>NW_026606139.1:0-427500 GCF_029834395.1 Sorex fumeus | reverse complement strand
TTGGGAGAGGCGCCCCCTGGTGGGTCCCCAGCAGGTTCCTTGGGGCACAGTTCCAACCAGGGCAGAGCCCAGGGTGGCTTCTGACGCGGAGCCTGGTGCCTGAGTTCATCTGTCTGTGCCAGGGTGGGTGGCAGGCTGGTGAGTCCCGGCTCCCTGGGCTTTCTCAATCCTGGTGGGTCCTGCTCCTCCAGGCACTGACCTGTGGCCTGGACCCACCCTCCACCCCTTGCGCAGGGCAGCGGGGGCGGACGGAGGGCGGGGCTGCTGCCGGAGCTAGTCAGACAGGTGGAGCCGCCAGGGCTGGAGTCTCAAAGAGCCAGGCTCCGGGAGAGGAAGGGCGAGAGGAGGCTGCCGAGAGGCTGGAGGTGAGAGCCCCGGACAGCAGAGCCCCAGGGAGGGCATCCCAGGTGGCCGGAGTTCCAGCTGGGGGACGGGGAGCCGGGAGTCAGTCTCGCCGGGGGAGCAGAAAAGACCGTCCTAGAAGACAGATGAGCATCCCCAGAGGGGAGAGGAGAGGCTGGAGGGGAGGAGCCTGGAGACCCTCCGGTTGGGGCGAGGTGCAAGCCCCGAGGACAGGACGGACAGGACGCGGGAGAGGCAGCTCCTTCCAGAATGCATTCCCGTCTGGGCCGCGTCGCCCTGGCTGGAAGGAGACCAGAACTGGAGCTCTCCAGAGGAAGAGGGGAGGGGAGGGCCGGTCCGGAAGGGACTGTCCCTGCAGAGGAGCAGAGCGAGGAGCGGAGAGTGAGGTGTGGGCAGGATGTGCGCACAGACGCCTCCTCCTGCCCCCGTCGTCCCTAAGGTTCCTTCCTCTTAATCGGCCTGCCCTGGCTCCCGAGAGGTCTGGGGACTCCTCTGGCCGGGCCGGGGAATCGATCCGTGGATCGGTGGGATGGTGGCGGCACAGGCAGCACGTGTGACACGCACCTTCTAACCTCCCTAGAGCCCTTAGCCAGGATGGAGGCCGTCGTGAACTTGTACCAGGAGGTGATGAAGCATGGAGGTGAGATGCGGGTTCCCTGGGCTTGGGACTGTCTCCTGCTCGAGGGCCCCAGTCGACTTCTTGTTCGGTGTGTGTGGGGGGAGGGGAGCTCCCAAGCAGTGCTTGGGGGCCGCGGGGGCCACCCTGCTGGTGGTGGAGTACTTCGTGGAGCCGGGACTTGCACCCAAGGCCTCCACATGCCAGGCACGCGCTCCGGCCTTGGCACTGCCGGCCTGGACCTGCGGAGACTTGGCTGACCTGATTTGCCCTTTTCCTGACTCCGCTGACCCTTCTTCACAGATCCCCGGCTGCAGGGCTATCCCCTGATGGGATCTCCCTTGCTCATGACCTCCATCCTCCTCACCTACGTGTACTTTGTCCTCTCGCTTGGGCCTCGAGTCATGGCCAATCGGAAGCCCTTCCAGCTCCGAGGCTTCATGATCGTCTACAATTTCTCCCTGGTGGCTCTCTCCGTCTACATTGTCTATGAGGTGGGCCCTGGGCGCTTCGTGGATAACGTTCAGTGCGTGTTTGCGGAGGAGGGGGGCTCGGCGGGGCAGGGGCGGGCCCTGACGGCTCACGTTCGTTTCTTTGGCTAAGAAGGGGTGGGCTTGAAACGAGAGCGGGTAGGGAAGAAGAGAGACCCCCGGGGTCTCATCCACACCCCTTCCTAGTTCTTGATGTCTGGCTGGCTGAGTACCTATACCTGGCGCTGTGACCCCGTGGACTACTCCAATAGCCCCGAGGCACTGAGGGTAAGAGAGGTCCCCAAGAGCTGGGTGGAGGAGCGGTTGGGCTGCGACCCGTGCTCATGGCCACGTAGGGGGGCGTTACGGGCAGTGCAGGGGTGCTGAGGCTGCTCTGGCTTCTTGCAGATGGTTCGAGTCGCCTGGCTCTTCCTCTTTTCCAAGTTCATTGAGTTGATGGACACAGTGAGTAGCTCCGACGTGTGCAAGCCCCGGGGGCCAAGGAGGAGTGCGAGATCCAGGGCTGAGCGCCCCTTCTCTGATCCCTCTCCCCCCAGGTGATCTTTATTCTCCGGAAAAAAGACGGCCAGGTGACCTTCCTGCATGTCTTCCACCACTCAGTGCTTCCCTGGAGCTGGTGGTGGGGAGTTAAAGTTGCCCCAGGTGAGTCGTGGAGGCCCCTCGGGAAGGAGGGCCACGGTACAGCAGACGAGGGGCCCGACCGCTCATCCTCTGCTCCGTCCACTCGCAGGAGGAATGGGCTCTTTCCATGCCATGGTCAACTCCTCTGTGCATGTCGTCATGTACCTGTACTACGGACTGTCTGCCCTCGGCCCCGTGGCGCAGCCTTACCTGTGGTGGAAGAAGCACATGACCGCCATTCAGCTGGTGAGGCGCCTGGGCCTGGCTTGTAACCCTCCTTCACTCGGGTCCCTACCCCTGCCCAGCTGACCTCACCTGTGACCCTTCAGTCTCCCTCCTTCCGTGGCCCCCGCTGACCCTGCTTTCTCCCCCAGATCCAGTTTGTCCTGGTCTCGCTGCACATCTCCCAGTACTACTTCATCCCCACCTGCGACTACCAGTACCCCGTCATCATCCACCTCATCTGGATGTACGGCACCATCTTCTTCGTGCTCTTCTCCAATTTCTGGTACCACTCCTACACCAAAGGCAAGCGGCTGCCCCGCGCACAGCAGCAAAACGGAGCTCCAGGTACTGCCAAGGTCAAGGCCAACTGAGTAACGTGGCCCAGCTCGGCGCCCACCTAAGTGCCTCAGGACTGCACCTTGGGCAGCATCCGCCAGTGTCCTCCCCACCTACACCTGTGACCAGGGCTATGTGGTCAGGACTGAGCAGGGGACAGGCCCTCCCCTCCCCACAGCTGGCACACAGGGACCACTTCCGTTCCTCACCCACTTCTCCCGGTCAGCCCCAGGGACGTGGCCTCAATGCCCTCTGCCACTGAGTGGAGAGCTGAAAGGGCTGGACACTTACTGCCCTCCCTGCCTTAAACTTGGGAGAGGAGCACTCAGGGCTGGCCCGCACCAGGGCCTCGTGGCCTTTTCCCTCACACTGAAGAGGTCAGCAATAATCCGTCACTGTGGACTCGGGCTCCTCCCTTACCCACCCCTCACTGAAGCAGGAGCTTCTTGGCCAAAGGTCAGGGTGGCTGGGGGCCTGGGAATGCAGCCCACGGGGGCTGCTCATTCATTGTCTCCATTAAACGTGACAGAGGAAATCGCCAGAGCTGTGTGTCCGTGTGTGAATGGAGGAGGAGGGGAGCGGGCGGGTTGGGGCAGTGCTCTGTGGTTCTGGTTCCAGTAGAAGTCTGACACCAAGAGCAGGCAGGAGGAGAGGAAGAGAAAACTTTATTAGAAAAATAAAAAAAAAAAACAAAAAACAAACAAGTTGGGCGTGCTGCGTCCTTAGCGGATGCCCTGGTGGATGAGGCTGCTTTTGGTGGCACTGGCCTTTTCCCGCTCCCGCCTGCGGGCAGGATCCAACTCAAAGCACCGCCAGAGCCGCAAGGTTTCATCCGCTGCTGCTGATGCCACCGTGACCCCATCGGGGCTCATGGTGAGATTCAGGACACGGGCTGTGTGACCTGGGACACAAGGGGAGAGGTGAGGGCAGCACAGCGATAGACTTACGGACCTTTCCCATGGTAGAGCCAGACATTAGGTGGCCTTCTGCGTCTGTCTTCTTTCACTTAGCACTTACCTTTGAGCTCAGCAACCCTGGCCATGGTTGGGTACTTCCAAATAACCAGCTGGTTTTGGGCAAAGCCATGGCCTGAGATGAGCTCTCTGTAGTGGGGAGACCAGAGGATGGAGCACACCTGTGGAGAAGGGATGGCATGAGAATGACAGCCAGTGCTACTATGATCAAAACAAAGTCACTTCAGTTGACACCGACTCGAGGATCCTCACAAAACTCTTGGAGATGATCTATTCGGTTTTACAGATAAGGAATCAAGCAGAAGGAGGAAGTTCAAGTCACGTACAAGTGAACGTGGGTGATGATCTGAATTTGAACTCTAGCTCTGTAACCCAGGTTGAGAATGAAGGTTGCATGTGGGGAATAAAAGGAAATGCAGTTGGGCAGTGGGTGTAGGAAGACTCATCACAAGGGTCAGCGATCAGGTAAGATTTAGATTCTGTGCTGTAGGTGACAGGAGCAGGGTTTATTTTATTTATTGCTTTGTGGGTCACACCCGGCCATGTACAGAGGTTACTCCTGGTTCTGCACTCAGGAACCACTCCTGGCGGTGCTTGGGGGACCCTATGGGATGCTGGGAATCGAACCCCGGTCGGCCGCATGCAAGGAAAACGCCCTACCCGCTGTGCTATTGCTCCAGCCCCAAGAGCAGGTTTTCAAGTCGAACAGTAGTAGACTACCCAAACCAGTTCTGAGTGTGGCATTTCAAGAAGAAATGCTGGGAAACCAATGCAGTGGGGCTCACTGGGCAGGGGAGGGAAGGGGACAGGGAACTAGGTAAGAAGGATGAGATTCTCATAGATCCAGTAGATTTCTCCAGAGGGTTGGCCGCTTTCAAACTGAGAGGGAATAAATTTCAGGGAGGAAAGGTGAAGGACAAGTTGAGAATCCTCTTGAGAATCCCACTGTGACCTAGGGTTGGAGAAGAGCCACAGCCTGGGAAATACGGGTCTGGAACTGCGTATAAATGCTGGGTTAGAAGTTTAGGAATCATTAGCCAGTAATCAGATAAGAAGCATCTGGGCGTGAATGGCTTGAACAGACCAATCTACCTGGGAGTGGGCATCCACAGCGCTCAAACAGGCCCCTGAACAGACGTTCCAGATGCGAATGTGTCGATCACTAGTGCCCCCTCCAGTTGCCAGGATACTGGGTTGCCAGGGACACCAAGCTACAGCCTAGGTGGACAGAGGTGTGAGGTCAGACAAGGAGCTCCCGGAGTACAGACGGGCCCAATCCCACCATCCCACCTCTCCAAGGGTCTGCAGAAGCCCCAGTCCAGCTCTACCTTGACAGCCCCTTGATGCTGGGTGAATGTCTGCAGGGGCGCCCAGCCACCTTCTCCAGGAGTGCTGGGCCACACGTTGACCAAGTTATCGTTGCCACCACTGGCCAAATGTCGTCCATCGGGGGCCCAGCGCAGCCCACACACTTCCTGGCTATGGCCACTCAGTGTGGCCACGTGGTGATCTGCTACCCGGACATCATGGTGATGGATATGACCAGAGCGGGAGCCACTGGAGGAAGACGAAAGGAATTAAGTTACGGGACCGTGCCAAATATCCAAGTAGCCGGGGCTGCCTCGAGGCAAGAGGGCAAATATCCCCAGGCTTATTTAGCCACTGTCTAGCCAAACCCCGGACCTGGACAGGATATAGCTGTTCCAACACAGGGAGCCTACGCGGGCAGAGTGACTGGTCATGTTTCGAAGCCGTTTCTGCTGCTGCACGTCCCATAGCTGGAGAAAGACAGAGATCGCGAGGATAAGAGACTGGGGGATGAGAGCCACCTCTGGCGGGGCAAGCCCCCTGGGCCTGGGAGGCCAGAGAGCTGCAGCGCGGAGACGACCAGCCTCACCTGCACCTCGGCATTGCTAGTGCCCACTGCCAGGTAGTTGCCCTCTTTGATCCACGCCACAGAAGACACATAGTCCCCGGGCTGTTCCATTTGCAGCAGCTGCAGGATGTCACCGGTGCCAGCATTCCACAAGTACACGCTGTTGTCCAGTGCCACGGCCAGTGTGTTTCCAGAACTCCAGTCCAAAAGATTCAGGTCTGCCAGAGGGCCAGAGGGCAGAGCGGGCAGGATGAGCTTCCTCGTTGGCCGGTCCGGGGGTCCTTTCTCCATCTCCCTTGCCTCCGGGGCCTCCAGTACTTACAGTAGTCATTCCGGATCTCCGGGGCATCCAGGATGCGGTCGGGCAGGGAAGGGATGTAACGGCATGTCTTGCGGCTGGAGCCGGGGGTGTTCTTCTGACTGTAGAGTACTTTCAGCCTGTTCTGGTAACCTGGGGCAACCAACCAACCAACGCAGACAGGTCCAGACAGGTCCCCAGCTGCAGTGGACAGCTAAGCTTCCCCTCCGACTCTCCTCCACGCAACTGGGGGATGGGCTGCCAGCAGCCCCACCCACAACGGCAGCGGTGCTCACCCTCGGGGGCCTTCTGCGGGTTCCCACTGAGCCGGAGGATCTTGGCTTCCTCGACATCAAAACCGTTCAGGTTCAGAGCCCAGGCCTTCTGATGCTCCTGCTCACGGGGGCCGGGAGGAGACAGGGAGGCGGTCCCCACTGGGCACTGGCAGGTGCACGTGCAACCCCCCACCCCCCGCCCCCCAGCCCCTCGCCAGCTCTGCGGGGCTCAGGCTTTACCTTCCGGGTGGGGGTCTCGCTGTTCTCCTGCTGGTTCTCCTTGCTGAGGAGGAAGCTGGCCACCTCCATCTGGGAACTGCTGCGGTGGGGGATGTAGCGGTCACCGCCGGGCTTGCTGGGAGTGGTCTGAGCCTTGGAGCTGCCTTTGCCTGCGGCCGGGAGGGGAAGGGAAGGGAAGGCCAGCAGGCCAGGCAGCCGGTGTGACCGGGCTCCCGGAGGGGGCACCCAGGGCGGAGGGCAGCCGCCCGCCCCGTGCCCGCCCCGCGGTGCCCGCCGCCCCCGACTCACCGGGAGTCCGGCCCGGGGTCCTGCCGGCGCTGTGGGACCGGTTGGCGGCCCGCATGGGCGAGGGCGCCGGCCCGCCCGCCTCCCTGGCTTTGCGCTGCCAGCGGGCCGGGGGTGCATTGGGGATGGGCGCGTCCAGCTGAAGCAGCGAGTGCAGGTCACTCTCGAACACGAACTGAGCCATGGGCGCGGCCGGGGCGGGCCGGGGCCGGGGCCGGGGCCGGACTGTGCGCGCCCGCCGGGACCTGGCGGGACCTGGCGGGAGAAGAAGCGGCCGCGCTCTGGGGACGCCGGGCCACGCCGCCGCGGCCCTGGCTCGGTGGTCGCAGGCCCTTCCCGCCTCTCCTGTCCAGCAGGTTCCAATTCCAGACCGCCCTCGGGAACGCCGACCGACGCGTCTTAAACCCAGCGCTCCGAGCGCTCATTGGCTCCTTCAAAACCCAACCGTCGCAACCGTCGCCCCGGCCCATTGGCCACTCCGGGCCCGGGAGGCGGGTCTTCCGGGGCAAGTCCCGGGTCTCGCGAGAGTCCAGCCCGGAGCGGGATTTGAAGCCGGGGAGCGGGCCGGGCGGCCGAAAGCACGCCGCCGCGGTTTGAAAGCGAGAGGGGCGGGGCCAGGGCGGGGCCAGGGGCGGGGCCTGCGCGGACTCCGCCCCCCGGCGCTTCCATTCATTCCTCGGCTGCCCTGCCCCCGCCGCTCCCTCTCGACGCCCGAGTTTGGGTGTTGTTTTCGATGCCACGCGGGTGCAGAACTCCTCCACGGAGGGGCCTAAAGGCCCTGAGCTGTTCCCAGAAGGGACAAGCGCGTGGCTGGCAGGCCGTGGAGGCGCGGGGGCAAGGAGCTGGGAAGTTTGGGAGCCAGGGCTTGAGTTCGTTTGCTTGTGACTTCTGCTGGCTGGAGCGCAGGGACCAGCCCAGCTAGGAAGGAAGGACTGAGTGTTGTCGGGTTTGTCTTTTAAACTGGATGGTTTCTGCAAACGGGGAGAATGAGGCCGAAGGAAAGGGGTGAATTCCTCAAGGTCATGAAAAAGAACTGGGGCAGGAGATATATGGGTCAGTGGTGTTGTGCACGCCTGGTTTGTGTAATCCCTGGCACTCTGACGCTGCAAGAAACAATGACCAGGTAAATCCTGAGCACAACCGGGTGTGGCCCCCACCAAACCCATCAAAACAAAGCAGAAGCAAAGGAAAAGGCCTAAGACAGACCTGCCTAGGTGGAAGATAAGGTTGGATTGGATTAGGTTGGAGTCCCCCAGTGCTCTGCACTGTGGCTTCCTCGCTGGGGCTCAGGAGCCATAGAGATGCCGTTCGGCTGGTCTGTCTGTCCATCCTCCTTATTCTGGCCACATACCTGCATTCCTGGAGCCTGGGGAAGGGATTTGACCAAGGTCACATAGGTGAGTGGGAACCTAGGGTTGACTCCCCATTCCATTCAGTCCTTTAATAATGGCTTGAATAAATTAGGTGAATAGCTTCGAGGTGATGTAGCAATAATAAAAATAATAATGGGTACCGTTTATGAGCCGGCTGCTAACTACTGCTTAAACAGTTTGTATTAGTTCACTCCTTTATTGGCTTTGGGCAACTTTCTAAGCTAGACTGGATCTTTCTGATGCAGTCATTACCGTTTTTCTGTAAAAGCAAAAACAAACAAACAAAAAAACACAACTTTTTTTTTTCTTTTTTTGATTACAGAAAAAGGGACTGCATCAGAAAAGCCCAGTCTGGGTTAGAAACTTGCCCACAGCCAATAATAATAAACAGTGAGCCAAATCATGACTAATCCCCACAACTCCTAACCTTGTGCTATACTGTCTCAGAAAGAGGCTGGAAAAAGCACGTTCACCATCACTGGCCTAAAGTCAACCCCGATGATGACGAAGAAAAACCCCAACTGTGGTGTTATTTTTGACCTTGAAACATCCGTGTTCTGTATTTCCAGTTACCTTAGGAAACAAGGAATTGGATGTGAGGGTCGAAAATGGGGAGCCCTTGAGCCCTAGAGAACATGGAAAAGACTTGGTCAGGATGGCCTGAGCCTTCAATGCTAAGTTTAAGAGTTTGTTCTTGATCTGCTAGACATTGTAGAATCAGTTTCTGTGCCAGGAAGGGCCAAACAAAGCATATCTGAGTGTGGCTCATTCTGCAGTAAGCGCAGCTGTAGAGGAAGGAGGAGAGGACAAATGAGGGAGTTCATGCATTTTTAAATAAAGGAAATTAGCCAGGACTGGAGTGGAAATTAGCCAGGATACTACAGCAGATAGGGCATTTGCCCTGTATGCAGCCCACCAGGTTTTGATCCCCTGCACCCCATATGGACCCCTGAGCCAGGCAAGAGTGATCCCTAAGCACTGCCTCCACGCTTAAGGTGTGACTCCAAAACGAAAAAAATTAAAAAATAAGAAGAAGGAAACAAACCAATGGAGATTGTACTGACAGGACCCTGTGAATCTAACCGGAGACCAAAAGGTTAGGCAGAGTGAGGACAGAAAATGTGGGATTTGGCCACTGAGAAAGGCATCGATGGAGAGAGCAGGATCGGGCAGTGGAAACCGGGTTTCTATTTAGAAGTGGGTGCAAAAGGGACCAGAACAATAGCACCTGCATGCAGTTGACCCAGTTTGTCAGTCTCCCGCACCCTAGATAGTCCCACAAGCCTGCCAGCAGTGATCCCTGACCACAGAGCCAGGAGTAAGCCCTGAGCACAACTGGGTGTGGCCCAAAAACTAAACAAAAGAAGAAATGGGTGCAGAAAGAAAGGTGGGGAGAACATGGGAGCAGGCTACTTAGGTAACACACTTGGGGGTGAGAAAGGGGCAGCTCCCGAGTACCCAAGGGAATGCCAGCCCCAGAGGTCCGCAGGGATGGTTTGAGGGGAGGCCAGAGAGTCAGAGGGAAAAAAAAGGTCAAGGCAAGGGCCCGCTGATAGAGAAGGCAGAGAAAGTGCATCCAGCGTTTTCAGTCTAAGAAAGCTTATCCAAAAGGAAAAGGAAAAACCAGGCTTGAGAGACAGAGATTGAGGAACTGGTTAGGGATGGGTGATACCTGCACTAGAACGAAGAAATAAAATAAATAAGGGTACTATTCATGCAGGTGAAGAGCCCATTTGGAGTGTTAATTAAAAAATAGTAAAACCCTGAATGTTGTTACCAAGTGCTTTGCATCCTGTTAACACTTGGGTAGGGGTCCGTCCAGCAGAGCAGAGGCGGTCAATCCAAGCTCTGTGCTCTGGGTGCCTGTGATCAAATCAGGACCAGCCACATGCAGGGCAAGCAACCTAACCCTGTCCTGTATCTCTGGCCCCAACACTTTAATGTTTAGGGAGGAAACGGTAGAAGAGAAAGAGATCAGATTCTGAAGTTAAGATTAATCTTTATGATTATTTTTATCTTTAAATGGCACTGTAGCACTGTCCTCCCGTTGTTCATCGATTTGCTTGAGCGGGCCCAGTAACGTCTCATATCTTTAAATAATAAAGATTTGTTATTCTTTTTATATGGGCTGAGCCATACCCAGGCTGCTAGCTCTATTTGGGTTCCCTCCGTGAGAGGTATATTATAGGCCGAATTGTGTGTCCCCCCCCCCAACTCATATACTGACTTCCCCACCCCAGGTACTTGAAAATGTGACCGATCACGATCTCGTTATTCGTCGATTGCCTCGAGCAGGCCCCAGTAACGTCTCCTTCCTCCTAGCCCTGAGATTTTTTAAAAAGTGCCATATTCAAGGCTCTTTCAGAGTTAGGAGAATGAGACCCTTCATTGTTACTGGTATTTGGCATATTGGGGACGCCACGGGGAGTTTGCCAGACTCTGCCGTGTGGGCAGGTTACATTCGGTAGCCTGCCAGTTTGTCCAAAGTAGAAATGAGATAATAAGATGTCCCAAATAAGATTTGGGAATGCAGCCCAAAGCGGGTGGTAAACTCCATCTAAGGCTAAATACCGGCACAAGAAAATGTGACCATATTTAGGAATAAAATCGTGGCAGATATAAGTTGATATAAGTGAACCCAAGTGCTTCCTGGCTGGTTCTATGTAAGATAGGGCGACAGGGGCCAGAGAGAGAGGACAGCCGGTAGGGTGCTTGCCTTGCATGAGGTCAACCCAAATTTGATCCCTGGGACTGCACATGATCCCCAAAGCACCACCAGGTGTGATCCCTGAGCCCTGCTGGGTGCAGCCTAGGTAAGGTAAAGGCCTTCCCGTTGATCGTCGATTTGCTCGAGCGGGCCCAGTAACGTCTCCATTGGAGACTTTGTTGTTACTGTGTCTGGCATATCGAGTACGTCACAGTGAGCTTGCCAGGAACTGCCGTGCGGGCGAGATACTTTCGGTAGCTTGCAGCCTAAGTCCCAACAATAAGTAAGGAACTTGCACACATACACATTCAGGGGAAATACCATGTGCCTATCAAGGTAGAATTGGGGGGTTGCTCTTACAAGCCGAGAATATCAAGGTCTTGCAGGAAAAAACCCAAAAGAGGAGAAAAGAGGGGCCAAAATGATAGGGGTATCTGCCTTGCCTGCCACTGGCCCAGGTTCCATCCCCAACATCACATGTGGTCCTCCGAGTCCTGCTAGGAGCAATCTCAGAGAGCCAGGAAGAAGCTTGAACAAAATGTGGCCTGCTCATGATTAAACTTTTATCAAGACACCCAGTGGAGCACACTATCTGATTCTGCCAAGACCCCCATCCCCCGCCCCCACCCCCACCTGATACAGTGGGTACATTTGGAGCCAGCAATAAATAAATAAATAAATAAATAAATAAATAAATTCATTGTGTTTGCAAATTTAGATGGGTCAGGGAAATCTGTAACCAGAATGGCCTAAGCCCAGTTATCTCTGCTGTGAATGGCTTAGAGGACAAGGGAGTTTGGCTTGAGGAGAACTGGCATAGTTCCGAAAGATTTTATTTGTTTAAAAAACATTGATTGAAGTCTTGCTGCCATGTACCAAGCACTGTTGAAGGTGTTGAGACGGGGCTGGGGGACGACAGATCAGTCACGGCCCTTGCCCTCCAGGAGCTCACAATCTAGGAGTGATATAGGGAGGACCAGAGGGGAAAAGGTAGAGTGAACTTAGAATGAGAATTCCCGGGCTGGAGCAATAGCACAGCGGTAGGGCTTTTGCCTTGCACGCAGCTAACATGGCCAACACAGGTTCAATTCTCAGCATCCCATATGGTCCCCTGAGCACCGCCAGGAGTAATTCCTGAGTGCATGAGCCAGGAGTAACCCCTGAGCATCGCCGGGTGTGACCCCCCCCCCAAAAAAAGAATGAGAATTCCCCAATGTGGAATGGATATGCACCCTGGCTATGCAGAAGATGATCCTTTCAAACTCCTTACTCTTCCCCAACCCCTTTGTCTTACTAACCTGGATGCCTTAAACTCATTGCAAAGTGTTCACTCATTTCTCTAGCTACAAAAATAGGAAGAAGGCTTTTTACCTCTCCCTGGGCATCCCTGTCCTTCCTTTCACGTCCTTAAAGTTTCTACTAAATAAGCCATCTCTTCTTCGGCCCTCCACTTTCAGTGTTGACTGCCTGGAGACAGGAACCCAAGTCAACCATCCAGTGTGTTTTAACAGTAGCAAGAGAGGGAGTTGAAGTTTTTTTGCCCAAGACATTACAGGTGCTGTACAGAAATCTGGGCTGAAGATAAGAAGTTCAGCATACAGTCAGCATATAGAAGGGCCATGAGAAGGATTGGGACTGAAGGCAGCTTTAAGAAGGGACTCTTGAGGGACTATAATAAGTATGGGGTGAAAGAGGTGCCTGAATGCAAGATTGGGAAGGAAGGATGGAAGCAGTTGAGATACATTAAGCCCCACATAATGACCTAGGCTCTTTGCTTTACTTAGATCATACCACGTAATCCTTTTCACAATTTTATGGCTTTCTTCTGTGATACCTGTTTTATAGATGTGAAAATGGAGCACACAGACGGTAGGTTACTTGCCTAAGGCCACTTAGTCAGCAAATGGGAAAAACAAGAACTGAACAGCTCTGATGCTTTTAACTCTCGTACTCAGAGAGGCAGGAAAAGAGACCCAAGAGATCATAAGATTGTGGAATCCAGGGTGGAATTTGAAGGAGAAAACAGCTGTCCTGAGACAGATGTCACAGAGAAATATCAAGTGATAGTTAACAAGATCCCACTGAATCTGGTAATTCGAAGGTCTGGGGTGAGCTTGCCTGAGTAGTGCCATGGGCAAAGCAGAGGAGGACACAGTGAAGTTGTCTGCAGAGCGGATGGGAAGTGGGGCTTTCTTTCCAAAGTGGCTGGCTTTCAGCTGGACAAAGGTCAAAGGGGAGCTGGTCAAATGAGTCTTGCCTAAAGGAGGGAGGGTCCTGATGGATCGAATGCTTGCAGGCAGCATAGAAAAATTCGTGTTCTAGAGCCCAGCTGTGAGGTCTGTGGGTGCTGATGGAGGGGCGGTAGCAGAGGAGGAAGCTAAGGACGAGCTTAGATCTGTCCAGGGTATGGGGAATGGGGGACCTGCCAGCAGCTGAGTGGTAAGTAGGAGTGGTTGGCGATGTGCGTGGTGCAGTAAGACCCTGACTCGGTCGTGAGTGAGCACACAGTCAGGGGCATGGGCCCCAGGCAAGAAGGCTGCAATCCTCGGTAATCCATCTGGGCCTGAGAAGAAGAACACAGAGGCAAGGGGGTCTTCTCTGACGACTTAGGTAGAATTTCAAGGAGGCTGGGTTCCACTTCCTCATAGGCATCTGAGACGGTAGCCTTGGGCTGGGAGACATGGGGAGAGGGGTCTGGGTTAGAGCAGATCAGGCAGAAGGACTGGATTATGTGGAAGGAGCCTCTGACTAGTGGCAGGAGTCAGAGATGGTGTGCCGTTCAAGGGTTTTGGAAAAGTTGTGTTGAGGGGTCGAGGATCCAGCTCCAGGCTGGGCTGGTGATGCATAGTGGGGCTGAGAATTCTACTCACCACGCTCAGGGCTGCAGTATCCCTAAGGTACTGGCCCAGGACCCGGTGCAGATCTGGAAGTGAGGGCCACAGGGCATGCCTCAGGCTCCTTGGGAGAGAGAAGGGGCCCAGTCAAGGGGGTGAGCTGAGAAGGAGGAAGAGAGCATTAAGCTAGAGCAGGCAAGCAGCAATAAGGTGGAAGGGTGAGTCTTGGACAGGTAAGAGTGTAGTCAGGGCAGGAAGGTAAGTACGATGTGCATAGGTGGAAAGGTAACCTTAGGTTAGAGAGGGAAGTCAGCCATGGTGAGATTCGTCTTGGGGTGGTACAGATTATCCTCAACTATTTCTGCCTCAGGGCCTTTGCATTTTCTGCTTTCTGCCTGCAACACCCAGTTTATTCCCTCACTTCATTTAGTCCTCTGCGCAGATATCATCCCGATGAGAACCCTTCCCTGCTCTTCCTGTCTGCAACAGTGACCAACTCCCTTGCCCCCCTGTCCCAGGCTCTGCTTCATTTTTCCCTCTCTCAGTTGACGTATTACATTATCATCATATGCATTTGGGTTTTTGTTTGTTTGTTTTGGGGCCACACTCCGCAGTGCTCCGGATGAACTCCTGGCTCTGCACTCAGGAATCCCTCTTGGCAGGCTCAGGGTACCAAGTGAGATGCTGGGGTTCAAACCTGAGAGCAGATTGCAAACAAGGGAAGTTCTCTACCCACCGTGCTATCTGTATGAGGCCCTCACATTGATCTGTTTTGGTCTGTCTCACAATTCCTTGAGAGCAAAGAGTTTATTTGCTCACTCCTGTACCTATAGGATTTAGAAAAGTGCCTGGCTTATAGTAGAGTTTATGAAATGCGTAGGGGGCTGCGCAGATATCTCAACAGACTGACTGCCTCCTTTGTAAGCAGAAGACCCACCTTCGATCCCCGGCACTACATAGTCCCCTCAGTACCATGGCAGCAACCTTTAAAAACACAGCCAGGAATGCCCCCTCCTATCCTCCTATTCCCAAGCACTTCTGGTATGGCCCCCCCCCACCAAAAAAAAAGAGAAGAGTTCAGGGTTGGGGATGGAGGGAGAGAGAAGGAGGAAAGAAACAGAAGAATGAAAGAAAGAAAGAAAGAAAGAAAGGAAGGAAGGAAGACAGACAGGAAGGAAAGAAGAAAAGAAAGAGAGAGAGGAAGGAAGGAAGGAAAGAAGGAAGGAAGGAAGGAAGGATGGAAAGAAGGAAGGGAGGGAGGGAGGGAGAGAGGGAGGGAGGGAGGGAGGAAGGAAGGAAGGAAGGAAGAAAGAAAGAAAGAAAGAAAGAAAGAGAGAGAAAAGGACAGAAGGAAGGAAGACAGAAGGAAAGAAGAAAAGAAAGAAAGAGAGAGGAAGAAGGAAGGAAGGAAGGAAGGAAGGAAGGAAGGAAGGAAGGAAGGAAGACAGGTAGAAAGAAAGACAGGAAGAAAGACGGGAAGAAAGGCAGGAAGGAAAGAAAGAAAGAAAGAAAGGAGAGAGAGGAAGGAAGAAAGGAAGGAAGGAAAACAGGAAGGAAAGAAGAAAGGAAGGAAGACAGGAAGGAAAGAAAAGAGGAAGGAAGGAAGACAGGAAGACAGGAAGGAAAGAAAAGAAAGAAAATGTTCAGAAATTGAATGAACTTTTTAAAAAAGTGTTTTTGGGGGGCCATCCCCACCAGTGTTCAAGGGCTACTCCTGGCGATGACAGTGACCATCTCCCTTGCTATAGACCCAGCACCTTTCCCCGTGCCGTCTCTCCCTGCTATTAAGTTACTGTGGAGGACGGTCTGTCTAGGAATAGTATGGCTTAAGGTATGGTGGGAAAAAAACTCCGACTTTCCACGCTCACATTTCCATAGGAAGGAGCTCTTGCCAAACAAAGATCTTTTGGGTCCCTTCAAGGAGCTCAGTGACATCTCTCCGGGGGAGGAGACTGAGAGAACGAGAGACTGACAAGGAGAGAAAGGAATTGGGTCTGGCTGGTTCAGCGGCTCCGCCTCTCTCCTCTCCCCTAACATTTTTGTTGGCTCCCAGTCTGGAGGCTCTGTCCCAGTCTGTTTGCACAAATCAGACGCTCAACGTTTGCTCTCACGTTCCAGGAGAGATGGGCCCTTAGCCGAGGGCCGCCTGACCTGGCCTAGGAGCACCGAGAGGCGGCCTTCTGAGTGGGGTCTTCAAGAGCCAAAGACTTTATCCCCCCAAGACTGAGGTGTTCTGGACCCCAGCCTGCATGCTGGTAGCTGCCAGTGCCCTTTCTCCTCAGTCCTCGCTTCTCGCACGGCTGAGTTATTCACTCACAACAGTGAGTTAAGGGCCTGCTATTTGGCAGGTGCTCTGCTGAGGATTTAAGGATGACCAAGTAAGGAAGAATAGACATAAAGGAAGGCAGGAAACTGCTACCGTTACTCTGAAGAGGTCTGCACAGGGCACAGACAGAACAGCCACTGGGCAGCTCTGAAAGGTCTCTCAGAGTTGGTGAAGAAAGTTATTTAAAGATAAATGGGGGTTAGTCATCCCGGGAGGATATTCCTGGCAGAGGGGACTTTGTGTGCCAAAGCCCTGAGAAGTGAAACTGCCTGTCCTGTGTGTGGACAAGATGGCCAAGAGTTGGCAGGGGGTGGGTGGGGTGGAGATGCTGGTAGGGGCCAGGATTCGCTCGCGTCATCCCAGACTGAGCTCTATCTGGGGGAGCCAATGAATGAGGAAAGCCAGGGAAGGGACTGAAAATCCGTTCCAGCGTGCAGTTCAGAAAACCTGCTTCCAAGGGCTGTGGATGCTAAAATGGAATAAGAAGAGGTGGTGTGTGTGTGTGTGTGTGTGTGTGTGTGTGTGTGTGTGTGTATTAGAGAAAGGGACACATTAGTATGAGTATTGCTTAGGAGGTGGCTGACCAGGCCAGATCCGGTAAAGGTTTCTAAAGGTTCTGGCTCTGGTGAGGAGTAGCCTAGTCACAGAGACGATGAGACACAAGATGGCACAGACACTCCGCAAGGTGTCCAGTTTAAAAGGCATACAAGAGGGGGCTGGAGCGATAGCACAGCGGGTAGGGCGTTTGCCTTGCATGCAGCCAAGATGGCCCACACAGGTTCGATTCCCAGCACCCCATATGGTCCCCCGAGCACCGCCAGGAGCAATTCCTGAGTGCATGAGCCAGGAGTAACCCCTGAGCATCGCCGGGTGTGACGCCAAAAAAAAAAAAAAAGCAAAAAAATAAAAATAAAAAAATAAAAGGCATACAAGAGTGTAAGGAGGGGGGTTAGGGCTCTCTGGGGAGAGAGGGGGGAAGCTGCTTGAAGCCATAGCCGGGTGTGTGTGGGGGGACGTTCCGTAATCAGGAGAGGGGTATCACCACCACCCTCGCGTGCTCGTTTAGTGGACCTCGGCTCGTCTTCCACCTGGCCGGGGCGGTACCTGTAGTGCGCAGGAAACTGCCACCTCAGGAGCAGCAGGCCCAGGAAGGCGCTGAGGCCCAGCACCAGGAGCAGAGCCGTCACCAAAGAAATCCAGGCTGCGGGACAGAAACTGTCAGACCTAGGACCGACCGCCCAGGGCCAGAGCCCGGCTCCCAGGCTGTCAGGCTCCGCCCAGCACCTCCCAGGCCCCGCCCACCTAGAAGACCACACCCACCAGGCCCCGCCCACCTAAAAGACCTCACCCACCAGGCCCCGCCCCCGGCCCGCCCCTCCCGGCAGGCCACGCCCCTCGGCGCTCGCCCCGCCCCGCGCCGCGCCGGCGCCCCTGCACCCGCGCAGCCGCAGAGGGTCGGGGTGAGCCCTCACCCGTCTCGGAGGCCGTCTCCACCCGCACTGGGTCGGACCAGGAGCTCCAGGGGCCTCGGTAGGTGGAGCCTTGCAGTCTGGCGCGCAGCTGTAGCCGGTAGCGCGAGCGGGGACGCAGCTCCAGGGTCTCGCCCAGGGCCCCGAGAGGCGGCTCCAGCACCTGCGCAGAGGATGCAAGCCGGTGGCCTCCGGGTGCCCCCGGGTCGGAGTCAGCGCCTCCGATGGGCCGACCCCCGCCCTCTCCCCAAAGAGCGTCGCCGACTGCTGACACACGCGCATCCCAGCGGAAACTGGCGAGATGGAACCGCCTCGTCCTGCCCGAGGCACACCCTGCCCTGGACACACAGTGACACACAGTGACACACAGACCTCATCTGCCCAGAGAGCTGCTCATCCTCACCCAAGGACGAACAGTCCCCCACCCCGAGAGACCTCCTGGTGATGCGGGGACGCGGAGAAGGGCCCGAAGCGCGCGCTCACCGGAATCCCAGACCCTTGCAGGGCCACACAGACCCACCCCACGAGGGACACTTGTAGCCAAGGGTGCAAGCATGGAGCTGGGGCTGCGAAGACAAATCCCAAGCAGCGGGAAAGAGTGGCCTATGGAACAGCGGGAAGACTTCATTCATCCGTCGACAAACGTTTATGAGTTGGGTGTGAGATGCCGAGCATTGGGATAGGGACGGAGGATGCAATAAACGTGGTCTCTCGTGTATCTAATGAGGCAGACATCCAAATGAGTGAATAATTGCAAGTAATTAGTGTTATAATAGTGATTGACAGTAGGCTTGCACAGGGAAGTATCGAGTTGCTGTGTTGGGGGTAACAGGGTAATTTGGTACCAAGAGCCTGACCTCCCATTGTTCATCCATTTGCTCAAGCGGGCCCAGTAACATCTCCATCGTGAGACTTGTTGTTACTGTGTTTGGCATATCGAATATATGCGGGCAGCTTGCCAGGCTTTGCCATGTGGGCGAGATACTCCTGGTAGCTTGCCCGGCTCTCCGAGAGGGGCGGGGGAATCGAACCCGGGTCGGCCGAGTTGGCCGCGCTGTGCTATTGCGCCAGCCCAATAAGAGCCTAAGGGACTAAATGGGATGGTAAGAGGTCACAGGAAGGGAGAAGTGGGAGGGTTTGGAGGATTGTTAGGACAATCAATTCAGCTTCCGGTTCATGAATATGGGGAAGAGAAAGAAAAGAAGCAACAGTAATGCTAGGTGTGGGTCACTGAGCAAGGGGTGGTGCCAATGCCAAAGACAGGAAATAGAGGAAAAGTAAGTTCAGAGAAGAGTTACGGCACGGTTCATTCTGTAAAGTTCAGTAACAGCCAAAACTCGTCTCTGGTAATGTCAGAGTAGTGTTTACCTTGGAGAGGAAGGTGTAGTGGGTGTGAGGAGCCTCCAGGTGCTAGATATAGTCTATCTTGTGTGGATAATTATTATATGGCGTATACAAGGTACAAATCAACCATATATTCAAGATTTGTGTACTTTCTGTAATTCATAAGTCAGTTTTTAAGAAATGAAATACATTTAGGGAGGAAGAGAAATTCAGTTGATATATTGGGTCTGAAATGCCTGGAAGCGGGCAGGTGTTTATATATTCTTTTTTTTTTTTTTCACTTTACCTCTTTGGGATAGATAGATTTAATCTCATTTCACCAACAAGAAAATTGAGACTCCAGACATTTAGATAATTTCTCTGTGGTTTATAAGTTCCTTTCCCTGTGGTGTTGAAATGACAAATTTGGGATGATTAATGGTTAGCTGTTAGAACTCTGGAGATGAAGTGCTCACCTAGGGAGATTATACATGTTTATTTATCCAGAGGAGGAAAGGTTCTAGGATACGGCTCTATCAAGACAATATATTAAAAGATAAAAAAAAAGAAACAGAGTAGGGAACAACAAATCAAAGTCATCAGAACCGAAGATTTTGTGTAGAACTGAGCTTGCATACTGGGGGTGGGGGAGGGGGTCCTTGGAACACAGGTGGAGGGAAGGGGGACTCTGGTGATGGGTGTGGTGTTGGAGAGATGTATGCGTGAACAGTATCAGTAACAAAATTATAAATTCAAGTACTTTAATAAAAATGGTTTAAAGAAGAAATAAAATATTATCTAATAAAATAAGACAAGGAATGGTTAAAAGAAAAAAAGGAGGATTCAGGAAAAGAGTAAAGTTACTTTTTTTTTTTACAGGAAAAGAGAGTAAGAAGGTTGAGTGAGTCACCTGCCATAGAGGCAGGCTGGAGGGTAAGGGGTGGGGGGTGATGGGAGGGAACCTGGGGACAATGGTGCTGGGAAATGGACACTGGTGGAGGGATGGGTGTTGGAACACAGTATGACCGAAACCGAATCATGAGCAGCTTAGTTAGTGTCTATCTCGTAGTGATTCAATAAAAGGAGTAAAACAATTTTTTTTAAAGAAGGTTTGGTGAGAGAGATAGGAGACTGACATTTCAAAGGCAAAAGGAGGAGAGAATATTTGTAGTCGGAATAGTTAACTGTGTCAGACGCCAAAGAGTGATGCAAAGAGATGCCAGCTGAATCAGATAAACCGAGAGAGACAAGCCCAGACTTGACACAGGGGCACCTTCACTCCCGATAACAGACATGGTGAAACTCAAATAGCCAGTGTAGTCAGGTCTGTGGGCATTTGATCCTGTACCTTCCAGTCCTGGTGGCCTTCTCCTGTGTATCGAAGCTGATAGCACGTCTCTTGGGCTGCCCAGGAGGTGGGGTGCTGCCACTCCAACTTCAGCCGCCCGCTGGATACCTCCCTCCAGTGCAAACTGGGAGTGGGGATGAGCACTACAGGAACATTAGCAGGAACTGGCATAAGCTCTTCCTTCTGTGCGTGGGACAGCGTGCCACTAGGACCACAGGTCAGAGTGGCAGAGTTGGAGATCCTGGGGGTGGGGTCAGAGAAGGGAGGGGTAGGCACTCCGTGGGTGGATAAGGGAAGAATGTTCTTACCAGCTTGGTGGATCCAAAAAGGGGAGCCCAAGTAGCTATGTACAGCACCCTGCAGTGTGGTCACCTCCACAAGGACGTGTATAATACTGTCGTTTTGTGACTTGAAGTGGCAGCGAGAGAGTGGAGAGGGTTGTGATCCAGGATTTGTTTCCTCTTCCTCTTCACACTTCTCCCAAATGGGGTCCCTAAAAACCAGCCCCATTGAGTGATTCAAACAGAACTGCCTCTACTTAAACTCCCTCAGTGTCTCTGGATTACTAAGAATAAAGTCCGAACTCCATACCATGACCTGCAGGATTCGGTATGATTTAACTCTTCTCTACAACACCGTTCCCGTTTCCTAGAAACCTCACACCAGTTTACCAGCCCCAGAAACTGATCCTGATCCCCATCCTCTTGCCCCAAACCCGCACCACTTCTGCAGAGCAATGGTCCGTCCGTATGGGTTATAACCTCTCTCCTCCCTTGGATGAACCTCTAGGGCTTTCTCTTGATCTTAATGTCATGTTTTTCTTTACTGAAGTTTGCTTTGGTAGTCACCTTCCCCTTAAAGATATAACACCTGAAACCACCACTGTAGGATAACATTGGTTTGTCCTTTTTCCCCTTACCACAGGGAGATTAGGTTTATCGGGTTACACCCATCACAGTGCTCCCGAGTCACTCCCATTCCTCTGTTTATCTGTAAACTCTTTTCTGTGCTCTCCTCCCGGACAGTTAATCCCCTTTTCTCCCTAATCAGATTCTGTTAGCTTGTAAGATCAGATCCTTCTAAGGACACTGTACTTGTATTGTAAATTATATCTTTTGCATAGTTTACCTTAAAGCAATGTCCTTTCTGTATGGACACAGGAAGACAGTTAATATTATGCTTTGTAACTTGGGAGTTGATTGACTCTAAAGAATATTTACTCCTGGGCATCTGCTTTCTTGACTCAGTTGCCCTTTAGTTCCTAGCACCCCAAAAGCAGGGTCCCGACGAGGGACTGAATGGACCCAGGTCAACCTGTGAGCTACCCTGGCATCAAAATGGGCCAGGCCAAAGTGCCACAATACTCAACTATATATTGAGGGCATGATCATGGACAAATGCTGTCATGATCCAAAAGTAAGTAACGACGAGACTAGGACCCTAATGGGGCTAGGAAGACTAACCTGGCCTGAGGACTGCAGAATATATAGTGAGATGTCCTCAGGAAGCGATAGTAAGAGATATGAACAAATTGTAAGTTTATATCTCTTACTGTGCTCATACAGAATGACATTGCTAGAAATACTGAAGTAGACTTACTACAACTATTTAAGTAGATTACTATCTGAGGAGAGAACACACCCTTGTTGGGATCCCACCCTTGAGCAGATCTCCTAGTCATCTGGAGTAATCTCTTTAGATGAGATTTTATCCTTGAGTTAATCTCCTCGAGGAGTGGTCTTACCTCTCTTTGTTGATTTGTTGATATTCAACCCACCTTTGTGTCACCACCCTACATGATTTTTATATAAACTAAGACTGTAAACTGTGTGTGTGGGGGGGGGAGATGGGGGGCGCTTGGGCTCGAGAGAGCCGAAACTGAGCCTCGGGCTCTAGAGGGCAGAGTCAGAGGTGAGAGTGAAGACCAGCCTGGCCTTCGTTCCTTCCTTAGCCTGCCGTCACCATCGACCTCCCAGGGGTGAGGGAAGTGGCGTGAGACTAACGAACACGGGCGGCGGGAGAGACAGAGCGCCACCGGCCTTCCGAAAACACACAGCACGATACAGGAAAATGGCATGAGATATAAAGTTAGGTCTAGATTGAATGGGCAAATGATTTATTTCTCTCCCTGTTTTCTCATTTCTAAGATGGGCTTTGCAGAACTGTTTAGAATATTAAAGAATCTTCATTCTCTGGAGGATTTTTCATCTTTTATCCTGTATCTGACTTCTGAGTTACTGCTCCATTTTATGTACCTATTAAATGATGACATTAGTCTCCACAATTTTTTTTTTCTTTTTGGTCACACCCGGAGCTACACAGGGGTCACTCCTGGCTCTGCACTCAGGAAATACTCCTGGCAGTGCTCAGGGGACCATATGGGATGCTGGGAATCGAACCCAGGTCGGCTGTGTGCAAGGCAAATGCCCTACCCACTGTGCTATTGCTCTAGTCCCCTCCTCAATTGTTTTTTTTCTGGCATTTTTCCTACTTCCTTCTGTCTGTTCTCCACCTGGCTAACAGAATCTGCTTCTAAAGCCTTGACCTGATAATGTTCAGAATGTATCATAAATCCTTACATCATTTTGATATGTGTGTGTGTGTGTGTGTGAGTGTGTGTGAATGTAGGGGGGGCAGGGGGTGGGTGGGTATTGGTGTTGGGACCACAGCTGCTGGTGCTCAGAATTTACTCCTGGGTTTGTGCTCAGGGATCACTCCTGCTGTGATGCTCAGAGGACAGGAAATGAGCAAGGCAAATGCTGGACCCTCTGTACTCTCTCTGATATTTTGGTCATTACCATTGTCGCGATAGCACAGCGGTAGGGCGTTCGCCTTACAAGCGACCGGCATGGCCGACCCGAGTTCGATTCCTCTGCCCCTCTCGGAGAGCCCGGCAAGCTACCGAGAGTATTCGATATGCCAAACACAGTAACAACAAAGTCTCCAATGGAGACGTTACTGGGCCCGCTCGAGCAAATCGACGATCAACGGGAGGGCCTTTACCTTTACCATTGTCACATTAAACCATTATTATCTTTTGCTGGATTAAGCTCGGTTTCTAACCTAGTGATCCTTCTTACATTCTTACTTATCATTTCACAGAGAAACAGGTCTTTCAAAAACATAAATCACATGTTACTCTTAAACTCCCCCAATGTCTCTGTTTTACTAAGAAAAAATCCGAACTCCATACTGTGACCTGCAGGATTCTATATGATTGAGCTCTTCTCTACCATGCCGTTCACATTTCCTAGAAAGCTCACACCAGTTGACCTTCATTCATATACATAGATCTTCTCTCTGGGCTACAGGTACATCAAATGCACCATCCTTGCACATCGCCTTTGCCCTGGATTGCTCTCTGTGTGTCTTTCTTTCTTGTCACTTTGGCCCACGGTCACCTGTCAGCTTATATCGCATCTCCTCAGTGAGACTTGCCCTGACTGTAAACATTTGCACCCTTCCCTCCATTGTGACCCTTCGTCTCTATCATAAACCTTTTTCCTCAATTTCCTGTTTGTCTCTTTCCTTCCTTCCTTCCTTCCTTCCTTCCTTCCTTCCTTCCTTCCTTCCTCCCTCCCTCCCTCCCTCCCTCCCTCCCTTCCTTCCTCCCTCCCTCCCTCCCTCCCTCCCTCCCTCCCTCCTTCCCTTCCTTCCTTCCTTCCCTCCCTCCCTCCTTCCCTTCCTCCCTCCTTCCCTCCCTCCCTCCTTCCTTCCTTCCTTCCTTCCTTCCTTCCTTCCTTCCTCCCTCCCTCCCTCCCTCCCTCCCTCCTTCCTTCCTCCCTCCCTCCTTCCCTCCCTCCCTCCCTCTCTCCCTCCTTCCCTCCCTCCCTTCCTTCCTTCCTTCCTTCCTTCCTTCCTTCCTTCCTTCCTTTCTTCCTTCATTCCCTTCTCTCTCTCTCTCTCTCTTTGTTTTTTGGGCTACACCTGGCGATACTCAGGGCTTACTCTTGTAAGTAATTCCTGTGCTCAGGAATTACTTCTGGCAGTGCTCAGGGGACCATATGGAATTTCAGGTATGAGCAATGTCAGATTGAACCGGGGTAGGCATGGAAGGCAAATGCCCTATCAACTGTAATAACTTTTTGGTCCCCGTCTCCTTCCTTTCTACTCTCTAAAATGCTGGAACTTTTCTGTTTTGTTGGTCACTGACCCCGATGCCTGACAACTAGTCACTCAGGAGTTGTTTTTTTATTTGTGTTGTTTGTGGGCTCGCACCTTCCGGTGCTGAAGGTCCACTCCCAGCTCAGGATCACACAGGCTGGGCATTGAATCTGGGCCACCCACATACAAAGCATCCACTCAGCTCGTTGAGCTATCGCTTTAGCCCAATAATTACTTACTGTAGAAATGATTTGTATTTCCTTATTTATTACAACCCCTCTAGGTGGCTTACTATTACTAAAACCATCATTTAAAAATCTATTTAAGGGCTCAAGTAATAGTATAGTGTGTAGGGTTTGATCCCTCCCAACTCAGTTGGTCCTCTAAGCCCTGCCAGGAGTGATCCCTGAGCACAAAACCAGGAGTAAGTCCTAAGCACTGCCAGGCATGGTCCCCTCCCCCCTCCAAAAAAAAGTATATTTAGACTCATCCATTCAACAAATTATTCTTACCATGTGCCAGGCACAGTGCTAGGCCTTACAGAAGGACGTTACAGAAGAATATTCTTGCAGAAGAATAATCTTCAAGGAGGTCTCATTTTAGTGAGAGAGACAGACAGTATTTTTGTATGATGTAGGTAGATTGATTGAGAAGATCAGGAGGATCATATTCCTGAACTAGACAGTCTTAGGCTGAGTTTTTGACTATCAAGAGGACAGGCAAAGGGACAAGAAGGCCTTCAGACTCAGGTATGTGCAGAAGTAATGTGGTGTTTCGTGAGAAACTTGAAATAGTGCAGAAGGATTTTAGTATAAGGAGCCTGATGGTGACCAGGAAATGGAGAAGACAGAGCATGTCAGAGGTGGCCTTGTCGTCTTTCTAGGGAGATGCACTGAACCTGGTAGCTAGGATGTGGCATTTGACACAAGTTGTTTGTCCTTAGCTTTGTTCTTGAAGAACTTCATCATAGCTACTGTCTGTAGAAAGAATTTGCAAGGGTGAGCTTGCAAGGAAAATGCAAGGAAACCCATTAGGACACTGTTAGTATTAGTGTCTGTTAGTGTCAGCAAAGCATCTGAAAATAGGATTGTGGCAATGGTGGTAAAAGGGTTTAAGAGATACTAAAGAGGGAGATGTGACAAGTCTGATTTGACCTGGAGAGAAATAGAATAGAATAGAATAGAAAAGTGTAGGGTGGTTTCCGAGTTTCAGGCCCAAGAAACTGAGTTCCTAGATAGACGGAGGCATTCAGAGGAGAAGCGGATTGTGGTAGAACTTCTGGTCCATAAGGGTATCTCTATTCTGTGAAAATCTGTGCAATTGTTTAGTAGAATGAGTTACTTTTTTTTAGTAATTATCTCCAAGATTGTGGGGGTGAAGAGAGGGTTGGGTCGCACCAAGCTATGCTCAAGGCTGCTCTTGGCATCAGGTATTACTTCTGGCAGTGCTCAAGGAACCATATGTGGTGTCAGTGATTGAAACTGGGTTGGCTACATGCCAGGGGGAAATGTCTACCCTGGTTCTATCTCTCTGGCCCCTTAAAGATATACATATATGTAATATATATAAATTTTTTAAGCTCCCAAACACTAATTTTATTTAATTTTTGCTTTTTTGGGGGTCCCACCTGGCTCTACACTCAGGAATTACTCCTGGCGGTGCTCAGGGGACCATATGGGATGCTGGGAATCGAACCTGGGTCGGCCGCATGCAAAGCAAATGCCCTACCTGCTGTGCTATTGCTCTAGCTTAAATCTATCTATCTATCTAAAGGCTTTGACTTTATTTATTTATTTATTTATTTATTTTTGCTTTTTGGGTCACACCCGGTGTTGCACAGGGGTTACTCCTGGCTCACGCACTCAGGAATTACTCCTCACAGTGCTCGGGGACCATACGGGATGCTAGGAATCGAACCCAGGTTGGCCGCATGCAAGGCAAACGCCCTACCCGCTGTGCTATTGCTCCAGCCCCTTAAAGATATATTTTAAGTAAAAAAAATTAAGTCATAAACCACATATATAATGCAAGTTAATTTGTATTAAAACCAAAAATGTATAGACATATGCAAGTGTTTAGAACAACTGGTAGAATCATTACGTTTTTTCCTTTGTTCGCCTTTGGGGCACATTCAGCTTTGTAGTGCTCAGGGAATATTTCTGGTTCTGTGCTCAGGGGTTGCTGCTGGCTGTGATCTGGAGACCACGCAGGTTTGGGAGTTGAGCCCAGGATTCCTGTATGCAAAGCTTATGTTCAGCCTGCCTGCCTGCCTGCCTGCCTTCCTTCCTTCCTTCCTTCCTTCCTTCCTTCCTTCCTTCCTTCCTTCCTCCCTCCCTTCCTCCCTTCCTCCCTTCCTCCCTCCCTCCCTCCCTCCCTCCCTCCTTTCCTCCTTCTTTCCTTCCTTCCTTCCCTCCCTCCCTCCCTCCCTCCCTCCCTCCTTCCTTCCTTCCTTCCTTCCTTCCTTCCTTCCTTCCTCCCTCCCTCCCTCCTTTCCTCCTTCCCTCCCTCCCTCCTTCCTTCCTTCCTTCCTTCCTTCCTCCCTCCCTCCCTCCCTCCCTTCTTCCTTCCTTCCTTCCTTCCTTCCTTCCTTCCTTCCTTCCTCCCTCCCTCCCTCCCTCCCTCCCTCCTTTCCTCCTTCCCTCCCTCCCTCCTTCCTTCCTTCCTTCCTTCCTTCCTTCCTTCCTCCCTCCCTCCCTCCCTCCCTCCCTCCCTCCCTTCCCTCCCTCCCTCCCTCCCTCCCTCCCTCCCTCCTTCCTTCCTTCCTTCCTTTCCTCCTTCCTTCCCTCCCTCCCTCCCTCCTTCCTTCCTTCCTTCCTCCCTCCCTCCCTCCCTCCCTCCCTTCCTTCCTTCCTCCCTCCCTCCCTCCCTCCCTCCCTCCTTCCTTCCTTCCTTCCTTCCTTCCTTCCTTCCTTCCTTCCTCCCTCCCTCCCTCCCTCCCTCCTTTCCTCCTTCCTTCCCTCCCTCCCTCCTTCCTTCCTTCCCTCCCTTCCTCCCTCCCTCCCTCCCTCCTTCCTTCCTTCCTTCCTTCCTTCCTTCCTTCCTTCCTTCCCTCCCTCCCTCCCTCCCTCCCTCCTTCCTTCCTTCCTTCATTCCTTCCTTCCTTCCTTCCTTCCTCCCACCTCCCTCCCTCTCTCTGTCTCTCTCTTTCTCTTCTTTCTTTCTTTCTTTCTTTCTTTCTTTCTTTCTTTCTTTCTTTCTGTACATTGATATGTAACAGACACTAACTTTGCTGCACGGATCATGTCCATGAGTAGCATACATCCACTTAAGAAAGATCAGCCTTTCTCATTTGGAGTTCTGGCAGAGGATTGTGTTATCAGTGAACTTATTAGATAAAGCATAAATATAAAAGTGTATCTATGGCAAATGCTTATGAAGAAGAGGTACGTACAACAAGGATGTTTGCCTGTGCTTATTGGACCTAAAGAAGGTTAGGGAGGGTTCCCTGAGAAAGTGGCATTTGGGTTGAGATCTAGAGCGTAGTAAAAATCGGGTAAAGAGAAGGGTCATAGGCATGAGAGGAGGCCCAGAGGCAGAAGGAATGTGGGAGATAGGAGGGAACCTTAAAAGGCCAATACTGAAGCGAGAGCAAAAGCCAGTATAGAATAAGATGAAACGGAAGACCCAGGGCATGTTGGTCTTTCAGAACATGCCAAGTCACAGATTTTCCCTTTAACCTGATAAGTGGGAAGCTCTTGAAGATTTGAAGCAAGGAGTGTTCTGTTCATTTTGCAGATCGCTCTGTCTCCTAGGTGGAGACTGATTAGAAAGACTCAGGAAGTGATCCAATGGGAAGTCTTGTCAGTAATCCAAGTGAGAGCAATAATGAGTTGTACTAAGGAAATGACAGCAATGAACCGAAGTAGACACACTCGGGTCATATTTAATGAGTTAAACAGCCAAAGTTGCTTATAGATTGTCTGTGGAGTGGGTGAAAGATCAGTGAAGTATTGGGTGGAAATCCTTGAAGACCAAGTGAAATTTTAATTAGGTTTGATGGGTGAGGGAAGGTCACGGTATTCATCTGGGCAGAGGAGGTCACCTAATGTTTGATTTTAGCAGAGGTTGCTCTGTCAGCACCAAGAGAAACAAATTAGATGAAAACGGGACTTTAAATTATCCAAGACAGGACTCTAAATTCTCCAGGAATGAGATTTTAAAACTGTCTAGGCTCTAGGAAAAATAAAAGACCCAAGACATTCCAGTGGGCACAGAGAAACTGAGAAGACACAGTATCATCAGAGAACAAGAGCGTGGAAGCTATTTAGTCTGGGGACAGATGAAGGTCTTGAAAGGGTCAAGAGCAATCTCTACCTTCTTTTTGCAAGACGGTGCCTCGCTCCATGACATTGGGTTCAATCAACAGTTGATCTCACCTGTTTCTCGGGCAGCACCACGCTCTGCTGTGGTAGAAGAAACCCTGGGAGCTAGCGTGGTCCCGTTGCCGCCATTGACAGGTGACGTTCTTCAGGTCCAGAGTGAAGCACTGCAGTCCGATTTCCACTGGACTCAAAGGAGAAATTCCCATCAGGGCCCACAGGGTCCAGAGCACTCTCGAAGGCACCAGACCAACTTTGTACCTATCACTTAGAATACTTCCTTCTGTTCTTAGCTCTCCCCTTGACCATCCTCTCACCCCTCCCCCGTTGCTCCTCTTTCTTTTTTGTTTCTTAGGTCACACCTGGAGATGCTCAGGGGTTACTCCTGACTCTGCAACTCAGGAATTACTCCTGGCAGTGCTCAGGGGACCAAATGGGATGCCAGGTATCGAACCCGGGTCAGCCTCATGCAAGGCAAACGCCCTACCCGCTGTCCCATCGCTCTGGCACCTCATCTCTCTTTCTGGTGGCAAGTTGGAGGTCACAGGGAGCAGCCACACCCCCAAGAGCATTTCCACATCCAGCCCACACTTCCCGAGGGGTCTCGACCTTGTCTCCCCTCTCTCCCCCTTCTATTGTTGACTCACCTGCATCCCCGGGCAGGTCTACAGTCACGGGGAGGGACCAGGACCCCCAGGAGCCATGGAGGGAGACCCCATCTGGTTGGCTGCGCAGCTGGAGCCAGTAGGAGTTACCAGGCTGGAGCCCGGAGATGAGGCACCTTCCACCTTTGACTGCCAGAGACAGAACCTCGGGAGAAGAATCCTGCCATCAGAAGCCAGGTCTTCCTCTCTGCCAACATAGCCTCCATCTCCTTCATCTGAAGACCCCCTGCAGACCTGTGGCGAGCCCCTTAGCTCCTCACTGGATGGACCTGAGAACAGACTGGGCATCAGGGAGGCAGGTGTCTCCCAGGAATTGGACATCCATCCAGAAGCCTGAAGCACTCACCTTTGTTGGTGTGAATGACCTCAAGTGGGGGGGTACCCCTGATTGCTAAGTGGAGCCGCCACTCACTCCACCGCCGTCTGGAATCCCTAACATCTGACCCATCTTTTGTTGGAACCACATTGGGGAGAGGGGCTAGAGCAAAAGAGGCCAGGGTACTTCTCTTGTTGGGGAGGTCCACTCTGGTCCTCCGTGCTGGAGCTCCTCAGCCTGAGCGCAGGGAGGTGGGCCCAAGGCTGGGTGTGGCCTCGGCAGGGCTGGGCAGCAGGTCTCTGTGGACAGCAGCTGCAGGACTGTGGAGCCTGTGCTGTTCCCAGCCTCCTTAGGGCCGTAGCGGAGCTCATGCCTCAGGAAATCACTGATTTCGGGAGCCGGGGCCTCCCAGCTGATCTGGAGTTCCCCTGGCTGGCTTCCACTCTGGGTCTTGATGGTACTGGGGGGAGCTGGCTGTCCTAAGGGCAAGATAAAGCATATTAGAATTCCCCGACAACAGCAAGACTGGGCTTGACTCTGGGGGAGAGGCGTGCTGGAGGCAGGGAAGGGGGCAGCCCCCCCCCCCCCCCGGGCTTGAAACATCCCAGGTTTTGGCTCTCCTGAAGGGGAGGGCACCAGGGCAGCTTCTGGCCCTAATTTGTGGTCCTTGTGGGAGTGGTGACCGCAGTACCCGCTCGTTGAACTTGGTGCTTCTCAAGGCACCGCCCGGTCTGATCAGAGCAACAGGTCCGAGGGCAGCAGCTGGAAGGGCCAGGGACACCAGTGTGGCCTTACCCACATGGTCCACAAAGAGCACCCGCTTGGCCTGCGTCCTGTTGAGGACCACGTTCTTCACCCAGAGGTGCAGCGGGAAGAAGAGACGTACTTCATCCTGGGCGGGGAACCGGCAGATGTATCGGGTTCCGGAGGGGAACGCGTGCTGGGACCTCAGGGGGCAAGCTCGGGGCTGTTCCCTGTGGGGGAGAAGCCCGCACACTGCCAGGCCCGCCCAGCAGACCCAGACCTGGGGAGAAAGGGGGTAGGGTTCTGGCAGGGTCAGAGAGTGGGGTGGGGTCCACGGAGAGTCAAAGCACCTGTTGGTTCAATACCCATTCAGGGGGTGCCTTTGGAAGAGTCCTCCGATGGGGCAAGGGCAGGGAGGCGGGCACAGGGAGATGAGCCTGGGGCAGGGGAGGGTGGGGCCCAACTACCACACATACCCGGGGTAGGCATACAGCAGCTGGTACGTCCCGTTGGGCGCTGCCTCTTCCTCATCCCAGAAGCAAGTGAGGTCCTCAAACGTTCGGGAGAAACAGCTCAGGGGCTCTGAGTCTGAGGTCCGCAAAGAGGCATCTGAGGAACCGCCAGTAAGTTGGACTCTGGTTCCTCCCTGGTCTGTTTAAGGGCAATTGTGGGGGGCGGGCACTGGGAACCTCCTTCCTCGCAGCCCTCCCAGGACTCCCTCTTCCTCGGTGCAGGTGATCTCCACCCTCCACACGCCTCACCTTGGCTGGTGACTTGTGCCAGGTGTTGGGGGGCCAGGAGGAGGCAGGAGGTGACCCCCAAGAGGGCCCAGGAGGGCATCTTCCCCAGCTCTGTGCCTGCTTCGCCCATCCTCCCCTCAGGAAGCTGGGCCCCAGTCCCCTCCCGGGCCAGCCCCGCAGGTTCCTGTCAGATACAGCCCCACGTCCTGTCCCTGTCCCTGCCCCCGTGGGGCCCATCCAGACCACACTGGGGCTGGGGGCCAGGGCAGGGAGAGTGGGGCTGGGCAGGAGAGTAGGAGGAGTTGGTTTGTTTTATTTTTGTTTGGGGGGCCACACCAGGAGTGCTCAGGACTTACTCCTGGCTCCGTGCTTAGGGATCACTCCTGTCAGGGTTTGAGGGCCCATATGGGGTGCCTCGAATTGAACCCGGGTCTACTGAGTGCAAAGCAAGCACCTCACCTCCTGCACTATCTCTTCAGCCTCAAGAGTAGGAAGAATTTGAGAGAGGGTACAGGTGTTTGGTAGGAAAGAAGTGAGGTTTTTGTCTTGAACCAGGCTCCAAAGCATACTGAATATCTCTCTCTCTCTCTCTCTCTCTCTCTCTCTCTCTCTCTCTGTCTGTGTTAACTGTGGTGAACAAGAATACCAATGTCTGTTGGCCAGTTCCTCTTCACATCAGTCTTACTGTTTCCATTTCAGAGGTGAGAAAACTGAGATGGAAAGAAGTTTGCAATCACCTGTTCAGGAGGAGGCTTTAGAAGCCAGAGCTTCCCAAGCATGCTTTGCCGTGGAAAGGTGTAACCGGGTGAGCAATAGTGCCTGCCTGACAGGCACGGAGGAAACAGTGACTCCACACACAGATGGGGCTTGTGTCTTTCTGCGTAAATAAGTCCCTTCTCCCAGCCACCACACTCATGACTGTCCTGCATTGCCCCAGCGAGGTCTTAGATACTCAAAGTGCCGTGAGTAGGCCAGGAGCCACCTGGGAGTTTATTAGAAATGCAGAGTCTAGGCCCCTCTCCAGAATGACTGAAACAGAATCTGTACTTGCCCCCAAGCTCCAGAGAGTATGAATACTCATTGAAGTTTGAAAGCTTTGGCCTTCCTTCCTTTCAACCGGATAATCTCAGTCCTTCAGCTCGTGCTCATCTTCATTAGTGGCAGAATGGTAGGTGTTAGCCCTGGTCTGAAACTCAGACGTTCTGGAACAGGACAGCAGGTGTAAGAAACTTTTTCTGCTAACTCTGAGCTTTGACTCTTAGGAGAAGTGGTGGGGGGAGGGGACAGTGCATGTATTAATGCTCATATTTCGTACTCTTCTTCTTCTTCTTCTTCTTCTTCTTCTTCTTCTTCTTCTTCTTCTTCTTCTTCTTCTTCTTCTTCTTCTTCTTCTTCTTCTTCTTCTTCCTCCTCCTCCTCCTCCTCTTCTTCCTCCTTCTCCTCTTCTCCTTCTTCTTCTCCTTCTTCTTCTTCTTCTTCTTCTTCTTCTTCTTCTTCTTCTTCCTCCTTCTCCTCTTCTTCTCCTTCTTCTTCTCCTTCTCCTTCTTCTTCTTCTTCTTCTTCTTCTTCTTCTTCTTCTTCTTCTTCTTCTTCTTCTTCCTCCTCCTCCTCCTCCTCCTCCTCTTCTTCTTCTTCTTCTTCTTCTTCTTCTTCTTCTTCTTCTTCTCCTTCTCCTTCTCCTTCTCCTTCTCCTTCTCCTTCTCCTTCTCCTTCTCCTTCTCCTTCTCCTTCTCCTTCTCCTTCTCCTTCTTCTTCTTCTTCTTCTTCTTCTTCTTCTTCTTCTTCTTCTTCTTCTTCTTCTTCTTCTTCTTCTTCTTCTTCTTCTTCCTCCCCTTCTCCTTCTCCTTCTCCTTCTCCTTCTTATTCTTCTTCCTTTTCTTCTTCTTCCTTTTCTTCTTCTTTTGGCGGGGGGGCACATCCAGCTATTCTCAGGGCTTATTCCTGGCTCTGCACTCAGGAATTACTCCTGGCAGTGCTCAGGGGACCATATGGAATGTCGAGAATCAAACCCAGGTCAACTGCATGCAAGACAAATGCTCTACCTGCTGTTCTATTGCTCTGGTCCCTTAGTACCTCTTCTTGGCTCTCCAGACTAAGTAGCCTCAGTTTTACCTTTTTCTCTTCCTTTTCATGTAATGCCACTAACATAAACATGGCATGCAGGAAGGGGAAATAGAAGGTAAAGAGAAATCCTTCGATCCCCCCGTGACTCAGATCCTCAGTGAGGAGTCTCTGAGCCAAGTTTGTCCTGAGTTCTGTGTGGCTCTTAAGTTATAATGAACAACTTCCTGGGAAGACTGTGAATTTGCCTCCCAGTCTCCAGGCAAAGGCGACCCTACCTCTTTTGGCCAAGTGGGAGAGGAAACCAGAGCTTTTACACTCACACAGTTCCAGGATTTGGAGATGGTTTACAAAACCAACGTCTCCAGCTGGAACTTGCTCCAAGCTCCAGATTTGGAAGTACACAGACTAATGTGGCACTCTACTCGCCTGTATAATGACATCTCATACTATTTTTTAAATTTTATTGAATCACCGTGAGATAGCTACAAGCTTTCATGTTTGGGTTACAATCACACAATGATCAAACACCTACCCCTCCACCAGTGCACATTCCCCACCACCAATATCCCCGGTATACCCCCCCTTTCCCACCTTCCCCCTGCCTCCATGGCAGACATGATTCCCCATACTCTCTCTCTACTTTTGGGCATTATGGTTTGCAATACAGACCCTGAGAGGTTTATCATGTTTGGTCCTTTATCTACTTTCTGCACACATCTCTCATCCCGACCGATTCCTCCAGTCATCTTTTTCTTAGTGATCCCTTCTCTATTCCAGCTGCCTTCTCCCCTTTGCTCCTGGAGGCAGGAGGCTTAGGCAGGAGGCTTAGGCAGGAGGCATAGGCTTCCAGCTATGGAGCGATCTATCTGTCTCGTGTATCTACTATCCTTAGGTGTCAGGCTCATGTTCTGTTGTTTTATACTCCACGAATGAGTGCAGTCATTCTATGTCTGTTCCTCTCTTTCTGGCTCATTTCACTTAGCATGATATTCTCCATGTCTATCCATTTATAAGCAAAGTTCATGACTTTATCTCTCCTGACAGTGGCATAGTATTCCATCGTGTAGATGCACCAAAGTTTCTTTAACCAGTCATCTGTTCTAGGGCGCTTGGATTGTTTTCAGATTTGGGCTATTGTGAACAGTGCTGCAATGAACATATAGGTACAGAATGACATCTCATACTTAAAGATAACCACAGCAAAACTCTTGATTCTGGTTCCTGTCCCTAACCCTATGATTTCCACACTAATTTGGCAATGCTCAGGGGTGATTCCTAATTCTCCCTCTGTAAAAGGCACCGCCATCTACTCAGTTGACCACACCCCAACCTTCAATACTCCCAGATCCTATTTTTCTACCCTCGATTCAATTCAAGAACAAGTCTTATTTTCCAAACATAATGTGAACTTGAACACCCAGTGACCAGCTCCACTCCTCCCATGCATGTCTGGGCTTCCCAACAGCCTTTAGCCTGCTCTTCTCAGGCCGTCCTCTAAGTAGAGAGAAGTGTGGAAATGGAACTCCCATTTCTTCACTCCCAGGAATGACATTCTACTGCACTTAGAATGAGATTCATGTCTCAAGTGCTACCTGATATGCCCCTCTCTATTTCAGCCTCATCTTCTTCAATCTCAGCTAGCCACAAGAACCTCATCATGTCTCTTATCTTTGTCCTCTATACTTAATCTTTCTACAACATTTAATATTCTCCTTCCTTGGGTTTCACAACATGTCATGGTCTCCTGGTTTCTTTCTACCGCCAAAACATTCCCTCCTAGTTTCTTTCCTGCTGCTCTTAAATGTTGCCATTCTCTAATATTCTCCAACATAAAGGAGAGAAGGAGATACCTTGCTTCCTCCTTTATGGTGATTCTGTTATTTACTTCCGCCTATCTATTGAGACCTTGCTGTTCTTTTGAGTTACATTTTCTTATTTTTATTTTTTGTTTGATTTTGGGGTACACCCAGCTGTGCTAAAGACCGACTCCTAGTTCTGCACTCAAGAATCACTCTTGGCTCAGAAATCACTCTTGGCAGATCTTAGGGAAACATATATGGCGCTGGGGATCAAATTCAGGTCAGCTGCATGCAAAGTAAGCGCCCTACCCACTGTACTGTCGCTTTGGCTCTTTAAATTACATTTTCTTTTTTGTTGTTGTTTTTGGACCACACTCAGGTACTCAGAAGGTACTCCTGGTTTGCACTCAGGAATTACTCCTGGAAGTGCTTGGGGGATCATATGGGATGCTGGAGATTGAACCTGGGTCAGATATGTGCAAGTCAAATGCCCTACTCACTGTATATCACTCTGGTCCCTTGAATCTCTCTGTCTCTGTCTCTCTGTCTCTCTCTCTTTCTCTCTTCCTTTCTCTCTTTCTATAATTGAATCACCATGAGATGAATCACATTTTCAACTACTTGAGGGAGCTCTCTTTTTTTTTTTTTTTTTTTTGTTCAAGCCCGCAGGTCCGAACAGAACCATTACTAACTCTCATACCCTCTTTTGGATCTTTTCATCTTCTGTTCTGCCTCTCAGCATAGCTAGTAGACTTATTCTTTTTGAAAAATTTTATTTATTTACTTTTTCTCTCTTTTTTTTCACACCTGGCAATGCTCAGTGGTTATTCCTAATTCTGCACTCAGGAATTACTCCTGGCGGTGCTTGGGGGACCATATGGAATGCTGGGGATTCAACCCAGGTCAGCAGTGTGCAAGGCAAATGCCCTACCCTCTGTACTATTACTCCAGCCCCACTAGTTGACTTCTAAGTAGAAGACTTATCCTCAGGGCCCAGAGCAATAGTACAGCAGGTAGGGTGTTTGCCTTGCATGCAGCCAACCTGGGTTTGATTCCCAGCATCCCATATGGCACTGGGATATCCCCTTAGCACTGACAGGAGTAATTTCTGAGTGCAGAGCCAAGAGTTAACCCTGAGCACTGCTATGCACTGCTGGGTGTGCCATCCCCCTCACCGCCTCCCCCACCCCAAAAGATACAGAGTCCACAAGCCAGACTCATTAAGAGTATAAGAGAGTGGAGATATAACTATGCATCTCATGGTGATTCAATAGAAATAAATAAATAAGTAAAATAAAGTTAAAAAAAAAAGAGTGGAGATAGGAACCTTCAGCTTCCTCATGGAGTAGGTCCAGCTTCTTCTCCCTGTCATTTGCCTGCTGCTCTGTTTCACATGCCAGAAAGAGGCGCTCTCCCCAGTTCTTGCCTATTTACTATATCAAGCAGGAACTGGAATAGGCCAAGGAGAGAAGAGACTGTTTAGGTGTGTTTACTCTGGCTAGGGAATCTTGCTGGCTCCTGCTGAGCTCTGCGTAGGGATGGAGGAGGTGGGAGCCCTGGCCGGGCTCCAGGCAGTGCTGCTCAGAAGCCTAGGTCTTGCTCCATGCGAGTTGGCTCAGTGGAGCTGTGCTGGGAATCCCGACTTCGAGTCTGAGGTAGTTTCATTTGTAGTATTTGCTCCTTTGGGTGATTATACTACTCCCACCATGGCCAATTTTTCATTGAATTCATTCAATCATTCAATGTGGGTTTTTAGTCACACTAGGTGATGCTCAGGGGTTACTCTGGGCTCTGTACTGAGGACTTACTCCTGGCGGTGCTCAGGAGACCATATGGGATGCTGGGGATAGAATCCGTGTCAATCTTGTGCAAGGTAAATGCCCTTCCCCCGTACTACCTCTTTGGTCCCCCACCGTGGCCAATTTTAATGGACTAGCATGACACTCCTGAATAGTGAGTAAGAGGGCTGGAGAGATAGTATAGCGGTACATAGCCATCCTGAGCTCAATCCCTGGGCTCAATTCCCTGACTCCTTCCAGGAGTGATCCTTGAGCACAGAGCCAGGAGTGAGCCCTGAACACCACTGGGTGTGAACCCCCAGACAGTGAGTAGGACAGATAATTGACTCTTGTGAACCTACATGTTTCCTGCACCTTCCCAGCTTTCCCTATGTCTGCCATTTATACCCAGAACCAAATTCTGGATCGGGAAGTCTAGAATCCTCTATCTCCCTGTCTCTTTCTCAGCACTGCCAAACTTCTTTCCTTAATGGTTGTTCCCTTCACACCTCTAGCAGCATGTTACAGCTTTGTATTTCTCTCACACCTTTGTCGATGTTGTTTTATATTTGCCCCTAGAGTTGACAAATGGTGGCTCCTTACCCACTACTTTTTCTGAAGCTCAAATAGGTTTTTATTCATCCCTGCTTGGATCTTTCATGGCTCCGCATGACCCTCTGGATCAAAACTCATCTCTCAAAGGTGGAACTGAGATCCTCCGACCCTTCATCAGATGCTCCTGGCATCTCTGTCTCCGATGTTTCCTTTACTATTTCCCAAGCCCTATTCATTCCTGTTGTGGGTCCTTGTGTTTATGTCCTTGTGTTTTTGCTTCTCCAGCAGAGAAATTTCTAATCCATTGGCCTATTGGAATTCTGTGATTTGAGAAAAACCTCCCCGCAATAATCCAACACCTCTTGGAAATCTTTTCTTATTCCCCACTGTATGTGATGGGTAAAAAACCCAATTAAGAAAGAGAAATTCCATTTCCTGTTCCTTCAGAGGCCCCATAGCTCTTTGATGTGAACAGACAGCCTGTGAGCATTTGGGCATAGTCTTGATGGGAAGGAATCAAAGACCTAAATTTCCTGAACAGGAAATGGGTGAGAGTTTTGGAGTAGATTGAGGAAATCCCAGAGAAAAAGCATGAGGGTTTGGAAAGCAGAAGAAGTAATCTAATGGGAAGTTTCTTTTTTTTAGGCCTCCCAAACCATGCTCAGGGAATCTGGGGGCCAGTTTTGGAGATACTTGGCTAACAGAGCCATCAGTTCACAATGAAGGCCTGAGGGTATGGTGGGCCTTGTGGTGTAGGAGACCACCAAATCTCTAGGCCCATACCTGGCAATGCCTGGGAAGCCACATGAAATCAGGGATAGAACCTGAGTCAGACACATACATAAGCTCTCACTCTTCTCTTTCTGGCCCCATGTTTTGTATTAATTTTTTTTTCAATTAGGAACTGTGATTTACCGTACTATTAATCATAATGCTTCAGGGATATAAGGTAGCTGCACCACCACTAACACCAGAGAGTCAGTGTCCTACCACCGTCTCTAGGTCCCCTCTTACCCTCCACTATAGCAAACTCAGTTCTATAGGCTGACTTTCAGGTCTGTTACCACAGAGCATTGTTTATTTCCCTATTATGGTTTTTCTTTTTTGGTTTGTTTTTTGTTGGGGGCTAGACCGAGCCCTAATGCCTAGGTCTGACTCCTGGCTCTGCACTCAGGGATCACTACTGGTGGAGTTTGGGTTACCATATGTGGTGCCAGGGATCAAACTTGGTTGCGTGAAGGGTAAGCACCATACCCTCTGTGAGATCTTTGGTCTCCCCACTATGTTTTTTTGTATGCCACATATAAGAAAGATCATTCAGTATTTGTCCTTCTCCTTTTGATTTACATCATTCAGCAGAAAACCCTCCATTTCTATTCGTACAGCAGTGAACTAAGAGACATTTCATAGTTGAATGGTATTCCATCATGTTGGAATATTCAATAGTATTTCATCTATTGAAATTTCTTTATCCACTCATCAGTTATTGAACACTTGGGTTGTTTCCAGACCTAAACTATTGTGAATAGTGCTGCAATGAATATTGGAGTGAAAATACCTTTTTGAATAATTTTTTGGGGAGCTACACCCCGCTATGCCCAGGGCTTCCAACCGGTTCTGCTCACAGGGATCACACACCTGGCGGGCTCAAGTTTTCCAGGTCGTCTGGGGATTGAACTTGGGTCAGCTGCTTGCAAGGTAAGCAGTCTACTGGCTATACTATCTCCCCAGCCCCTGAATGAATGTTTTTGGGTACTTGGGGTAGGTGGCAAAAGGCAGAATGACTGGGTCATATGGAAACACAGCTGTTAATTTTCTGAGACATCTCCATACTGCTTTCCCATCGAGGCTGAATAATGAGACTCTCACAGAAAGCAGAGACTGGTTCCTTCCCCCCACATCCCTGCCAACATGTCTTCTCTCTGTGATGTGTGTAAGTTTCACTAGTCACAAGTGATAAGGAGAAGAAAGTCGAATCGGTGCAAAGTCCAGTAGAAAATTGTTGGCAGGAGATTTCAGGACAGTGGTACCTTTTCAAAGTTTGTGTCCTATACTTAGCTTCTTGTAGCATCCTGAAACATTCAGTTAATCTATCACATACACAAAACTTTACATTGATGATGTTTTAGGACCAGCTGGAGACAGGTCATGCTAGCGGTAGAGTCAATAGAAGATAAAAGTGAGCAGGCCAGTGATCAAGTGAGAAGAAAGAGCAAGAATTCAGATGAGAGAGATTTCAGGAACACAACTGGTACAGGAGTCTCAACCAAGGCTGAGTATGGTTTCCCCTGGGCTGGGACAGGGACTGAGAATTCTAAGCAGATAGAAATGGAAGAGATGGCTTTCAAGAGTTGTAAGTCTTGAGGACATTGGGCTGCATACTCATACTCTTTCCTTCTTCTGAGAATATTGTATTTCTCTGGGAATGTTTTTGTATATAAACAGCCAACCTGTACTTTCATCCTAGCTAGACAAATCAGGGACACCACCATGTGGGGACTGTCACCTTCACTCACTCCTGCCAGGGCAAAGTCAGGTGGAAGGGGGTCTTCTCTCCCCTGAGTCCCTGCCCTGCCTTTATCCTGACAACTTCCCTTAGTGAATGCTTGCAACTTGACAGGGTCATACCAATGCATTATCTCACTTCATCCCAGATGACTTCTAAGGAGCTCGTCCTTACTTTGCAGAAGAGAAAACCAAGATAAGGCGGATAAAATGAGTCCAGAGTCATGAGTTAAGATTTTTTGATTTGGGACTTCTATTATTTTTTTTTCCCCAGTCACTACATGGACACCTCTGATCAACCAAGGCCGTGGATTCTTCCATTGCTTTTGTGTATTTCTGTGTCTGGCACGAGGCCTGCTGCGTGTGTCTCTTGGAGGATGAGGCTGGCTTCAGTCCAAACTTCAGAAGGGATCAAGATCCAGTGGAGAAGGACCAGCAGTGACCCGTTTGAGAGTTGGTGAGGACTCAAGTGGGCCAGCCCTCTGTCCTCGGAGCTGCCCTCAATCCAAAGCCCCAAAGCCGAGGGAACTTGAGAACCAGCCCTGACAGCCCGACTCTGGCTGGCCTGCTGACTTGGGAGAGGGAAAAGGAGAGGGAGAGGGAGCGGGCTGGGAGAGATAAGAGGACAAAAACACAGTGCAGGGGAGGAGCATGAGCGAGAAGAGGGCCCGCAGGAAGTGCCCCTTCCTGAAAGGCCAAGAGTGGAATGACTCAGGCTGACTGCTGGCAGTTCCGTTTCTGTGGCCAGAACCAGTGAGGCCCCTCTGTCAAGTGTGCAGGTTCTCATGCCCCCTGTTACCAGTCTAACGAGCCTTTGTGAGTTGTGTCTTGGCCTTTTTCTTCCCTTTTCCCATTGTTTGTTTGTGCTGTGGGGCTGGTATCTCCCCCCAACCCCTGTCCACCCTGCATGGTGTCCTGTGAGAAGCCTGTGCAGAGTGAAGCAGCAAGAACAGAAGCCGGCAGGTGGGGGGTGGGGGTGGGATAGGGGGGTGGTGAGGCCAAGAACCAGATGCTCCCCACTGCAAAGTGGATTTGTCGGTAGTGGGACTCTTGGGCTGCCATGGAAACGTGGGGAGTTCCTGTTGGGAAGAGTGCTCTGGGACTTGGCCTGCGATATGTGATCAGCATGGTTATGTATATTTGGAAGAAATGTAGATTGTGTGGATGCACGATACCCATGTGTACTGAATATGGTCCAGTCTGGCTCTTTGCATCAGTGCCAGAGAAACCACACAGCACTCTAGCGAAGGAGAGGTGCTCCGGAGTTCCAGCTAGCAGGTTGGAAGCCCACCTGGGCCTTTGCTACCTGTCAGGCCCTAGAACAGGGGCTTCTGAGTTAGTATTTTGCTGCTGTAAGTGGGAACGGTAACGGCAGTATCTGCTCGCTAGGCTGGTTGAAGTATGAAGGAGTTAACAGGCGCAAAGTGTTTGGAACAGGGCCTGGCGATTGTGTTCCACGTAAGTATGAACTGTTTTTGTTCTTCCAGTGGTTGCCTCTCCATCAACCCCGTCAGCCAAACAGAAGCTTGGCAGGGATCCTGGCCTCTGCCCTCTCCACCAGGCTTAGCCCCATCCTCTCATCTCACTGTTTCTTTCAGTTCTCCAGCACTACCTGGTTGTTTCCCCACAAGAGTCTCTCACTAACCCCTCACCTCCACGGTTTTGTTTCGTGTTTTGGGGCCACACCTGGCCGTGCTCCGGGGTTTCTCCCACTCTGCACTCCGGGGTTGCTCCTGGTGATGCTCAGGGGACCAGTGTGGTGCCAGGGATCCAACTCACACCTCCTGTGCGCACAATAAGTGTTCAGCCTTTTGACTTATGTCCTGGCCCCCTTAAAAAGAAATAGTGTTAGGGAAAGGAAAAAGAAACAAACAAAAGAAAGAAAACAAAAATAATGTCACTGGGGCTGGTGTGATAGTATAGCAAGTAGGGTGTCTGCCTTGCACACAGTCAACCAGGTTCAATAGCCAGCATCCCAGATGGTCTCCTGAGTAGTGTCAGGAGAGATTCCTGAGTGTAAGCCTGAGCACCTCAGGGTGTGGCTCCCCCCAAAAATAAATTTAAAAAAAACACGCCAGAAAATACACCTATTAAAAGTTCAGAATTCAACAACTTTTATATTTTCGAAGAAATGTGTAAGCAGTTCATCATTTTCTTTTCCCATTACTCTGTTTTTTGGGGGAGGGGGCAAGTGGGGATCCTAATGGCGCTCAGGAGGCCGAGGGCTGGCGAATCTGGGCAAACTTGCAGTGCTGCTTGGGCCCGCAGGGCTGGGGGTTCCCTGGCCCAGTCTTGGGCCAGGGCCGCTAGGGCAGCAGCGGTGATGCTCAGGGACCATATGGTGCTGAGGACTGAACCAGGCTGGCTGAGTGCAAGGAATGTGCCTTAACCCATCTACTATCTCTTCAGTCCTGCAACCATGATTATTATTAATCTTGAATAATTTTTATTATCTCAAAAAGAAGCCCAGGACCTTTTAACTAGTGCCCCCACTAGTGTTCCTCCTACCTTGCCCCATTTTTTTCTCCCAGCCATAAGAGACCATTAATTTACTTTCTAGCTCTATGAATTTGCTTATCCTGGACAGTCCACATATATAAAATGTAAACAAAACATGTAATCTTTTGTGACTAACTTCTTTCATTTAGCTTTTTTATTTATCTATCTATTTATTTATTTTGCTTTTTGAGTCACACCCGGCGATGCACAGGGGTCACTCCTGGCTCTGCACTCAGGAATTACTCCTGGCAGTGCTCAGGGGACCATATGGGATGCTGGGAATCGAACCCAGGTTGGCCACGTTCAAGGCAAATACCCTAGCCGCTGTGCTATCACTCCAGCCGCCTCATTTAGCCTATTTTCAAGGTTTATCTATGCTAAGGTATTTTATACCCTTTCAGTGACTAAATAATGTTCAAATGTACATAGAGACTACATTTTGTTGCTTCTTTTGTCAGTTGATGGATAACTGAGGTTCATCTCTAGTTTCTGACTATGAAAAGGAAACATTCATGTACAAGGTTTTGTGTGGACCCATATTTTGATTTCTCTTGGAGATAGAACTGGAAGTGGAATTCCTAAGTCGTATAGTCACTCTATGGTTTTTTTTTCCTTGTTTTTTTTTGGGGGGGGGGTTACACCCGGCGATGCACAGGAGTTACTCCTGGTTCATGCACTCAGGAATTACTCCTGGCGGTGCTTGGGGGACTATATGGGATGCTGGGAATCGAACCTAGGTCAGCTGCATGCAAGGCAAACGCCCTACCCGCCGTGCTATTGCTCCAGCCCCCAGGTCACTCTATGTTTAAGGAATTCAGTGACTGTCTAACTTCTCAAAATAGGTTGCACAGTTTTTCGGTTTGGTGTTTGCTTTTGGGTCATATTCAGTGATGCTCAGGAGTTACTCCCGGCATGTTGCTGTGGGATTGTTCCCAGCAGTGCTTGGAGGGGAGACTGTGATGTTGGGAGTTAAACCCACAGCTTCTCCATGCACTTGAACTAGCCCTTTGAACTGCCTTCCTAGCTCCAGGTTGCATAAATTTATGTTCCTACTAGCAATTTATGAGGATTCTGATTTCTCGTTGCCAAACCTTCTTATCATCTCACTTGGTGATTAAAGCCATCCCAGTAGGTATAAAGTACTGTCATTTCCCTGATATCATGTTGAACATCTTCTGATATCATGTTGACCATATGTTATTGGTCATAGCTCCTTTGAAGAAAGATCTATTCATATTCTTTGTTCATTAAAAAACTTGAATTAGGGACTGGAGAGATAATATCATGATAAAGCACTTGTCTTAGATATTGCTGACCCTGGTTCCATAACCAACATTACATATGGTCTCCTGAACCCACCAGGACTTATCCCTGAACTCAGAACCAGGAGTAGATTCCGAGAATATCTAGGTGTGTCCCCCAAACAAAAACAATTGAATTATTTATTTTTATTGGGTGGAAAGACTTCCCTCTTTTTGTGGTGATTGGGGGGGGGGGGGGCTGGAGGTCACGCAACGGTGCTCCTGGCTCTGTGCTCAGTAATCACTTCTGGTAGAACTTGGGGGACCATACAGGATGCTGGGGATTGAAACCGATCAGTTAAGTGCAAGGTGAGCGCCTTACCCGCTGTACTCTCTCTCTAGCCCCAAGCTGTAAGACTTCTTTACATGCTTAATTTTATTACTTTTTGTGGTTCCAGAGGTAAGACTTCTTTACATGGTTGATTTTATTTATTGTTTTTTGTGGTCCAGTGACTGAACCCAAGGCCTCACACTTGCAAGCACGCTACTCACCGAGCTTTATCCCTAGCTTTCCACCCGCTTTCTTGAATCCATCCTCCACTCTGGCGTTTCAGTGATCTTGCAAATCCACAGCAAATCTGACCCTGACATACCCAGTCTCGAGGTCTCTCTGGGGTCATTCTCTGCCTCGGGCAAACACCACTATCCTAACGCTGCCTCCCGAGGTCAGCAGGCCTGGTGAGGGCACCTCTCTGAATTCAGTACCACCCAGAGCTCTGCCCTCCCTTTGTTCCAGCCGCAGGACTCGTGGCAGCTCTTGCACCGTCTCCTCTGCTGGGGTCCTGTCTTCCGCTGAGCTCCGGCTCTCTTTCCACCGCAGGCCATATTAAAGCATCACTTTCTCGCCCGTTTCCTTTCTCTGCTGTTCCCTAGACTCTCTCCCTCTCTTCCAGCGCACGCACACGGCTTGAAGTCATTGTGTGCTTCCCCATCTGCCACCCCACACAGGCATCCTTGTTTATATGTCAATCTCCAGCGGGGACAGCTTTCAAGACTTGTGGATGCTGCCACCACTGGGCTTGGCAACATTGCTGTAGTGGATCGGAGATGAAATTCCATTCGAGCAAATCCCATTTCCCTCTTTCTGCGTAGCCTTCAGTTAATTTTTTTTTTTTTTTTTGCTTTTTGGGTCACACCCGGCGATGCTCAGGGGTTACTCCTGACTCATGCTCCTGGCGGTGCTCGGGGGACCATATGGGATGCTGGGAGTCGAACCTGTGTTGGCCATGTTGGCTGCATGCAAGGCAAACGCCCTACCCGCTGTGCTATCGCTCCAGCCCCCAGTTAATTTATTTTTTTCTTTTGGAAAAAAAAATTTTTTTTCAGTGCTGAGATCGAACACACAACTTCATAGAGGCAAGGGAAGTATTTTGTCTCTGAGCTACGTCCCCGGCCCCCAGTTAATTTCTTCTTCCAATCACCACCCCCTGCCCCCCCATGCCATCCGTTCAAGTTGTTTTGGAATACTGGTTCTGATCATCACCAGCCTCACCCCAACTCCCTGCCTCTGTGTCTACTGTCAGTGTATCTGACAATAAACACGGACCGTGCACCAGGTCCCGCGCTCCGAAGAATGGGCCTGTGTGATCTCATCTGGTGCTAACAGCTGGGAGACTGGCATTGCTCACCCAACTCCAGAGGGAAAAAAACTGAAGCTCTAAAAGGGTCAGTGACGTGGCCAGCGTCACACAGACAGTGAATGATAGATAGCGCAGGACGGGGTCATGTGAGTCCAGAATCTCTGGGGTCACACCTGGCTCTGTGCTCAGCGGTCACTCCACCTCTTGGGCTCTCTTTTCAGCCCTAGAATTTTTTTTCTGGGGGGTGGTCATACCCAGTGGTGCTCAGTGCTTACTCCTGGCTCTGTGCTTAGGAATCACTCCTGGAGATCACTCAGGGGAACATAGGCAGTGCCAAGGATTGAACCTGGGTCAATTATGTGCAAGGCAAGTTCCCTACCCTCTGTATCATATCTGCAGCCCCAGAATCTGTGTTCTTTACCACAATGGAGTGTCTCTGTCTCACACATGCGCACAAATGGTGAAGCCACACCCGTCCTGATTCTTCAGAATCAGTGGGAGAGAAACCTGAGGTCAGCAAAAACAAATCCAGGACAGGCCAATCAGAAGGCCTCGCAGAGTGGGGAGGACATGTGTGATGGGCTTTCAGAACTCCCAGAACACTCAGGTCCTACAGCTGAAAAAGGGGTTCGCTCATGCTGGCTAAAGTTGGGGTGACCCCTGCCTTCTTCCCTCTGGACTCATGGACTGGGTAGTCAGGTGGCCCAACCAGAAGAGACTGCCCAGAGAGGGAAGGAGAAGTGGGAGCTCTGAACAGGCTAGCATGTTTGTGGGGCTGAGGGCTCAGTGTTGTTCCAGCCTGGGCCATCGCGGTTCTGACAAACTGTTGGCACACAACCCCCCAGCTGGCAGCTATGTAGAGATCCAGCAAGATTTGTTGTTGCTGAAGACTGGACAGCAGGAAGAGACCGGGGGAAAGAGGCCTCTTCAACATAACATTGACATAGGGGGTGTGTATGCAGCAAACCGGCCTTCTGGAACGGCTCTTGTCAAGCAAGGCAGCCCCACAGAAGACAGCACAGCAGGGAGAGGGCCCCTTTCTGCTCCGGAAGCCCAGTTTCTCCCTCTCTGGCTCAGCTTTCCCCCTGGGAATGACTACAGTAAAAGGGAGCCATTGGCCGGAGCTTCTTAGAGCATTTTATTTGTTCTGATTACAAGGCTGGCAGGGCAAGGACTGAGGGCACGTTAGTGCTGTAAGTGCTGGCATGGGGGAAGGAGCTCAAGTAGGGGCTTGAGACAGGCGAGTCACAGAAGTGGACGTGTGGAGGGATTGAGTGTGGGACTCACAAGAGGTTAAGTGTGGGGTCACAGGAGGGGACACGTTGAGGGAGGGGCAGAACCAGAAGGAAGGACGCGTATCAGAGGCATAACTGCAGGAGGCAGGGAGCAAGTGCAAAGGATGAGAACCCAGCTCCCCTAAACCCACCCGTCCCGGGATCCCCTCTTTCCTTAAGTTAAAACCAGTCCTAGAGGCTGCTCGGGCCCCAGGGTGAGAGTCACAGTCGGAGGGTGGACGCTCTGGCCAGCAGAGCCAGGTTCGGGCCGGAGGGAAGCTCAGGCCTCCTCAGCGGTTGCGTCGATGCCTGCATAAGTGAAGTTCTCAAACAGCGACATGTTCACATAGGCCTGGGGAGCAGAGCAAGATTCAGGGGGGCTGGGGCCAGGGAGGCCTCTGGCCAGGAGTTCTGGGCTTCTGTGTGGTTGGCACATTTGAGGAGACACTGACTTATCCTGAAGATTCTAGAGAGTTCTATGGTCAGGGTGGCTCCTACCAGCCCAGAGCATCAAAGACGCCCATCCCCTCGAGCGAGGGGTCTCAAGTGAAAGGCCCCTGACATAATTCTTCAATAGGAGATTTTTCATGCCAGCATTCATCCGTTTGTCCCTTTATCCATCTATTCATAATGCTACTCTGGGCAAGTCACTCATTCACATGCACTTTGACCATTTTTGTAAGTTCCTTTTTTTTTTTTTTTTGCTTTTTGGGTCACACCCAGTGACGCACAGGGGTTACTCCTGGCTCTGCACTCAGGAGTCACCTCTGGCGGTGCTTGGGAGACCATACGGGATGCTGGGAATCGAACCCGGGTTGGGCGTGTACAAGGCAAACGCCCTACCCGCTGTGCTATCGCTCCAGCCCCCATTTTTGTAAATTCTTAAGATAATTTAACAATCCATACTGCTTCATCCATGTGAAGCATACTTCATAGGCTACTTTTTAAACTCTTAAGATAACTTAGTCATTCATACATACTTCATCCATGTGAAGAAATTTCCACATGAACATGTTTTGATATCCTTTTTCATTTATCTTTGATCATTTCTTAGATCATTGATATGATTAGATCATTCATCCAGAAGTTCTTTTCACTCACTCAGTAATTATATCATCCAACCTTCCACTCATCCATCCATCTACTCCTTTATTCGTCCATTCATCTATCCATGAATTCATTGATCCATCCATGCATCTGTCCATCTGTCCGTCCATCCATCCATCCATCCATCCATCCATCCATCCATCCATCCTTCTAGTTGGTGGACCATTCGTGCACCCAGCCTGACTCTGAGTCAGGAGAGGAGGGGTGTGCAAGATGAGAGTGCCTGATGGTCCCAGCAGAGGAGGATGGGAAAACAGGCTGAGACATGGGAGAAGGCTTTGCAGGGCTAAGCAGTGGCCTTGGTAGCGACTGAAAGAGCCCAGTGAGCCCAGTGTCCAGCCTTCTGAGAGCTGGGAAGTAGGGTTGCATTCTTGGGTTCAGCCTATCTGTGGTGGGGACAGTTGAGTCTGAGGCTGCTGCTGCTCTGATCCGTGAGCCTCAGTGCCTGCCCCATTCCCACCCCCTGCTGGCCTCACCTTCCTGGCTTCCAGCATGCGGCCCAACTGCAGAGCGATCTGGGCAAAGGGGGGCCGCTCATATGGCCGGTCCCGCCAGCACTGCCGCATCAGCTCGTACCTGCAGACAGGGTATGGGTGAGCTGTGGGGTCGAGGCCAGGGGACAGGAGGGGCCCAGTTCAGGCTCAAGGGCAGTCTTCCCGGGGATGGGTCAGGGATGAGAGACTCACACTTCGTCATCACAGTTCCGAGGCTGCTCCATGCGGTAGCCCTGTGGCAGCTTCTCATAGAGCTCAGCACAGGTCATGCCGCAGTAGGGTGTGCCCCCTGGGGTGAGGGGACACGGTTCTCAGCTGGGGACCCAAGGAGGCGAAGAGGGGGATGCTGGGGCGCTGGGCTTGGAGACTTACCGAGGCTCACAATCTCCCAGAGGAGGACCCCAAAGGACCAGCTGAAATGAGGAAGATGTAATAAGGCATCCCCCCACCCCGGCCAGCAGCTCCCAACACACACACACACACACACACACACACACACACACACACACACACACACTCCATGTGCTCCTCCCCAGGCCGACTCTGAGGGCTGCTGCCTGGGCCGACTGTTGTCCTCCATAAAAGCTCCCTCCCTCCAACACAGAGCCAGATGTGGACCCCAGAAAAAGCCCCCTCACAATCCTTCCAGACTAAAGGTAACAATAGCGAATGCGGGTTTCCACGCTGTACCAAGAGCCAGGCTCTCATCATTGAACCGACAGGGTCCCTGAGTTATCAACCAAGATTTCTCTGTAAATCTACTTTCTCCGAGAGTATGCCCTTCCCGCCCTCCAACTAAACCCATAGCTATTACCAACTTCTCCAGGTATCATCCGTTTTGGGGGACAATCACTTAACCTTTCCTCACCCAATGATGGGCATTAATAGTATTCTCCCCACTTTACAGATGTAGACACTGAGGTACCAAAGAGACGGGCTCAGCCCAGGTCCCACAGAGGGGAAATAGCAGAGCCAGCATCTGCCCCTAGTAGACCTGCACCAGGTGTGACAACCACCTCCATGGAGGGAGGGACTCCGTGGGGAGAAGTGGGAAATAGGTGAAGGGTGGTCAGAGGTGGGTTGTCGAAATGGGAGGTAGCTGGGCTGGGCAGGCTGGACAAAGGGCTTCAGGTTGGGGGTGGACAGACAGGCCCCTGGAGAGAAGGGTTGTGACCTCGGCTGGAGAGTCTTGGAGTGCAAGTTTGAGAGGGAAGGGGCTCAAGTGGGGGAACCCCCCACACTCTGCCCCCAACTCTCCACCACCACTCAACTCCCTCCATGGCGCAGAGCCCTGAATTATCCACAATGCTTTCCAAGACAGAATTACTTCCAGCCAACTCCCACCTTTCCTCTAAGGTACTGGGGGTCACCTGGATGCCCGAGGCGCCCTCCAGGAACAGAGCCAGCTCTGACTCAGGCCCAAGCCCACCTGTCTCTGTGGGGGGCCGAGCCCTTCTGACCCCCACTACTCACACGTCACTCTTGGTGGTGTAGATGCTGTAGTTGAGAGACTCAATGGCCATCCAGCGCACAGGGAGTCGGCCCTGAGAAAGAGTGGGGATGAGGGTCAGGAGAGGAGCGAGGACTTCTCAGGGTGCGCTGGGTAGGAGGGAGCTAGAGCTTTACCATTGTCTTCTTCACGTAGACCTCCTCTCCTCGGGAAAGGCCGAAGTCTGCGATCTTGGAAGCCAGGTTCTCTCCGACCAGCACATTCCGGGCAGCCAGGTCCCTGTGGATGAACTGCAGGCCCAGCCAGAAGTCAGGGAAACCGGAAGAGGCAGCCCCGGGCTGGTCTCTGCGGATGCCCTCCATATCTTTAGCAGCCTCTTCCTCGTCTCCCTGGTCCCCAGCCTCACCCTGAATCCAAGGCCGGCCGGGAAAAGCTGAGGCTGGCTCTTATCACTTCCACTCCAGACCTGGCCAGGCCCAGGGACCATGGTGGACTTTCCCCAGGGGCCCTTAAGGATCAGCTCCCCCTCTGTGCAAGCTCCCTGTTCTCCCTCCCTGCCAGCCCACCTTTCCCTCATTGATGAGAGTGGTGAAGGTCCTTTTCAGTGAGGGGGTTGGGGGAGGGAGTAGGCCACACTTGGCAATGCTCAGGGGTTACTCCCATTTCTGCAACTGAGGAATTACTCCTGGCAGTGCTTGAGGACCATATGCGATGCTGAGGGTCAAACATGGGTCGGCTGTATACACTATCGCTCTAGCCCTGAAAGGCCCTTTTTCTACCCAAGCTGAGTCCCTGCATCAATTTCTAGGTCCTACCCACGTACCCCTCCACCTTCCCGGAAACCTCCCTCATCAACCCTCCCTCGATGCTAACCTCCCCTAGGAGCTGCTTTCATAGACGCTCAGGCCTGGCTGACTTTAACTCTTTCATCCCACTTCATCCACACGAGTATTCTTGGGTTTGGACCTCCGCTGTGGGCTCCAGTCTCCCGCCTGTCCTGGGTCTTACTCCCTCATCCCTGTTGACACCATCTGTGGGCCGACACCCCCAGCCTGTTGATGCTGGCCTAGGCTTACGCTCCTGGGGTCCCAGCCCTGTACTTAGGAAGCCAACTCAATTCCTCCCCCAACGCGTCCATCCTCAGACGCCTGGGTTGCTTTCTCCGGCTCTTTCCCCACCTCCCCATCCATGTTCTCACTCCTTTCCCAGCCAGAACCAGGCTCATGTCCTGTCCTCTGTTCCTCTGGCCCATCGCAGAGCCTGCAGACACCGTCTCCAGAGACCAGCCTGGGGCAGCGTCCCTTCCCCTTCAGACCTGCACGTCGTGCTCACCTGCTTCTCACTCAGGTACTGCATGCCATTGGCAGCATCGCTGGCGAAGCGCAGCAGCTGCCGGGAGCTGAGGGTGGAGGCTGTTCCGTGCTCCCGCGCGAAAGCCGGGTCTGTTTCCAGGACTCGACTCTTGCGCAGAAAATCCAGCAGGTTCCCATAGGGGGCATATTCAATGGCGATGTACAGGTAACCTGGGGGAGACGGTGCACATGGTGCCCACAGGAGAGAGGCAGGAAGGGGTGGCGGTGCGGTAACCTCACGCGTTTGTGTTGATGTGAAGGAGTGGGGAGTGCGGGCTCACCTCGGTTCTCACAGGCCCCCAAGAGGTTGATGATATTAGGGTGATGCCCTAATTTGCACAGAACTTCCAGTTCTCCCGCAAAGTCACGATGATCATTTTCAGAGGCATACTCTATGCAAAAAAAAAAGATCAGGACCGGGGCAGGAGCATTAGTACAGCAAGTAGGGTGCTTACCTTGCATAAGGCCGACCTAGGTTTAGTCCCCAGCACCCCAGATGGTCCCCTGGGGTCCAGCCAGGAGTAATTTTGGGTGCAGAGTCAGGAGTAAGACCTGAGCACTGCTGGCTGTAGCACCCCCAAACAGAAAAAATAAATAAAAAGAATTCAGGATGAGTTTGACCAGAAAGGCCTGGAGAAAGGGCATAGAGTGGGCTGACAGGGAGGGCAGGGGAGTGAGGGCTGGGGTCCACTGCTGGAGAAAGCCTAGGGTCTGTGGGACAAAGGCAGGGGTCCTTCCCAGGCCACCTTTTAGCATCTTGATGGCTGCGTTCATCTTGAGCCCATCCTTCTTGATCATGGCACGGATGACCTGGCCGAAGTTGCCCTCCCCGATGAGGTCCTCGAAGGTGATGTCCTCCCACTCCAGCACCGGGTAGCTCAGGGGCTCGGGCTGGGGCTTCGGCCGCCGGGTCAGCGTCAAGGTGCCTGAGCTGAACTGCAAAATGGTCTCCTCGCCCTGTGCAAGACAAGACAAGTGGGCGAGAGTCCATGAGGGAGACACGGGCCATGGGGGCATGGGGGTGGGCACAAAGCAGGGTGGTCAAACAACGCTGAGATAAATGGACTCAGGCAGAGGGCACCTGGGGTAGGCGGGGAACACACCCAGATGGGCTATGGCGGGGGGACATGTGTCCAAGGAAAGATATGTGGAGGCTGGAACCCAGGGATGGGGTCAGGCTGCTTTGGAAGAACAAGGAGAGAGTGAAGGTGTGAGAGGCTCCACCCTGGATGGGTGGAAGGAGATTTCTAACTTGTGAAACAGAAATAAGCACCCATGGGGCAGGGGATTTCCTGATGGCACAGCCAAGCTGTTTCCGTCACCAGGGATGGTCTGGAGTAGGCTCTGGGCAGTGGACTGACACACTTATCGAGCAGTGGCTCCGTGCTGAGCCCAGAGCCGCGGGGAGCAGAGGAGAGTCTCCTCGTCCACAGTTAATAGGAACTGTCCCCCATGGGGGCTTCAGAGGTACATTCATGGGTAGGATGGTAGCAGCCAGGACCATCTGTCGGTAAAACCAGAAGAGGGCTGGAGAAATACTACAGGAGGGGGACACACAAACGAATCTTGGACCCCAGCAACTTGCTGTAGCGATGGCTCTGGACTTTGCAATAGGCCACTTTCGCCAGGCCACTCCAGATGGAGGTAGGTGCTGTCCCTCTGCCTGCCCCCTAGGAATCCCAGCAGCTGCCATCTTCTAGAACTCAGCGACAAGCTTCAGGTACGGGTGGTGGTGGCGGCAAATTTCAGGCCTCATGGGACGGGGGGGAGTCGGCCCTTCTCCTTCCTCCCACCCCAATGGGACTCTGAGATGAGGCCCGTATACGGCCACTGTCTACTTAAGCTCTCACACAGCCATGATCCAGAGACATACAAATGAATCTCAGACCCGAGCAACTTGCTACAGCGATCTCTCCAGACCCTAATTATTAAAATTTTAGAATTCCTAGAGCGTGAGGCCACTTTCGAAGCCATGGAACATTTATGTTGTACCCATAACAAGCAATACAAAACACATTGTCTAGCCTTTTTGTCATTGCCTTTTTGGTAGGTATGAGTGGTGGTGGGACTGGGCTTGAAATATTGAAGGTAATCAAAGCAGAGAAAGAGAGTATCGTGCAAATTGTCTGCCACACAGGCAGGAGTAGGTGTGGAATTGGAGGGAGGGGAGGATACTGGGGATTTTGGTGGTGGAAAACGTGCACTGGTGAAGGGCTGTTTGATGATCGTATGATTGAAGCTCAAACATGAAAGCTCCGTTACTGTACCTCATGGTGAATCAATAAAAAGGGGAAAAGAAAAAAAAAAAGGAAATACTACAGGGATGAAAGCATTTGCCAAGCACATGGACGACTTAGATTAAATCCTTGGTCCTCCAGATGGTCCCCGGAGCCCTGCCAGGAGTGATCCCTAAGAATACAGCTAGGAGTAAGTCCTGAGCACTGCAGGATGTGGTCCCCAAACCAAACCAAATCACCAAAACAGGTAGACCTGAACAAAGAGGACCACTCACCGCTCCCCAATTCGAGGGCGCTTAGCCCCCTGAAGTGCTGATGGCAGAGCTGAGCTTGGCTGAAGCAGTGAGCAGCAGCCCCACGGAGTAGAGGGAGGCAGGCCACAGGTCTGTGCACCGAGGCAGGTGTGACCCGGAGCGGGGCTTGCATATGTGCAGGCAAGGTGGCACAAGCACAGGGACGTTGAGCATCTTTCACCCTGAGGTGCCCAGGCACCTCTGCCTGCCTACAGGCCCCCCTGCACAAGTTACCTGCACGACAGTCTGTGAAGGGCAGCTGCTCCCCCTGGGACTTCCCTTCTCTCTCTCTCCCCCATAACCACCGCTCTCCCTCCCCCTTCACCCTGACCAGGCGGCCTGTGTGCGCTGACCTCAGAGGGAGTGCCGAGGGGGCAGTGGCCAGCAGGGACAAAGAAGCCGATTGAGTCTCCGAGGGCAGAGGCACTAGCTGTGAACACTGGGCGCCTATCACAGGCAGCCTTTGAGGGAGGAGAGTGTGGGGGGGTGCTAAATGCCAAAGCAGGGCTGAAAATATCAGGAGAGGACCCAGGGCAGAGTTCGGATCCTTAGTGAGGGCAGGCGGGGAGGGGACAGCACCACCTGGGAGAGAGGTGGGAGGAGGGGGCATGGCCAAGGGAGGCTGAGTCCCCAGAGAACCAGCACCCACCCCACTTCCTAGTGCCGACCTGCAGGCCAGAGGGGTGTGGTCTGGGAGACAGGGGACACAGGTTGAGCCTAGAGGCCAGTACGGGACTGTGTCACTCCTCTGGACTGCTGGGAAGGCCTCGGGCAGAACCAGGGCCAGAGAGTTAGCACAGCAGGCAGCGCGCTTCCCGTGTATGTGGCCAATCCAGGTTAGATTCCCGGCATCCCATACGGTCTCCCGGGTCTACCAGGAGTGATCCCTGGGCACAGAGCTAGGAATAAGTCCTCAGCACTGCTGGATGTGGCCTCAGACTCTCCTACCCTCCCCCTCAAATACCCATAAAAACAAAGTTGTAGAACCAATTGGGAAAGGTTGGGAGCATAGCCATGGGTGCGAGGCCCGCGGAATCTGCTGTCCTCTGCAGGGCTCAGGGTTCTGGGTTTCCCCAGGAGAGCTTGACGGAGGATGTGATGAGGCACTCACAGAGAGCGGCCTGTTGGCAGGAGGTCACAGGGCCAGTGCGGGTGGCAGCTGAGTGTGTGGGGGCGCAGGCTGGCTCTCAGGCCCGGGGGTGGGCTGCCAGGACAGAGACCAGCCTCATGGTTAGGGTCCCATCATGATGCCACCCTGCAACCTCAGCTCAGAGCTCCCCTATGGAGGAAGGGAGCAGGGTGGGGGGTGAGGTCCTGAACTGACCACCGTGAAACAAGGGCATCATGGAGTTATTCTGAAGGGAGACGACCAAAAGTTTCACCACTGAAATAACTCAAATAGTTCAGTTCTGAAGATATATATTCTGCACCCTTGAATTTAGTTATTGAGCTTAGTCTTATACCAGAGACAGAAACACACACACACACACGTACACGCACATACACGCATGCATATACACACAGACACGCACACAGATGCATGCACGCACATGCAAACACATGCATATACACACAGACACGCGCGCACACACGCAGACATGCACACACACACACACACATACACAGGCATACACGCACATGCACACACACACACTCGTACACTCACACGCATACACATGCATACATGCACACACACACAAATACATGCATGTACGCACACACGCGGGCTCTGCACATGAGGCCCGCACAGGGACAGCACTCACCGAGCCTGACTGGTAGGTGAAGGTGCGCCTGCGGTGGAGACAGCTCCGGCGGATGCACACGAGGGTTAAGAGGGCCGCCAGGATGGTGAGGCAGGTGGCCGACACGGAGCCCACCACCGCCAGAATCAGCTGCTGATCCAGCCCTTCCTCCACTGCCCGGATCTCTTGGACTGGGCCCTCACTCTGTGGCCCTGGACACATAAAAGGATGTGGGTGAGGGCGCCTAGAGGCCACAGTGGGGTCCCACAGAGGGAGAGGTCAGAGATCCCAATGTGGGGGGCTGGGGATGTCAGGCCTGGAGCCACACGAGAGCCCCCAGCACTGGGGTGGAGCCACGTGGATGGAGCTCTGGACTCAGGGAGGGGCAGCGTGGAGGGACATGGAGCCCAGACCTCTCACCGTTGCCCAGAGTGGACTCTTCCACCGTGTTGCTCCAATCCCCGGGGCCCTGGACGCTGGCCCGCACACGGAAGAGATAGCGCGTACTGGCATTGAGGTTGTGGACAATTGTGCTGGTTTCCTCGGGCCTGGCCACGTCCACCCACTGAGGGTCTCCTGAGCCCCCGGCCACCTGCACCTCCACGATGTACTTGGAGATGGGTCCGGCCACAGTCTCTGGACGCTGCCAGCTCAGCTGGATCGCGGAGTCGGAGAGGGCCTGGGCATGGAGGTGTCGGGGGGCTGGGGGCCCTGGGGAGGGGGTGGTGCTCAGGCGGGAGCAGACGCCGTGGCGGGCCTGTGTCTCCTCTCCCGGGGCAGCACCCCCAGGCAGGTCCCTCCTTACTGTCCCTCTGCTCTCCTTCACCCGGGAGCACCCACTGCTCCTTGTTCTCCTTATATCCCCCAATTTTCTGGGGTTCCAACTCTCCCAGTGTCAGAGGTCCTCCTCAAGATCCCCTAAATTGTGTCCCCCAGTCTCCAGTCCTGCTGGTGCCCCCAAGTCCCCCCATAATCCTGTTTTTCGCATGACCCCTGACCTCCGTGTGCCCCTCTGCATCTGTTGTCCTGGGGGGTCTACTTCCTGCTAGTGTCCTATGCTGCCACACCCCGTGTCCCCCCCATCTGCCAATCCAGGACTACCTGACATCTGTGTGTTCCCTGTGCCTGTTCCCTCCACGGTCACCGAGACCCCGCACAGCCCCTTGGATCTTTGTGTTTTCCTGTACCCGGGTTTCACTCCACCCCCCGGGTCCCCCTTCCAAGCTCACCACTGGGCGGCAGAAGCACACGGGCAGGGGGCGAGGCGGGGCCTAGGAGGGTGCAGTGGTACAGCCGCACGTCCAGCTGGTAGTTGGTGCCAGGTGTGAGTCCGGTCAGGAGGGTGCTGCGGGCCTGGGGGGACGAGACGTTCTCCCGCCGCTCCTGGCCCCGGGCCCCGTCCCACAGGCGCAGCAGGAAGCCGTCGCCCACCAGCGGCCCGGGCAGCGTCGGTAAGGACCAGCTCACTCGCAAGCGGTCGGGGCCCTCCACGAGCCAGCTCTCGAGCCACGGCTGCAACTGGGGTTCTAGGGCCAGAGAGGGGGTCAGAGCTATCCCGGGGTCATCGGGGCTGGGTGGGGCAGGGCCCCCGGAGGCAGGAAGGGTTCACCTCCAGTGGGAAAGGTGGGGACCGATGGGTGGAGAAGATGTGAGCCTGAGTCCGTGGGACCATATTCGGGAGGACAGAACCATGAGCTCTTGCCTCTTACCGGGACAGTCTGTGGTCATGAGGGTGGGCGGGCCTGGGGCTCCCTCGCCCCCTTCCCCTGGCCGGCTCAGCTGCACACGGACACTGTATCCTGTCTTTGGCCTCAGGTTCATTAATGTCACGTTTTCACTGGGGTCCACTGGGGAGCAGGGGGACACACAGTGCCCGTTCAGTCCCAACAGTTCCAGAAGCCGCCAGGCTCTCAGCACCTTTGCCTTCTGTTCTCCCCTCTTCCTCTCTCTCCTGCCCGCCTCCTGCCCCGCTCCTCCCCACCACGTTCTCTCCACTCACCCACGATGGCAGACCAATCCATGGTGCTGTCCTGGGGCCGGTAGTGCAGGCGGACAGAGGAGATGGGGCCATCCCCAGAGAAGGAGACCAGCGGGGACACCACAAGCTGGCGGCTCTGCCTGGCCAGGAGCCTGGGGGCAGTCAGGGGCACTGGGGGCTCTGCGGGAGAGTTGGGGGAAGTGGTGGTCCTGGGAGCCTGCCCAGTTCTCAGGACAGCGAGAGGGCTGGGTGCTCGGGTGGATCGGGGAGGGACTGAGTTTAACAGCATGACTGGGCCCAGGAAGATCAAAGTTCTGCCCCCAGGCATGTTGGACACAAGGGTTGGCAGTGAGGACATATGGGCATTCTAGAAGATGGTCAGTGAGGGAGTGATAAGGCCAGACGGGGGCTGGGGGAACGCACTCCCATGCAGTAGTGTGGGGGTGTGGGGAAAGGGAAAGTCAGAAGGGGTAAAGGATGGGTGGATGGATGGTAGTGAGTGGATGGATGGATGGATGGATGGTGGTGGGTGGATGGACGATAGTAGGTGGGTGGGTGGATGGATGGATGGTGGGTGGATGGGAGGAAGAACGAAGGATGGATTGATAGAAGGATAGTAGGTGGATGGATGGAAGGATGGTGGGTAGATGGATGGAAGGAAGAATGGATGGTGGTAGACGGAGGAAAGGATGAATGGATGGTGGATGAGTGGAAGGTTGGATGGTGGGTGGATGAACGGATGGTTGGATAGAAGGATGGATGGAAGGATGGTGGGTGGGTGGGTGGATGGAATGAAGAATGGATGGAGGTGGATGGATGAAAGGATCATGAGTAGAAGGATGGACAGTAGGGTGATTAGATAGAAGTCTGAATGGCGGAAGGATGGATGGAAGGGAAGGAGCCAATGACAGCAGAGGTGAAGAAGATGTAGGCGTGAGCTGAGAGGATGTCAGGGGCCCCAGTGTGGGTCTAGCTGGCACCCTGTGGAGCAGTCACCTGGGAGTGTGTGACTCAGTAGGAAGGCAGCAGCCCAGGGGCAGAATGAAAGGTGCCTGTGTGCACCCAGGGGAGGTGAGGGGAAGCGTGGCCAGGGGGAAGCCAGGCAGGAGACTGGGTGAGGCTGGAGGGTGTCCCCTGCCTCTGGACATTTCCAGACAGGACTGAGATGTGCTCCAGCCTTGACACTGCCCAGCCCAGGCCTCTAGTGGAGCCACAGCCCCCTTCTCTGCCTGGTGCTGGGCTGCGTCCTAAGATGCCCTGGCCTGTCTGCTAGGATGCCTGGGAGGGCGGTGTCTGTGCTTCCCATTGCCCGCCCGACTGCCCCAGGACCGCACCAACCTTTGACGCTGACCCTGAAGCGTCGGCTGTCTTGGCCGCCTGACGTCGACACTCGGCACTCCCAGAGGCCACTGTCCCCAAGACTCAGCCGGGACACCTCAAATTCAGCAGTGGTCCTGTCTGGCTCCACAATGGCTTTGGTGGACTGAGAGAGAGGGGGACACAGGCCAGAGCATGGGCACCCCCGTGGCGTGCACGTGTGTCTGCCGGGGGCCGGACAGCCTGATCGTCAACCCCACGACACGGGAACGAGCCAGGCCCAGACAGAGCTGGCGAGGGCTCAGAGGGAGGGGCTGAGGGGGGAAGGGCAGGACCGGGGGCTGACCAGGAGCACGGTGCCGTCTGGCTTGCGCAGCTCCATACTGCCCCGCACGGGGAAGGGGTTCCCTGCAGCCGCGCAGTGGACACGAGGAGTCGTCCCCAGGTTGAACTCCAGGTCTGAGGCCACGTCGAGGATCTGAGGGATCCGATCTGGGGACAGAGGTGGGGGACACTCGTCTTGGAGTCCCCGCAGTGGCAGACACGTGTCTGCCAACAGTTACTTGCTCAGTGTCTGCGGGTCAGTGGGGTTCATCCATGCACCCCTGAAGCCCTCCTGACCTGGCCCAGAGCCTCATCCCAGCCTGGCCCAGAATGTTGGCCAGTTCAGGCCTGCCTGGTTTCAGGGCCTCTCCGAGGCTGGGAACAGTGGGGGTCCCTGCCTCCACTCTCCGCTCACCTTTCTCAAACATGTGTCTGGTGCCTGTCCGCCTCTCTTACCCCTTTTACCGAATGCCCAGCCCAACCCTTTACCCTGTGACTCAGAGTCCCCAAGATGCAACCTCTGCCCCTGTCCCTGGCTTTTCCCTATCCCACAGTCCAGCTGCCCGAGCCGGAGTCCTCTACCCTGGCCCCTGCCCAATCACCTGCCCCTAGTCCTTCACACGCGTCTCAGACGGTGCCTCCCTCTCCCTTCCTGTATGCTCAGGGGCTCCCAGGCCCCAGCTGCCCTGGTGTGGGTCAGCTCCTGTGGCCAGGGCGGGGCACTGGAGGGAGCTTGGTGCCCAGAGGGTCCTACCTGACTTCTCACAGTGCTCCCCGTGCCACCCCGAGGGGCAGACGCAGCCACTGAAGCGGTCACAAGTGCCGCCATTCTGACACTGGCACTGGAGGCGGCAGTCGGCCCCAAAGTGACCGGGGGCGCAGGCTGGAGACAAAGAGACCATGATCAGGGGGGCAAGGGCACTGCCGGGGTGAGGGATGGGGTGGGAGAGGGGGGACACTAGCAGGGGCCGTGGAGACCTCGGTGTGTAAGGGAGGGAGAGAGGGGACACTGGTCGGGAGAGCAGGGGGCCACGGAGACCTCAGTGAAAGGCCAGAGAGCATTGTGTGGGTCAGTTCGCAGGCCGGGCCGGATCATACCCTCCTGGCACTGGCTTCCTCTCCAGCCAGATCCGCAAGAGCACCCGTACGGGTCCGGGAGGCAGAAGGTGAGTCCACGGCAGCCCCAAGTGCCCGAACACTGCTCCTGGCAGCTCTGGCCAAAACGGCCCTCTCTGCAGGCTGCAAAAAAGGGTGCTGAGTGTCCAGGTCTTTGCTAGGCTCATTCCAGGGACTGGCAGGCACCCTCCTGTGCAAAGCTCCACTCCCAGGGTTCGAGGGGTGTCGGCCTGCATGGGCCCCAGCTCCCCCTCCTCCTCACCCTGTTCACAGCGGGTGCCAGTGAATCCAGGGGGGCACACACACTCGCCATCCAGGTCGTGGCAGACCCCTCCATGCAGACAGCCTGGGCAGACCTTGGTGCAGCCTGGACCCCAGCGCCCGGCCCCACAGCCTGGAGGAACACGGCATCCGCAGCTGCCCACGGCCGCTAAGGACCAGGGCAGCTGCGGCAAGCCAGGCGGACCACAGGGACTGAGTAACACAGGGGTCCCAACCTCTCCCAGCCACTCGCCCTCTCTGCACCCCCAGCCCCTGACCCCGCACGATGAGCCGAAAGAAGGCGCTGTCCAGGGGACTGGCTTCTAGGTAGGTGGCACTATAGATGCCGCTGGACGTCGGCTGCACGTCCGGGAGCTGCAGCAGGAACCGTCCGTCCTGGGCTTCGTGCCAGTCCAGGGTGTAGAAGTAGGATCCTGGGGGCATAAGGAGGGTTGGGGTGGTGGGGCGCTCAGCAGGATGGGAACACGCGGAGCCTCTCCCTCAGCCCACACATGCCACCTGCACCCAGGCCAGAGTGGCAGAGAAACATCCTTGCCACCAGCCAGACACAGTGTCACTGAGCCCCGCTTGGTCCTGAGCCCCGGCTCTGCCCACTGCCCCTTCCTGCCCATGGCCTGGTCCTCCCTCAGCCTCCTCAGCCTCGGCTCTCCTCTGTCAGGAAACACCAGCTCACTCTTCCTCCATCAGATCCCTCGGGCCACACCTGCAAGGCTCACCTCTGTCCCCGGGACACCACACCGGGGCCTCACCCTGCTCCCTCACCGCCCCCCCCCCCACGGCTTCATGGCTCCACGCCCAGCCCTGCACCTCACATTCCTGCATTCCGCAATGATTTACTCCTCTGTGAACATCATGGTATTTCAGAACCTTTGCCCTTATCGATCCTTCTGGAATGTTCTTTCGGCTTCCCTGGGCTACCTCTGTGTACCTTTCAGGAGGTCCTTCCGTCTGGGATTCCTTTCAGGAGGCCCTCCCTCCGGGACCCAGGCACGGAGAAGTGGGGTGTGGGGTTGGTTCTCCCCCTCCCGCCCAATCATGCCTCTTCCCATCTGGTCTGGCGCCAAGCTCCCAAGACCCTCCACAACTTCCTTTCTTCCTGAGAACCTGAGGGAAAGGCGGCTTCCTCCCTGGCCCTAGGGCAGGTCCTCCTTCATGAGCGTACTGGTCAGAGATAAGGGGCCGCAGAAAGCTGCTGAAGGGTCGCCCCAGATAACTCCCAGGGCAGAGCTGATGCTCTGGGGTGACAGGAGAGAGTGGAGCTCAGGGCTGCGAGGGGCTCACGGGTCGCCAGCTGGGTGCAGGTGCCCAAGGCCTGGAGGTGGGCCAAGAGGAGGGTGCAGGGCGCTCCATAAAGGGGCCCAGGTGGGTGTGCACTGCAGTGTGGGTGGCTGGGTGGGGTGCCCCCCTAGGTGGGCGCGCCCTCACCGTTGCTCTTCCAGATCACATCAGTCTGCTTCTCCTTGCGCACGCGAGCGGAGAGCACGGCCGTGTCGCCTTTGTTCACGGTGTGGGTGACCTTGTCCGGGAACAGGTGGGCTGTGGGCGGGGAGAGGGGGGCGCGGGGCCGGGTGCGGTCAGGGGCAGCCGGTCCCCGCGCCCCCCACCCCCCACCCACCCCACTTCACCGACCCCGGGCTCCCGCGGGCGCACCGCCGCGCTGCGCTCACCCCCGGGGCTGTTGTGCACGTAGAGCACGCGGGTGCGCCGCGCGCCCGCGCCCCCCGCGCAGGAGAAGACGCCCACCAGGTCCGAGGGCTTCGAGAAGCCGCGCAGCGTCAGGCGCTGCGAGCCGTTGCGGGCCAGGTGCGGCGGGTGCCAGGGCCGGGGCGTGCGCACGATGCGATCGTCCTTCTCCAGCAGCAGCGGCGGGCCCCAGGCGTCGGCACCGCGCGCCGCGGCCTCCCCGGACACGCAGGTGAGGAAGAAGCGCTGCGGGTCGGTGAGGCGCAGGTCGGCCAGCAGCGTCAGGTCCGCAGCGGCGCCTGGGCCGGGACACCGGGCCGGGGTCAGGCCCTCCCCGCTGCCCTTCCTCCCCCTCTTCCCAACTGGCACCCCAACAGAAGGCCGGCGCTGCCCTGCGCGCCTGGCACGTGGGGGGCCCACCCCACCCCACCTGGGGACCTCCGCTGCCAGCACCTCCTGGAGCCCCCCTGAATCCTGAGCCCCAGGGGCTTCGTTGGGTGGATTTTTCCTTCGGAAAAACGCTACCGAAAGTAACCTGCCCACACGGCAGAGTCTGGCAAACTCCCCGTGGCGTACCCAAGATGCCAAATACCAGTAACAATGATGGCTCTCATTCTCCTAACTCTGAAAGAGGCTTGAATATGGCACTTTTTAAAAAAAAAAATCTCAGGGCTAGGACGAAGGAGACGTTACTGGGACCTGCTCGAGGCAACCGCCGAATAACAGGATGGTCGTGATCTTGGAAAAGGAGAGAGGAAGAAAACAAAAGCGAAGGCCCTTCTCTGGCCGCACCCTCCCTTTTCTGTCGGAGGCCCCTGCTGTCCACAGTTTTAGGAAACAATGATCGCTGCCTCCCGGCCTGAGTTTCCTCACTTTCATTCCCTGCCACTCTCCCTTCCTGACTGCCCAACACCACTTGCACAGAGCAGCCCACAGGAGCAGCCCAACCCCCGACCCCAGGACCCCCCCCCCTCCACCCCCCTGACTTCCAGCCCCCTCAGTGGATGGGCCCGGGGTGTGGAAAGGAAGGAGTCAGAGACCCGCGATGAGGCCCATGCAGGCAGGGGCCCTCGGCAGAATGTCCGGCTTCTGGAGTAACAGGAGACATGGACAGATGCAGGGCAGCTCAGAGAAAGGGGCACCAGGCCCTGCCCCGGAGAGGCAGCGGGTGAGGAGGCCCCGTCTGCCCCCGTAAAGCTCAGGCTCCTGCAGCTGGAGGGACAGAGCATTCTAGCGCCGGACGAGCAGGGCTGTGAGGTGAGCTGCGTGCGGCTCCGCCGGGGCACCTTCCTTGCCCGGGTGGGGCCCTGGATTCCTCCACAACAGACACTGTGATGTGGGGGTGCCTGTTGTGAGGGTGACAGCCGGCTAGGCATGGTGGCTGCCAGGACCCTAAGCCCCTGCCTTCTGCCCTGCCTGTCCACTGCCGAGCCCTGAGGGAGCTTCTCGGGGCTGTTCTTTGAGAATCTCCCCGGTTGGCTGTCAGCGTGCCCCGAGTCCACTTGGCTCCCACCATTGGAGCTGCAGCTTTTATTCTAAGACTTCTCAGAGCAAGCTTTTCTTCTCCTTGTCAGTCACCCCGAAGAGTCTCTCACCTGGCACCCCACCTCCTCCTGCTTACCCCAAGCCCGCCCCTCTGGGGCTCCCCGACTCAGTTTACCACTTCAACTCCCAGAGACACACACTTGCAAGAACTTGCCAACTCCCATGGTCAGAATCTGAATCTTTATAGGGGGTCAGTTCCACGCCAGGCACTTAGATTCTCTGCTGTTCACCCTTCACTCACCCCTCTCCTGGAGGAGGGTGTTAGGATGGATGTCACAGCCCAGAAGGACTCAGAAATGACACTGACCAGCGGAGCCAGGGTGGCCGCCTGGGCTTCAAGTCTACCTGGCCAGGCATCTCACTGGCCTCATCTTCCCATTGCCTCTGTTGTTTCCTCAAAGCTGCCCTCCAGGGGCTGGAGTGATAGCACAATGGGTAGGGCGTTTGCCCTGCACACGGCGGACCCAGCATCCCATATGGTCCCCTGAACACTGCCAGGGGTAATTCCTGAGTGCAGAGCCAGGAGTGACCCCTGTGCATTGCCGGGTATAACCTAAAAAGCAAAAAAAAAAAAAAAAAAGCTGCCCTCCCACCCCATCTCCCAAGCCCACCCTGCCCCTCTTAGTACTCTTGCTCTGCTTACCTGGACCAGGACAACAACTGCATCCTTCACCCCTAATCCATCCCCTGAAAGGCTCCATCTAAGACCTATTACTATGCCACTGACCCACATGGCTCCCCATTGCCCTCTGAAGAAGCATGGATCCCTAAACCCCCAGCCCCCCGAGGGGCCTGCCCCTCCCACAGGTCCCTTCAGAACCTTCTCTCCCAAGTGCCTGCAAGCCTCTGAGACTCCTGGCTGCCTGGATGGGGAGCACCAAGCCCACTCCTCAGTATCTTCTGGAGCCCCTTGGTCCTCACCCCCAGCCCTTGCTCCATCCCGCCCCCCACCACAAGACCATGAGCTGCTCCTCTGAGCGGCCTTTGTGTTGGATGTTCTTGGGTCAGCTCAGAAAAGCAGCAGCCACTGATCCAGGAGGCCCTGCCCAGCGCCAGGCCTGATGCCAAGCACTCTGTGTAAATCACCTCGTCTGAGCCCCATTTGAGCCCCAGGAGGTCAGCCACCGTTTCATCTCATTCCACCATCTGGAGGCTTGGCCGCCTCGTACTAATGGCTGACCACCCCGCACGGCTCCTGGAAGACTGCGGCGGCTTGAGGGATGTTTGTCAAGTGAACAGTTGAAAGGATTCCAGCACACTGACCCCATGAGCACTCCTCCTGGGCCCCGTGGGCCTGCTGTCCCCCGCTGACCTTAAGCTCCAAGCTACCTTAAGCTACAACCATGGCCCCCGCTTCCTCAGGCCGCAGAGATTTCCAGCTGCCGCCGGCCCTGTCCTAGCGGGTCGGGGTATGGATGACCGTGATCTGGGGTTCCCTGCAGGGAGAACCAGGGCCTGGGGGTGTGGCTGGGTTGGGGGGGAACTTACCAACATGAGAAGCCAGGAAGAGAATGGGGAGCAGTAAAGGGCACCCCAGCCAGACCATACTCTGGAGGCCGACCGGGCCAGTGAAGACAAGAGGACCCGCGGTCAGCTATCCTGGGTCTGGCCGCTGGGCCTGTGCTAGTTACTGCGTGTTGGTGCTGAAAAGGAAAAGGAAATGAGGTGGTGTGGGTGGGAGGGGCAGCAGGCAAGAGGGGTGGGGGCACTTATCCTGCTTCTTGGCCTCTAAGAGCCCCCTGGCGCCCCCCCCCCCACATCCAGCCCCCAGGAGACTGAGGCTGGGAGGGGCCTGGAAGGGAGCAGGGTCGCTGGAGGGGTGGGGGAGGGCTGCTGTAAGGACAAGGCCGCTTTCCCACCCACTCTGTGCTCCCCCCTCTGTCTGGCAGCTCGCAGGAGGCAGGAGGCAGGAAAGGGAGGAAGCCAGCAGCTTCCGCCTATTGAGGAGGGATGGGGGAGGATATTGTTCTGGGGTCTCCCCTCCCTCCCTGTGCACACACACACATACACACACACACACACACACACCACACCGCTTCTCGCCTGTGTCCCCCAGGACGTTGTTACACCGCTTGTGTGTGGAGCATCAGGATCTTTGAGAGCCCCCAAATGTCCATGACTTAAAGGAACGAAAGAACTCAGATGCAGGGGCCAAAGCGCCCACGAGGACCTGTGGTGCTCTTTTGCATACTCGCTCATTTCACGAGTGGGAAAACGGAGGCCTGCAGGCCTCGAGGGACCTTGGCTGAGGTCACGGAAAGGGACATGACCTGACTTGGTCGCTCCTCAAGGGCGCGCCTTAGACAGACCCAGGGGAGGGCTGCGTGTCGTGCCCCCCACAGCCCCTGCCGCAGCAGCAAACAGGCGGCAGCTCTTGGCCTGCTTGATGGTATGTGTTTTGCAGCAAACCCATGCCTGTCCCTGGGTACCAGGGCGGCACAGACCTCCCCGGGAGGTATATACTCATTCTTGAGGGCTGATAACAACCGGGGCGGGAACGGGACTGTCTCAGCCCTTTGGCAGAGCTGCCAACCCCCCAAGGCTCCTACATCTGCAGTGCCCCTCACCTCTCCCCAGAGCCTGTGCCAAGCTGGACTCTTCAATCTGGCTCCCTTCTCTGTCCTGGGAAAGTTGGGGCCCTGCAGTGGGGGTGAGCTGGTTGCAGCCTGGGTCTCTTCTGAGGTCTCTTCTGCAAAGCTTCAGGAGAGACCATCTCCGGAGCAGCAGGATGGGGGTTCAGGAAGACGTCCCCCGGCCCCTTCCCACCAGACCCACGGACAGTCCGTTGTAGCATGAGGCTGTGGAGCCGTTTGCTGCAGATAAGACTCAGATGGAGTGAAAAGGGGGTCACTGATGCCTGGACTTGGGTGCCTCTTGATGCCAAGATCTTTGACTCTGGCCTGAGAAAGTTGCTGGGAAATCCTTGGCAGTCTGTCTGGCTTAGCTGTAGGCCCGATAGACTTTTGTGCAACTTTGCCCTTGGTTCTGGGAAGACCTAGTGGGCCTGATGTCATTTTGCAGATGCAAGGAGAGCTCCCAGGCAGCGTCTGTTCTGGAGAGTGACACAGACACTGCACAGGTGTCTGCTCGGAAGGGAGTCTGAGACCCTGAGACAGCAGGGCGCCGGCAAGCTCCAACCCATCTGCCGCCCTCCCTTTCAGCTGGGAAGCACAGCTCTGTGGCAATGATCTGCAGAGAGAAAAACAATGCACATCTTGCAGGGTTTATACACAAGGATTGGTTTCATAAAACAATATCCTATATGTGTAGAAGTATATTTTTACACGTGTTGAGATGATACTGTGAGTAATTTAAGTAGCATCTGTTTACAAACAGCATGTCTCGAATGATAAATCACTGCACAAACAAAGTTTGAGGGGGCCGTGTGTGTGCATCTGCTCTGGTAATGGGAGCACTGAAACCAGAAGGGCCATCTTCATCGCAGTTACTGGAAAGGTGAAGGCCAAAACTAATGGGAAGGCAAGCAGGCAGTCCTGCTCATTAGAGGGTTCATTTCAAACCCAAAATAAACTAACTTGATGCTGGAGCTCAGTTTAAAGATCTCTAGATGAAAAACAGCAAGACTTTCAGCATGACGAGCTTCACAGAGGCTGATCCGTCACCACCAACAGGCGCCTCCTTCCAGGAAGGGGAATACCAGCTGCCAGCACACGGCCATGCACAGGAGTTTTGCCAGGTTGCCAAGGGGCTTCAGGGCATCGAGGCTTCCTAGCTACTTGCTAATTTTAGTTTTCCAAATGCCCGTTCATTCAGAGTGTTTGGAGCCTGTGGTTGGATGGAAAAAGGAAAGTGTGTGAAACCAGCTATTATTTGCACTTTTTTTGTTGTTGGTTTTGGGGGTCACGACCAAGACCGCGTGGCTGCCCACCTACCAGATGGTCAGACTTTTTTGTCAAGATCATGAACGATCGGTTTGAGGCTCTTCATGTTCCCAGAGCGAACAGATGCCATTGGGCTACACTAGCACGCGACAGGGACAAATGGAGACGTTACTGGTGCCCGCTCAAGCAAATAGACGACTAATGGGAAGTTAAGTTAAGTGATTAAGTGATTGGGGGTCACGACCTGCCATGCGCAGGGCTTTTGTGGTTCTGGAGATCAGATTAGGAGCATAGGACTGAACCCAAACCTGGAGTGGCAAGATAAGTGCCCTACTTCCTTTACTATCTCTCTGGTCCTGTGCTTGTATTTTGGGGACCATATGAGACCCATCAGGGGTGGTTTGGTTCCACAGTGGACTCTAGCGAGGAATAGTTCTGAATTTGCTTGGCGGGATCAATGCTTTCTCATGATACTGAGTCTCGTCTACTTTTTTTTTTAATAGTTGAGCTGAGTGGGGTGGGCAGGTTGGAGGGATTTCTGTTTGAAGAAGTCATTGGGTGAGGGAAAAATAGGGAGATTTATCTTTCCCACTTCTGGACTCTGGAAGTCTGAGATTGGGGTTGTGCGAACAAGCACAGTCAGGTCAGAAGCAAGACCTGGGCAGATGTGCAGAAAGGTGGGAATGTTCTATCCTGGATGTTCTAACCCTGTATCTTGGGATACAACGTGGGTTGGGAAAGTAGTAGAACCAGACGGAGAGGAGAGATGCCTGGACTTTGAAGTGCATCTCTGGGGTATGTGCCTTCCCCAGCATGGATTTTAGGAGGAGCAAGATATTGAGGCTGGAGATATGAAAGGTGGAGGAGCTAGCAGCCTCAGGACCAGCAGTTCAGACCCCACAGACCAATAAGGGTCTCTGTGTGCACCTGAATGCCAACTCTTGCCACCAGCTGCTTCTTGCATGAATTCTTGAATTCCTGATCCAGACTTACAAGTCCACCAATGACATGCTTGGATGTCACAACCATGTCAAATGCTGTCGGACTCTGAATACTTAGCATTTCCCCTTTGTGACAGTTTCTAGACTAGCGTGGGGCTACTGACCATGTTTGAGTAGCATTGGTCAGATGGCATTAACATATGCCTCAGAGACCTGGGCCCTACGCAAACAGGATGAGAACGCTAATCGGGTCTCTCAAAGAGGAATTGAAAGAGCTATGCTTGGAATATCACGTTTCACTCAAATGAGAGAAAGAATCCGGAGTTCCGACCTCTGTCGACGATCAAGAATCAGGGACGCTGTCTCGTTTGCCAAGGTGTCAAAAATCAGATGGGCTGGTCACGTAATGAGATTTAAAGACGACCGCTGGACTAGAGCTGTTACCGACTGGATTCCACGGGATGTCAAAAGACCGCGTGGCTGCCCACCTACCAGATGGTCGGACTTCTTCATCAAGATCATGAACGATCGGTTTGAGGCTCCTCGTGTTCCTAGAGCGAACAGACGCCATTGGGCTACACTAGCACGCGACAGGGACAAATGGAGACGTTACTGGCGCCTGCTCGAGCAAATCAACGATTAACGGGAAGTCAAGTGATCAAGTGATTAAGTGGTCAGATGGGGTGACCACACGAGAGTGGGCGTGCTTAAAGGCTGATGTCCAAGTCAGGAGTTGCATCAGGGCTTTGAGGGTTATGGCACTCAGGGTTAGAACAGTGTCTGGTGTGACTGTGGGAAAGGTGAGAGTTCTGGGAGTTGAAGAGCCCAGGGCGCTGGTGTGGTGGTGTTAGTCGGTGTATTCTCAGCTTCTCTCTTACTGTGGGACCACTGTCTTGGCTAAGAAGAGTCTAAAAGGACAAGACAGCTAAACGTAATATGCTCAGGGAGTCTACTTTTTCATCACCTTGACGAGTATAATCTAGGATTTCGTTTGTCTTGTGGGTTCCCCTCAATGAAATTTGTCTGCTGTTTCCATCATGATTAGACTGGGAGAAAGACCAGAGGCCAGGTGCCGTCTTTGACATACTCTGTGCCACGAGGACATACTGTCAGTGTCTTTAGCTCCTCACAGATTTCTCCTCTGTCAGATTACCTCTGGCTTTCATGCCCTACACATTGAGGGAACTATTATTCCTTGATAATTCATCTGATCACTTGATCACTTGACTTGACTTCCCGTTAATCATCAATTTGCTCGAGCGGATATCGGAACTCCGGATTCGTTCTCTCATTTGAGTGAAACGTGATATTCCAAGCATAGCTCTTTCAATTCCTCTTTGGGAGATCCAAATAGCATTCTCATCCTGTTCTCATAGTGTTCTCATAATTCATCTGAATTATTTTGGAATTCTTCTGAAGAGGATTATCTTTCCTCCCCCCTTTATCTAGTCAGTCGTTTATTTATCATTTATTTTTTGTGAGAAGTTGTTTGGTCACACCTGGAGATGCTCAGGGCTTCCCCTGACTCTGCACCCAGGGATTACTCCTGGTTGGACTAATAGGTTATGTAATCGGGACATCATACGGGGTGCTATGCAAGGCAAGTGTCTTACCTCTATACTCTCTATCTGGCTCCTAATCAATAATTGGAGTGACAGCACAGCAGTAGGGCGTTTGCCTGGCACGCGGCCAACATGGCCGACCCCAGTTCGATTCCTCCGCCCTCTCGAAGAGCCCGGCAAGCTACCGAGAATATCTCGCCTGCACGGCAGAGCCTGGCAAACTACCCGTGATGTATTCGATATACCAATCACAGTAACAACAAAAGTCTCCAATGGAGACGTTACTGGACCCGCTCGAGCAAATCGATGAACAACAGGAGGACAGTGACAGTGACAGTGACATCACTATGAACTTGTGGATATGTATCTGATGATTTTAATTACAATCCAGTACAATTGTATTCTGTGGCTCATACTGCTGCATCTTCACCGTTGAGAACACTTCATTTGGCATTTATGGCCCGTCTACATCTACCCATCTGTGTAGAGCTTTTGATGTTGCTATTTTTTCTTCTGTATTTCCTTATTTTCTGGCTCCGGACACATCTTATATTTCCTATCAGTCTTAGAATCCACTGTCTCTCCTAATGAGATCTGGCTTATTTAATTTGAGGATGTAATTGGATAATCAAAACGTTTTTTTGAAGCTTTCTTCCCCTACTCTTTCCCCTCAAAAATTCGAGGGGCTCTCTGGGGCTGGAACAATAGCACAGTGGATAGGGCGTTTGCCTTGCACGCAGCCAACCAGGGTTCGATTCCCAGCATCCCATATGATCCCCATGAGCACCGCCAGGGGTAATTCCTGAGTACAGAGCCAGGAGGAACCCCTGTGCATTGCCGGGTGTGACCCAAAAAGCAAAAAAAAAAAAAAAATTCGAGGGGATCTCCGGTATTAAGAAAGCAAGAATAGGTGGACCTGAAACTTGCAGGGGTTTGCAGGCTGACAACCCCTCTCTTTGCAACATTCTTTTGGCTTGGCTTGGGTCAGGACAGAACCCCACAAATACCTTTGTACTGAAAAGGACCTCAGAGCCCAACCTGGATAGCATTGGCCAGTGGAGAATGTGCAGTGACACTTCTACGCCTACTGTCACCTTTCACATCAGCATCCTAAAAACTCACCCCTGATGGTGTTTGCCCACTTCCTGTCCACTTGATGTGCTTTCCCACCATTGCCTCTCATTAGTATGCATGAGTTTTCTGGAATACTCTGAAGTTCATATGGACTGTTACATCATCCTTATTCTACCAAGCTCGATACCAGACCCCACTTCCTTTTTCTGAAACGTTCTCTGTAGACTGTGTTGGTAGACGTTTCTCCCAGCTTAAATGGTCTTCATGTCAATGAGGTCCCTTTTTTCTACTGGTTGTTTCTGAGACTTTGGAACCAGAATGACATGAGAAACCAAAATCTGGGTACCTGGCATGTTACTGAGCTTGAGCCTCTCATAATTCACAGTTTAGGGGACCATATGACTCTCCGCTTTGGGTTCTCATCTTATTCCAAGGGGACACGTGCGTAAATTGGGGGGCATGACATGAGACTAGGGGGCCATCTGGTAGGATGGAGGGGCACGGGAAGGAAACAGGGTTGAAAGAGGCCTTGGTCAAAGGAAGGTGAGAAACACTGAGATATCGCTGTGCAGAAACATACAGTGCTTGGCAGTAGAACTCTTGGAGGGCAATTTGGGACTATCTCTCTAAAATTACACTTATTTACTTTTTGACTCACAATCTCACTCTTGGGAACTTATCCTACAGATAACCTGTGCAGTACAAAATGTTCATGGTTGGGGCCTTGGAAATAGCTCAAAGGAGTGGAGGCATATGAGGTCTACAGTTCCATCTCCAATCCCACATGCCCCCTCCCTGCCAGCACAGTACCACTTCACATGGCCCCTGGGACTCTTGAGCATTTCTGGTGAAGCCCCTATATAAAAAGGGTGATAAATATTTGCTGCTTTTCATTGCTGCACTGTCTGCAATGGCAGAATATTGGATAAACCTGGTAACAATTATTATAGGAATGGTTAAACCAATTTTGAGGTAGTCCTATGATGAAATACTATACAACAGTGAAACATGATAAAAATCCCCAAAGTCTGTATACTCATTTTATTCCATTATATAGAAACAATTTTTTTTGTCTTACTTTCCCCTTTTCTCTTGTAATTTTGGTGGTGGTAGTGGGTTCTTACACTCAGGGTTGCAGTGGCTCAGCGTGTGAAGTGGTGCCAGGAAGGAAGCTCGTAGCCTCACACCTCTGAGTCACATTACTGACCCCAAGTAATTTTGTTTTCCTCCCAACAGGTAATATGGTGGGACATATATGAAAACAATATAAATTGCACACAGTGAAAGTTCCTGCTCGCAGCCCCTTGTTCCCATTTACTACTCTTCCTCTTATTCCAATGAATTAATTTTCATTAATTTCTAGGGTATCTTTCTGATTTCTAGTTTGTTTGTTTTGAAGTCACACCTGGCAGTGTTCCGGATTTAATCCTGGCTCTGCACTCAGGGATCACTCTTGGTGGACCTTGGAGGACCATATGGGGTACCAGGATTGAACCTGTTTGGCCGTGTATAAGGCAAATGCCCTACCTACTGCACTATCTCTCTAGTTCTCTTTCTGATTTCTTCATGCAAATATAAGTGGTATGAATATTATTCTTACATTTCTTTTCCTTAAGCACAGTTAACGTGCCATATGTAATTGTGCTTTTTGTGTGTGGGTTTTTAAGTTTATGAATTGGTGTCTGTTAGGAACTTTTTAATGATTGACTAGTTGATTGAGTTCAGGGCCACACTCAGTGGTGATCAGGGCTGATTCCTGGCTTTACGCTCAGGGGTCACTCCTGGAGGTGTGTAGGGGACCATATATGTGGTGGTGGGATTCGACTGGAGCAGGCTGCCATGCAAAGTAAGTGCCTACCCCCTCTACTGCCTCTCCTGCCCCAAGAGTTTGTTTTTTAATTATTACATATAGGGCCAGGATACAGCTCAGCAGTAGAGAACTTGTCTTTCCTGTGTGAGTCCCTCGGTTCAATCCCCAGTACCATAAAAAAGAGCATGGAGCTAGGCGTAGCCCCTAAACTCTGCCAGGTGTAACCTAAGCTCTCCCCTGCACCCCAAATTGTCTGGTTATGATATTAAATTCTACTTGGGGTGGGGTTGGAGCAAGAGCATAGTGGTAGGGCATTTTCATTGCACACAGCTGACATAGGTTCAATCCTCGGCATCCATTTGGTCCCCTGAGCACCGCCAGGAGTAATTCCTGAGTGCAGAGCCAGGAATAACTTTGAGCATGGCCAGGTGTCACCCAAAAAGCCCAAAAAAATCTACTTGGGAAGGACTGCTAAGAAGCTGACCAAACCAAATCACTGTTTTCTTGATTTTTATTTTAGGAGAGTAAAGGACTTTCCTTTACTTTAATAGATCATCCCCATGTACTGGGCTCACCACTGTCCATTGATCTTCATGTCCAGGAGGGACAGAAACACTTCATTCCACACTACCCACCAGGTTTCCTGAACAGGCAACTCAGACAACTGTTGAATTCTGTTGTTTCCGTGACCTTCTATGATGTGTGTGTGTGTGTGTGTGTGTGTGTGTCTGTGTCTGTGTGTCTATGTATGTGTGGTGGGGAGGGGTGTTCCTTAAATGGCCCTCAGCATTTCAGATTGCATGTCAGTTCTTGAGGGAACATTTGACATGCTCTTGGGGAAATGTCCTTATGTTTGAATTGATTTTTCATGTAGACGAGGTCCACAGTCTTGTAGGAATGGGGCTGGGCTGGAGACTCACTGGAGTGAAATAGTGAAGCCCATATTATGCACACAGAGACAACTGGGAAAGCTTAGAGAGGTACAAAATGAATGGTTCTAAATTGTCTCCAATATTGACATCGAGGCCACTGCAAAAACCATTGAATTGGTCTTGTCCTAGGGCCCAGGAAAGTGGCTGTGTGGCTTACAGAGCTTTCCTAGTGTGAGTCTCTGACTTTACTGGGTTCCCCAAGGGGGAAAATGGGTCCCCTCCCATGTCACAGGAATTCCTCCAGAGGAATCCTGAAGACTTGGGTGGATTATTTGGATGTCTAAGCAATTATTTCTCAAAACAGATTTGTTTTGTTTTGGGCCATATCCAACAGTGCTCAGGGCTTACTCCTGGCTCTGTGCTCAGAGACCCTTACTCCTGGTGGGGCTCAGGGGACCAGATGGGTTGCCAGGGATCAAACCCCTGTAGGCCGTGAGCAAGGCAGGAACTATTATCTCTCTGGCCCCCAGAGAGAATTGTTCCCCCCTGAGATTCCCACCGCTTCCCTGGGGAATGAAATCAAGCTATTCTGTGTCAGCTGTGTCGAGCATGTATATGTTTTGAATGCTGCTTTGTTTTCCCCCGTGCTTTAGAGGAAAGGGTAGTTCCAATAGGCCCCCTCCCCATGACATTCCTTTCTTCTCCTAAAACATGCCCTTGAGTCTTTGCTCCTAGAATATTTTGGAAAGTATGTAAGATATTTCTTTGTTAGTGCAGCCCCAGATGCTGGTCTCTACATATTCCATAAGTGCTTTCTCTGGCCAGTTTTTGGGTCACAATTTGTTTGTCACAATTGCTTCTAGAAGAGCCAAGTAAAATGCTGCTGAAACAACATTGTGACGTGTTGGTTTTTTTTTTTGGGGGGGGGGGCAGGGTTTTAAATAAACAACATGGCGACGCTTTTTCCTAAATCCTATCTGTGCTGGAAGTCAGCTTTACTAATTATAATCCATTCTACACATCGATCAGCAAAAGGAAAAAAGGAAAAAGAAAAGAAAAAGAAAGTCATTCTTTCTAGGTATTTTTAGGTTGATGGTTGGCAACAATAAACTTTCACTTAACTTCAGCAGCAGCTGAAGCCATGTTGTCAATTCAAAAACATCATTTTTTTTGCAGGAAATAACAATGAGAGGAAGTTTGTCAGCCAATCCTTTTTTTATCATCAGGCTGAGATGACTGTATTGGAGAGAAATGAGAGAGAGAAAGAGAGAAAGGAGAGAAATGAGGGGGTGATGGTAGGGAGAGAAAGAGAGAGAGAGAGAGAGAGAGAGAGAGAGAGAGAGAGAGGTGCAAAGATGTACCAGGCACTTGTGAGGACCATAGATAACTTGAAATCCATTCTGTTTTTTTCTTTGTTGGAGAAAGAAAGCTTCTGCAAACGTGACCTTCCTTATTTACAGGAAGGCCCAGTTAATCGAACACGACTTTGAATGAAGTCCCTTTTATACAACTGCTTTGGCAAAGACTCCAAAGAAGCCTGTGAGGCAGAGGCTGGAATCAATACCCCACAGAGGGTTTGGCCACGTCAAAGCCCAGGACCTACTTACAGCCAGTGGACTAGTATTGACCTTGAGGAGAGGAAAATCACCAGAAAGGCGAGCAGAGGTCAATGTAGAACACTGGGAACCTTAATCACACTACCTACCTGTTACAGAACAGGTGTGCTTGCTTGCAGCTCACGAACTTTAGACTTTTGAGGTAATTTCATTCATAGTTTTACAGATGAGGGCCTGGAATGATAGTACAGCAGGTAAGGCCCCTGTTTTGCATGTGGCCAGCCTGGATTCAATCCCCTGCACCCCATCTGGTCTCTAAGTCCCTCCAGGAGTGATGCCTGAGTGGAGTCAGGAGTAATCCCTGAGCAGAGTTGGGTGTGGCACCCCCCCACCCCCTCGCACCCAGCCAGCCCCACCGCAAAATGCTGTTTTACAGATGAGGAAACTAATGTTGCTTAAGATTAGTGATGTTGGGGCTGGAGTGATAGGACAGCGGGTAGGGCGTTTGCCTTGCACGTGGCCAACCTGGGTTCAGTGCCCTACATCCCATGTGGTCCCCAAAGCACCAGCAGGAGTAATTCCTGAGTGCAGAGGCAGGAGTAACCCCTGAGCATCGCCGAGTGTGACTCAAAAAGAAAAAAAAAATTAGTGATGTAGAACCAAACTGGGCACAGAGGAGGTGAGTTTGTAGTGGTCTTTTTAGTTAGCTGTGGTGAAGAACAAAAACTTCCCTTTTTTCTCCAGCCAGGGATAGAGGCACCACCTACATCATCTGCATTCCTCCTTCCAGGGACCAAAGCGATCGTACAGCAGACAGGGTGCTTACCTTGCTCCTGGGTCTTGGGGGTGGCCAAAAATACATTCCAGCTTCTTACCGAGACCCTTACTTTAATGCAACCAAAGTATATCATGATGAATTATTATCTCTTCATTTGCATAACCTTGCATCTAGAATGGTTGCTGCCACCGGCAGACCTCTCACAGTTGAAAATGTTCCTGGGGCCGAGACGATAGCCTAGGGATAGAACACTCTTACTTCTCGGAGTGAATCCCTGGGCTTGATCGGGGGGCACCAAGGGTAGGGGTGGGGGGTGGGGGTGGCAGTGTTCAATGTTCCCTTTCCTGAGTCCTGCCAGCTGCCCACCTGTCACTATAGAATATCCATCCAAGTTGGCATGGCAGGGAGGGAAGTCAGTGATCCAGAATACACCCTGTTTGCTTCTTTCTCCATGCAAAGAATCTGTAAACTCTGGGAAAAGTGAAGTCTTCTGAGGCTAGAGCAATAGTACGGCAGGTAGGGTGATTGCCTTGCATGCAGCTGACCCAGGTTCAATCCCCAAATCCCATAGGGTCCCCTAAACCTGCCAGGAGTGATCCCTGAGCACTGAACCAGGAGTAAGCCCTGAGCACTGCTGGGATGGCCATACACACCCCCCAAAAAAGAGAGAGAAGATTTTTCTTCCTCTCATCCATGTATTTTATCTTCTAGAGAAATGGTGGGACTTAGCTTTGACCTTGGACAATTTGCTTCCGGGTCTGAGAATGACCTGTGCAGTGGCTTCCCAACTGTCCTAGCTAGACAGTCAAATGTGCCACATGATCTGCAGACCTTCCCCCAAATGCTCACAGGAGCAAGCAGGCTTAGGTACTTGGAAAGCCAAGATTTCTCTAGAACTCAACCCTTTGCTGTGTACTATTGAGTGGCTGGGAGAGGGGCTATTCTTTAAAAGGCAGGAGGGGGCCCTCAGAGATGGGCTGGCGTGAATGTTAAGGTCATCTGCCTTTCAGGTACACCAGGCCTTTGCTTTATCCCAGGTCACTGAGAAATCCTAGAGCTAGTAGAGACCCACACAAATGACTCATTGTCCCTCCGCCTCAAACAACTGCGAGCCAGCTCAGAATACAAAGCGCATTTGATGAGAGAAAGAGGCAGCACAGGCCCCACCCACACATTCCTGCAGCACTCAGGAGCTGGGGGACCTAGCAGAGAGGGGACCGCATCCTGTTTTGCACTCGCCTGTTTTGTTTTGTTTTTTTTTTTTTCCCTTAAAATCAGTGTTGTCTGGCGAATGTGAGAACACACAAGGTCATCGGTGCTCACTATTCCCTTGTGGTGATGACACAGGTGATAGGAAATGTTTGAAGGCCGTCCCCCTCCCCTTAAAAAACGCCCACCCTTTCTCCCCACTCTGCTTCTTTGGGGCGGAGAGGACCACATCTTGGTGGGGGCCAGTTTGAACCGGCTGCTTGAGTCACTGCGGGGACCATGTGGTGCTGGGCATCTAACGAGTCAGTTCCAGCCAGGCAAGTGTTTTAACCCCAATGTATGACCCGTCAGCCCGCTACCTTTCCCTCCTGAAGTGTGATGATGTCAACCATCTCCATCCATGGTCCTCCCCATGGTGCGGGAGAGAGGGTCTGCAGGAGCTGCCACACAGGAGGGGGTGAGTTCCTTCTCTGCAGGCGGGAATGTTCAGGGCTTGCACCCCAGGAAGGCAGCTGCCCCTGAGAGCTGAGGCCCAGCTCCATGGGAGCAGGGTGCTGCCCCCTTTCTGGGCTCTGTGCTCCGCAGATTGAAGCCAGGTTCTGTTCTTTGCAGGGAAAGGAAAAGTCAGTCTCCATCTCCAACCAGACCCTGCCTTCATCGCCTGTTCTCACGGACAAGGACAAGTCGTGCAGGAAATAATTTTATTTAAGAGTTCGGACAGAAAAGAGAGGTCCTCAAGGAAGAAAGAAAAGCTCCCCCACCCCGCCCCGTCTCCTGGGCCAAGCTGCCGCTGGGATAGGTGATTGAAAAATGGAGTGTGTAGCGTGAAAGAGAAGTTGGGATGTGGGTGACCTCAGAAGGGAGTGTGCTCTAGCGGTTGCTTTTGCAAAGCTGGTTATAAGCGATCTTGCCCAGCTGCACTGGCTTGGGGCTTTCTGTACAGAGAAGAGTCAGTTCAAGGGCCGGAGTGGTAGTACAGTGAGGGAGGAGCTTGCCTTGCGCGCGACCAATCCAGCTTCCATCCCCAGCATCCCCTCTGGTCCCCGGAATCCTGCCAGGAGTGACCTCTGAGTGCAGAACCAGGAGTAAGCCCTGAGCATAGCTGGATGTGGCCCCCAAATAGGGAGTGGGGTGTGAGCGATGGGAGGAATCAGTTGCTAGGGAAGAAAGACTGGGGGTCTCTATTCAGTCTTATCGAGCCTTTGTTTCTGCTGAGGGTCCCTTAGTAGGTTTCTTGAAGGGTGCCAGCCCTAAGCTTTGAGCTGACACCCTGAGTCTGGAGCTTGGGACTGGCATTCATGGTCCACCTGACTCCACCTCAAGGGAGGCTGATTTCTGCTGGGGCTAGAAGGTGGGATGGTTCATAATGGGACTTCCCTTCCCCATGGGCAGAAATTGCACCCTGTCGTGGCCTAAGTGGTGTGCCTGCCACCAGGGCATGTCTCATGAGAACTGCCCCTAATTGCTCCTGGGTCTTGCATGGGCACCAAGTTTCCTCTCTGCCCCTTTATTTTCAGACCCCCCAACCCCCACGGCATGAGAAAGCAGTCGTGTGGGAAAGGTGACAGTTCCTCCTGCGTGGGGCGGGGAGGCAGGGGCAGGCTGCATGAGGAAGGCCTCTCGGGCCACTGGAATTGCATGGATGGATGTGCCGTCTTGCTGGACAGGGCATGCTAGCTCCCTGCTAGACCTCCTGAGCTCGATCTGCTAATCCTGGAGATCAAGGCGCGTGGAGGTGGGGTGCGATCTGATGCTGGGCATCTGTTTTCTACCCAGCATGCCAAGAGGGAATTGGTGACATGGAAGGAAGCTGCCCCATAAACTTGGACATTGGATCTGATGTAACCAGCACAGGAGGGTGTTAAATTGGGGGGTTGGGGTGTTCTGGATGAAGGCATAGGGGCTTGGCAAGCTCTAGCAGTGCTTCATGGAATGCAGTGACCTAGACAGGCACAGAGCTGTGAGACCCATGGGCTCTTCGAAGTGACCAGATGCAGGAAAGAGGGCAGCCTCCCTTTTCCAAAGACTCACAAAGCAAAAAGGGTTCAAAGGAGCTCTTTCTTTTTTTTGAAACTTGATTTTTAAATTCTAAATAAACCTCTGATATGTTATCTTTTATTTTTTAATTTTTATTAGTGAGGCACCATGAGGTACAGTTGTAGACTTACATATTTTGTGCTTGAGTTTCAATTATACAATGATCAAATACCCATCCCTCCACCAGTGCCCATTTCCCACCACCGCGGGTCCCAGCATCCCTCCCACCCCCCATGCCCCCCATCCCATCCTGCCTCTGTGGCAGGGCATTCCCCTCTGTTCTCTCTCTCAAGGGAGCTCTTTGAATAGAACAGCAGAACCGTTTCCTGCACAGGGAGCAGAGGGTTAACCTGGAAGCCTGGCTGTCCTTTCATCCAGTCAGAAGTTTTGTGGGCTGTTCTGGGAATTTTTGGATTGAGGTCACATTCGTTTCTAACATCATCTAAGTTTCAGGTGCACCACTTATAATTAGACATTTATACCCAAGGCATTATGATCAAGTCTCGTTTCCACCCACCACACCCCATGGTTTATCCCTTTGCCTGCTGGACACACCCTAGGTCCCTTTCCCTCTCTTTCCACCAATCTGGCTCCATTTTGTCTTGCTTTCCATTGTTTTTTTTTTTTTATCTTCTCCACGTGAGTGCAATCCCACGTGTGTGTGTCTGACCTGTTTTACTCCAGAGGACCCTCTCAGAGTCCACCTCCCTTGTTCCATGGCCTGTGTCCGCACTTTCCATGAGCACCCACTAGCTGCCAGGCCCACAAGCCTCTTTGTGGTTGGCTGTGCACGTGAATTTTCCTACCGTCACCAGTTTTTTTTAAGGGGACCGCAGCGACCCCAAGGCTGAGACACCTGGTCTGCGGCTGGAGGGTTGGATCACATGGAAAAGGGAGTAGGTGGGAGTGGGGACCAGGGCTCTCATTCTTTGTCTTGTTCGGCATTCCTGTCCCTATTCTAGGGGCAGCACCCAAGGTTCCTTGGAGACATAGAACCACATCTTTGAAAGGAAGTGATTGCTGTCTGCTTCTCTAAAGGTGGTATGGTCAACTTTGCTCCTCGGAACAGAGGGATGTCACTGGGACAGAACCAAACGTGCTAAACCCAGAATCAGAGGACCTGCACTTTAGTTGTGACTCAGTTGCTTAACCAGAGTGAGTATCATGTTAATATCATTCATACTCTGATTTAGACAGTTGTGTTCATCACATCACAGGTCGGTCTACAGCTGAATCTTACGAAGACAATGTTGATGAGAAACAGCCTCGTTCCTGACGCCCCATTCGCTCTCAATGGAACGACCATCTCCGAATGCAACAGCTAGGTGTACCTAGGTCGAGAGGTCAACATGACAAATGACCTGGCACCCGAGCTGCGCAGGAGGAAGAGAGCGGCTTGGAACGCCTTCAAGAACGTCGAAGCAAGAGCTAAGAGGAGGAAGAACCTCCGGCTCCGGGCACATCTCTTTGATTCCACTGTTTTTCCTGCATTAACATACGCCTCAGAGACCTGGGCCCTACGCAAACAGGATGAGAACGCTATTCGGGCCTCCCAAAGAGGAATTGAAAGAGCTATGCTTGGAACATCATGTTTCACTCAAATGAGAGAAAGAATCCGGAGTTCCGACCTCCGTCGACGATCAAGAATCAGGAATGCTGTCTCGTTTGCCAAGGTGTCAAAAATCAGATGGGCTGGTCACGTAATGAGATTCAAAGACGACCGCTGGACTAGAGCCATTACCGACTGGATTCCACAGGCTGTCCAAAGACCGCGTGGCCGCCCACCTACCAGATGGTCAGACTTCTTCATCAAGATCATGAACGATCGGTTTGAGGCTCTTCATGTTCCCAGAGTGAACAGATGCCATTGGGCTACACTAGCACGCAACAGGGACAAATGGAGATGTTACTGGCACCCGCTCGAGCAAATCGACGATTAACGGGAAGTCAAGTGATCAAGTGAAAGTTCATCACATGCTCTGGCTCATCAAACCACCGCTCATCAGCAGACCCCCACTTTTTTTTCCCTTTATTTTATTTTATTTTTTTTACAGTTGTTTTTTCATTTTTTCATTTCATCATCCTGTTAATCGTTGATTGCCTCGAGCAGGCCCCAGTAATGTCTCTTTCATCCTAGCCCTGAGATTATTTTCACGGCTCTTTAGGAGAATGAGACCCATCATTGTTACTGGTATTTGGCATATTTGGTAGGCCACGGGGAGTTTGCCAGACTCTGCCCTGTGGGCAGGCTACATTCGATAGCCTGCAAGTTTGTCCAAAGTAGGAATGAGATAATAAGATGTCATAAAGAAAAGTTCTGATAAGATGTCGCGCAGTTGTAAATTTACAATTTTTTGTGCTTTGGTTTCAATTATACAATGATCAGATACCCGTCCCTCCACCAGTGCCCATTTTCCACCACCATGGATAATATCCCTCCCCCACTTTAAGACTGCTTCATAGTTGTACTCCAGGACTTGTCTTCATCAAACACCGTAGCCCCTGGGTCAGCTCCATTTCTGTATGGCTTATTAGTTGCCACAGACTATCTAGAACACCAACATAGGCACCATCATTACTTCCTAAACCCATGGCTGTGCGGCTGGTGGGAGATGTGACCCTCCCCAGAAGGAGCAGGCTTCCCCAGGTGGCTTCTGTGAAGTGGGGAGTGGGAAGGCAGCAGCCTTGAGACGGGAGCCTAGTGACCCCCGCCTCTACCTACCTCGATCAACTGGGGAAGGGGCTGAGGAAATCCAGGACTGATGAGTCTTCATTGAGCGAGCACCTGCCCAGTACGGACTCATGAGGTGACTGTCAAACCACACCTGTTTCACTTGTTCTTCACAGTGTGGGAAATGATTCTGCCACTTGATTTCTTGGAGAGCCATGAAACCCAGGCTGGAGCAAGCAACGGTTCTTTGCAGAGGAGGAAAGACAGTCTTATTACCCAGGCTTTTCCAGGTTCATCAACCACCCTTCACAGAAAAGAATTTCAGGTGGGCACGAGGAGTGGAGTAAAACAAGTTTATCTGGGGAGCAAGGGAAGAGAAAGAGTTCTCAAGGGCTCAGATGCTCAAGAGAGAACAGGGGCTTCTCAAGAGGAGCAAAAACAATCTCCTCTCTCAGACATAGGCTAGCTATTTCTCCAGAATGGGAAAAAATGTGCTCTAAAGTAAGAAAGTCCAGGGCTGGAGCGATGGTACAGCGGGTAGGGCATTTGCCTTGCACGCAGCCAACATGGCCGATACGGGTTCGATTCCCAGCATCCCATATGGTCCCCTGAGCACCGCCAGGAGTGATTCCTGAGTGCATGAGCCAGGAGTAACCCCTGAGCATCGCCGGGTGTGACCCAAAAAGCAAAAAAAATAAAATAAAAAATAAAAAAAAATAAAGTAAGAAAGTCCATCACAGCGATGTGGGCAAAAGCAGCTTCAGACAGGGTCAAAAAGCACAGGTCTCAGGAGAGAGGTGGGAAAATGCTCTCTAAAGTGAAAGGAGTGGGTATGGTGCCGCCAGCAGGTTAATTTGTACCTGTGAGGCGAGTGCATCAGCAGCCTGATGGCGCCTTCAGACTTCCAGATACCCCAAAATTGCTGCTGTCCCTTTGGCCAGACCCCAAAAACTTGGGGCAAAGTTTACCAAGAAAGTACACGGCCAAAAGTTAGGTATGTGGGAGACACACCCACAAACCACCTCCGGCTCAGCTATATAATTGGAGGCATGGCCTCTCTGGTTCCTGATTGAACTGCTTAACGGCCATGATCCCAGAGACTCAGAAACGAATCTCGGAACCCAAAGGCTTTTTTGGCAGAAATGTGTCCTATTCCTGCAGTAGATTACTGGCACTGGGCCACTCCATGTGTGAATAGGTTTCGTGCCTTGGCCTGTTCCCCCTGGTGGCCTAGTGACCACCATCCTCCAGAGGACACTGGACAGCCAGGTTTGGGCCTGCAGCGACAAGACACACGGGGCCTCACCAGATGGGTGTGGAGCCGACCCTTTTCTCCCCATCCCAACAAGACCCTGATTCGCCGCCTACAAACGGCCTCTCTGGCTCCTGATCAAGCTGATTAGTGGCCATGATCCTGGAGACTCAGAAACAAATCTCGAAACCCAGCGACTTTTGGCAGAAATGCATCCGGACCACATACAAGGTGGCCGCCGGCTCAGAGTTTATTGGAAAACCAGGTATGAGCTGGCAGTGACGGGGCAACTGCAGTCTCATGGGAAGGGGGACGGTACCGCCTCGTTCTTCACACCCTACCGAGGTCATGAGTTGCTCCCCATGAGTGGCTCTCTGGCATGGCTTTGGCTCCAGAGGCGAAAGGACTTAATACAGAGCCCGGCAGCTTGCGGCAGAAAAGTGAATGGCCCATGCGTTAAACTACAGTGGCATGCCTCCCCAGGAGGGAAAGGGTGTTGCTCCCTTCCGCCTTTTTCTCCCCCAGCAGTAGAGTGGCTGCCGCCTCAGAGCCAGGTATGAGCCGGCAGTGACGGGGCAACTGCAGTCTCATGGGAAGGGGGGCGGTACGGGCTCGTCCTTCACGCCCTACCAAGGTCACGAGTTGCCCCCCACGAGTGGCTCTCCAGCACAGCCATAACACCAGACGCACAGAAACCAATCTCGTAATTATCGGGCTCTTTGCAGAAATCCAAAATCATTATATGATTCTCATAACCAGCTATAGAAGACAAAGTATTTCACAATGCCTTTTCAGCAATTCTGATTGTTGGGGGGGGGGAATTCTAAATAATAATGGTGCATCTTTTGTCTAAAAAATGAATGTAATCAATGTAGAGAAGAGTTAAGTGGAAATCATCTGCCTCACAGGCATTGGGAGGGGTGGGAGGGGGGCTATATTGGGGTTCTTGGTGGTGAAAAAATGAGTACTGGTGAAGGGAAAGGTGTTTTTATCATTGTATGACCCAGACTTAAACTTGAAAACTTTGTAACTTTTCCCACAGTGATTCAATACATAAATAAATATAAGAAGAAAAATAAATAAATAAAATCATGAAAAAAAAAGTAAGGTGGAGTTCATACCCGATTCAATCAGCTAATCAGTGGCTGAATAAATAGCAGTACTCCTACATTAAAAAATAAATAAAGTGAAAGGAAACACACATCTCTAGCAGAGATGCAGGCAAATGTGCCTTTTCCTCTGCCAAGTTAGGTTATATACAGTTTTCCCCACTACCCCCCATCCCACCCCCCGCCAAAGTCAGTTGCTAGGATGGTTGTCAGCGGGGTGAGCTTGAAACTGTTGAGGTCCTTTTTTTTTTAATTATCTTCTTTTGATAGTCTTAGCATGATAAGTCTTTGTTCCAAAGGTGGAGCCTCTTTCCCAGAGGGTCGAACCCTGCTCTGGGCCTGGAATTCCATTTATTTATTTATTTATTTGCTTTTTGGGTCACACCTGGCGATGCACAGGGGTTACTCCTGGCTCTGTACTCAGGAATCACCCCTGGCGGTGCTCAGGGGACCATATGGGATGCTGGGAATCGAACCCGGGTTGGCCGTGTGCAAGGCAAACGCCCTCCCCGCTGTGCTATTGCTCCAGCCCCTGGAAGTCCATTTTTAAAAGGTTTCCCAGGCTCTGCAGGTAGTTTCTGTGTCTCAGAAGCTTCATGCCTCTGTGTTTGCTCCATGTTTTTCTCCCAGGATATATCACCAGCTCCTTACGTCTCTGCTTGCAACAGCTGCTGCCGCTTGTTCCGTGTTCTGCCCCTCCAGCTCCTCACGCCCTTCCTGCTTCTCCCAGCCCCCATTGCGGGCCTTGGGACAAGTCATTCCATGCCTATGGCTCTGCTCCCTCGCCTGGCTTTAGGTTGATCAGATCCCACCGCAAATCCCGAATCCTCTGGCCCTTTCTCCATCTTCTCCCCACCTATGTTTGGGATAGCTGGAAAATAGGAACTGACAGCACTCAGGGGTCGGGGGGGGGGGGTGACACTACCTGGAAAACCTATTACAGGCTGCACCATTCCCTAGTCTTTGCCAAGTCCCCAACTTTTCTTCTCTCCTTGATCTGGGCACCCCTCTCTAGTACCCAGTCCCCACTCTGCACCCTCAACTGATGACATTTTTTTTTCTTTTTGGGTCATAGCCAGCGATGCTCAGGGTTACTCCTGGTTCTGCACTCAGGAATCACTCCTGGCGGTGCTTGGAGGACCATATGGGATGTCGGGGATTGAACCTGGGTCGGCCGCGTGCAAGGCAAACGCCCTACCTGCTGTACTATCACTCCGTCCCCTGATGACATTCTTTGTGTCTCTGGATAAACAAGTCATAGGAAGAAAACTTCCTAAGGTCCTTCCCTTACCTGAATGTCTGCCTTCCTCAGAGGGCCTCCCCCAACCCCTGCCCATGGCCAGTCTCTTACACATGCACTGGACACCTCCCTCTTCCCCCCACCCCCAAAGGTACTTACACATCCATTGATTTGCAATTTCCTTCCTGCATTATTCTGACCAGTACATCCACCTGGTCCTATAGCTCCTTCACCTTTAAAAAAAATTCCTCGGGGCTGGAGAGATAGTACTGCAGATAGGACACTTGTCTTGGACTTAACTGACCTGAGTTCAGTTGCTCAGGTCAGACCATGTCATACGATCCCTGAGCTCAGAGCCAGGATAAGCCCTGAGCATTGCCAGATGCATAGCCCCCCAAATCCAAACCAAACCAAACCAAACCAAACCAAACTAACAACAACAACAAATCTTCCCTAATTGCACAACTACGTCTTTTCTGCTCCTTTTGTACCAACATTTCTTGGCATTTCTGCTTCCTGTCTCCATATTCAGACATTGCTCCCATCAGTCATTCATTCAACACACCAGTCCAAGTTGCCCTAGGCAAGGTCACCAGTGACCTCCACAAGGCCACTTTCAAAGCTAATTCTTAGTCTCTATCTCAGATGCCCTATCATCAGCGTCTGACTTGACCAAGCTTTTGCCCTTGAAGTCCTTTTTATTTCTCTGACCTCTCTCACGTGATTGCTGTGCTGGTCACTCTGCTTCTCCCCGATCACCTCTGCTCCCCAGGTACCCCTGAGCTCAGTCCCCAGCCGGCCGCACACTCTCCACTTCTTGGGGGATCACGCTTAGATGAGGTGAGATGGACTTAAAAAAATCAACCTAGGGAAACTTCGACATGGAGGTGGGGGTTGATGAGCCGGAACTGATGTTCCAGACAGCTGACCCTGGGATTATATTCAGTACAGACTGGACTGTGAAATCAAGGGTAAGCATCTTGACTCGGCTGGCAAGAAAAATCCAGTTACACTCTTAAAGGAATTGTCAGCAGTCAAGTCTCAATATTAAGCTTTCCACGCACGCTTAGCAACAGTGGCCACAGAGCAGAGAAAGACTCAGAGCTGTGTTTGTGCTATTTTGATGAAAACTATGACCATGACCAAAGCAAACAGACTTGGAGCTGTCACCACTGACTGAAAAAGGAAAAAACGGTTGCAGAGCATTTAGAATCTCAATGGACTTACTAAAGGGGTTTTCTTTCTTTCTTTCTTTCTTTCTTTCTTTCTTTCTTTCTTTCTTCCTTTCTTTCTTCCTTCCTTCCTTCCTTCCTTCTTTACTTCCTTCCTTCCTTTCTCTTTTTCTTTCATTCTCTCTTTCATTCATAATTTTATTTACTTATTTCTTTATTTGCTTTTTGGGTCACACCCGGCGATGCTCAGGGGTTACTCCTGGCTCATGCATTCAGGAATTACTCCTGGCGGTGCTCAGGGGACCATATGGGATGCTGAGAATTGAACCTGGGTCGACCATGTTGGCTGCGTGCAAGGCAAACGCCTTACCCGCTGTGCTATCGCTCCAGACCCTCATTCATAATTTTAAATGTAATTAAATAACCATCCTTTACAAAGTTACTGATCGTTGAGTTTTAGGCATATAATAATTCAACACCAATCCCATCACCAGTGTCAACGTCCCTCCACCAGTGTTCCCATATTCCTTTCCCCCAACATCCATCCTGCAGCTACCCTGCCCCTACCCCTGCTTGTCACCTTGACAGTCAGTTTACAAAATTCTGGTAGTTGCAGCTTAGATCTCAGGTTTTCGGTGTTGTTGAGTTTATGTTTCGGTTATGTGGCTCTACCACTCTCCCCCATCACCAGTGTAAATGAAGCCCCACACCCCCGTTCCTCCATTACTTCCCTTTCTCTTCTTCTCCCTTTCCCCTCTTGATTTCTTTCCTTCTTTGTCCTTCTCCTCTCTAAACTCTGGGCTCATGGGTGATCTAGGCATACCCCTTTACTACAATAAATTTCCCTATCCAGTATTCTATATCTACAGATAAGTGAGATTATCCCGTGTTTGTGGTTGTTCTTCTGACTTACTTCACTCAACATGCTATCTTCCAGTTCCAACCAGGTTGCAACAAATTGCATGAGTCCGTTTTTCCTTGCAGCTGCACAGTATTCCACTGTGTGTGTGTATATTGCTACATCTTCATAATCCATTCATCTGTCCTTGCACACCTAAGTTGATTCCATATCTTAGCTATCGTACTGAGTGCCACAATGAATAACGGTGTGCATATGTCTTTTTGAATGAGTGTTGTTAGGTCCTGGGGGTGGATACCCAAAAATAGAATTGCTGGGTCATATGGTAGTTCTAAGTTTACTGAGGACTCTCCATACTGTTTTCCATAGGGGTCGAACCAGAAAACATACCCATCAGCAGGGGATAAGAATTCCTTCTTCACCACACCCCCGCCAACACAGATTGTTCCTACTATTTTTGATACGTGCCATTCTCATTGGTGTAAGATGGTATCTCATTGATGTCTAAAGGCTGAGGGGGGTTCTAATGTAAAGAGATGACATCAGAAGCTGTCAGCTTAGCCCCTGATGGTTAAAGGTGGAGGGAGGAAAAAGGATGAGATTTGGCTTGGATGACCAGACAGTGATGCCTTCACAATTGAGGATAGGAAGACTGTTTATAGGACACGTAGTCTTGTAATTTCTGGCAAAGAAGGTTCACTATACTGCGTCTGGTTTTCATAATCAGAATAACATAGATACCATGACTGAAAGTAGAAAAAATATGCATTAGCATACTAGTCAAATATAAAGAAGCATGCTTTGGAAATTAAAGGATAGAAAACATTGTATTATAAATTCCACATGGATATAAATTCTACATGGATATAAATTTTTGGTTAATTCCGATCACAGATGTGTTCGCATTATTGATGAGGTTAGTCATGTGAGTCCTATGGTTTCCCACAAACCTCACTTTCCTAATAAATCGACATCTGTGATAAAGCAAGAAACAGACCAATCAACCAGAGGGCCAGAGAGCTCGTGCAAAGGACTGAGCGCATGCTTTGCCTGTGGGAGGACTGGATTCAATCTCCAGCACTGAGTCTCTGCGCACCGCACTGGGGAGCCCCTGGAGCACCTCTGAGTGTGGCCCTACAACTAAAAATCCAAAGCAAAGAAAACAAAGACTGTTTTTCTGTTCCCCAAACTCCCATTTCCGGTCCTGAGCTCTGCATGCAGGCTGGTGTATGCCGCTGCTGCTTTACCTGCAAGCTCCCAGCATCTCCTAGGCAACCTGTCCCCTCCCGAGTCTCCCCAATTCCCATCCTCGTTTGTTTGCTCAGGTCAAAACTGTGGAATCATTATTGGTTTCTTTCTCTTCCTCAAAATCCATATCCAAGCAAAAAAATCACGGGGTGTGGGTGTCCTCTTCAAAGCAGAGGAACACTGAGTGCACTCCTACCTCTCCCCGCCGGCTCCCTGCTCCCTTCTAGAAGCAGACTCAGCTCCAAGCGTGCCCCAGTTTTTCCTTGGCTCTTTTCTCCATTCAAAATGACCCTGTGAGTGCAGGGGGGGTGGGGAGGGGGGCAGCCCCTCTGTGCTCCAATCCCTAGTGGCCGTGCCTCCCATCTTCCCATCCCACTAGGCAAGGACAGGAGGAGCTGCTCTTCGAGCTTGTCCCTCCAGGCCCCCGTAGCTTGAGGGGAGGATGTGCAGGGGGCCCCTCTCCCTCCAGCAGGCCTCTCTCCGATGGTGCCTCAGTAAGCCAGCTGTGCTCTTGCTTCTGGTCATTGTCCTGGCTTTCCCGCCTTTCTGGATGGCTCTTCTGCCAGATTCTGGCTCTGCCACTGTCTCACTCTTATGCAGATTTCACATGTCTCCTCGTTGTCTGAGTCCTTCGTGGAAAGTAGTCACATCTTTTCCGTGTCACCAATGCTTTTTGACTCCCACCGGCCCATACTTACCTTAATCTGAACGAGTCTTATGTTTTGTTTTGTTTTTATTTTTTTGCTTTTTGGGTCATACCCAGCGATGCTCAGCGGTTACTCCTGGCTCATGCACTCAGGAATGACTCCTGGTGGTGCTTGGGGGACCATATGGGACGCTGGGAATCGAACCAGGGTTGGCCGCGTGCAAAGCAAATGCCCTACCCGCTGTGCTATCGCTCCAGCCCTGAACAAGTCTTATGGACAGCTTCATTTCCATCCTCTGCGGGCCCCCAAGGTGTGCATGGAACACAGTGAGCTTCCTGTTACTTGAATTCATTTATGTTTGAGGGATGCCTCAGTCGACGGGAGCCTGGCACGGTGCGTGAGATGCGGTGAGTATTCAAGGGGTGTCTTCTGGATGGTAGAACCCTCCATCTTCCTGGGCTCCTCACTACTCTGTCAAGGAGAGCAGTCCCTGTCCACTCACTCATTTATTTCCGAAGCATCTTTTGTTGTCAGTTTAGATATTACGGGGATGCAGACAAGAGACATTGAACCCCAGAGTTATACGCTGATAGGGAGAGTTAAAGAGACAGAAACAGGGGCTGGAGAGATAGCACAGCGGGTAGGGTGTTTGCCTTGCACGCGGCCGACCCGGGTTCGATTCCCAGCATCCCATATGGTCCCCTGAGCACCGCCAGGAGTAACTCCTGAGTGCAGAGCCAGGAGTAACCCCTGTGCACCGCCGGATGTGACCCAAAAAGCAAAAAAAAAAAAAAAAAAAAAAGAGAAACATCACAATTCTGGGTGGTCAGGGAGATGGGGGCCGAGAGTCAAGGCCTCTGCAGGGCACAGAGGTGGCAAAGAAGGACCCCAGACTAGGATGAGTCAGGGAAGGCCGGTGCAGATAAAGAGCCCCTCATTGGGCCCCGAATGATTGATGAGTAGGACTGGCAGGATTACTCTGCCAGGTGGGCGATGGACATGGGGGGCAGGGGCTGGCGGTGAAGACTGGTAAAAGCAGGGACCCCGGGAGCGGCACTTGCAAAGCCTGGGAGGCAGGAGCGTGGTGGGCTCTAGGAACGGAGAACGGGGCAGCTGGAGTCGAGCGCGCAGGTGCAGGTGAGAGCGTGAGGGAGGGGCCACTCGCAGAGCTGGAGTCCGGGTGCTTTGTAGACAGCCACGGCCCCTCGGGAACTGGCCGCTGCGTTCCTCCACCGAGTCCCACTCTCACCGCTGGGGCAGCCTGAGCTCCTGCTGTCCGGCCTGCGAATTCCCCAGTGGGCCGGGCCTAGCTCAAGCACCCTCTCCTCCAGGGATGTTTGCTGAGCCTGTGCCAGATTGCCCTGGGTCCAGATGTTGCTGGAACCTGCCGCTGGTCTAGGGGACTCGTCTGAGGACTCCAGTATATAGCAGTTCAGGGGGAAAGGCTGTGAAAAAGGCTGCGGGGGGCGTGGCTTTCCTCGGGGGCGGGGCTAATGGGCGGGGCGGGGCTTTGGGTCGAAGGGCTGAGGAGGTGACTAATGAACTGCTTAGGTGATGTCGCAGATGCTGCTGATGCGGTTCTAGGCCACACCCGCGGGTGCTCAGAGCTTCCTCCTGGCTCTGTGCTGAGGGATCACTCTTGGCAGGGCTCAAGGAACCAGATGGGGTGCCGGAGATCTAACCCCAGTTGGCCTGGTGCAAGGCAGGTGTCCTCCCCACTGCAACATCTCTCGGGCCCCCCTGAACTGGTTTTTACAGGACAAAGAGGTCCGGGCCCAAGTGATAGTACAGCGGGTAGGGCGTTTGCCTTCCACACAGTCAACCGACCTGGGTTCAATCCCCGACATCCCATAGGTACCCCCCCACCCCCACCCCAGCACCGGCAGGAGCAATTCCTGAGTGCAGAGCCAGGAGGAAGCCGTGAGCATCACACACACACACAGGGTGTGGCTGGAAAGCAAACTAAACCACAAGGACCAGAAGGTTCTAGGCCAGGAGATAGCTTCATATTGCCCCTACATCACACACACACACACACACACACACACACACACACACACACGCACACACACGTTCTTTTTCTGGGGGGTGAGTGGGGAGCACACCCGGCAGTGCTCAGTTACTCCTGGCTCTGTGTTCAGGAATTACTCCTGGCGGGGCTTGGGGACAATATGGGACGACAGGGATAGTACCCAGGTCGACCCTGAGCATGCAGGGCGAGTGCCCGAGCCGCTGTGCTTTTGGGTGTCCCTCAGCCCAGGTTGGAAAGAGCACCCTCCCGCCGCCCTTCGGTTCCGGCTCACTGCCCCCATGGGCCTTCAGAGCTCACGCTCCAACTCTGGACTTTGTACCAGTCTCGGGCAGGTCATTTGTTTATCGGGCCCCGGGTCTGAGCAGCTGCTTGCTGAAGTGTGTGCGCCTTCCGGTGATCCCCGGACCCCTCTCGTGGATCCCAAGGGCGCCCCCCCCCCACCCTCCACCCGCCCACTCCGGGGTGGTGGGGGCCTGAAGGTTCCAGTGCCAGTGGGGGAAGACGTCGAATCAACGCTCCCTGCAGGGGGCGCTGCGCCCTCCTCCCGCACCTGCGGCAAGGCCCCGCCTGCAGCGTCCCCAGGTGAGCTGACGGCTGCCCGGGCCGGCCCCGCCCCTTCTCCAGGTCCTGCCTGCGACTTCCGGAAGCGCCTCCAGAGACTGCTCAGTTCCAACAGGTGCGGAGCAAAAAGGGAAACCATTGGGGGGGCGTGGGAGGGGGCCACCCAGATCCCCTAGGGCTCCTGGGAATGGGAAAGGGGCTGGAAATCAGACCGGGTGTTCCTGGGCGGGTGTGTGCTTGTCAGCAGAGGAAATGTGAGTCGGGAGCTGGGGTGACAGCCCGTGTGTGTGTGTGTGTGTGTGTGTGTGTGTGTGTGTGTGTGTGTGTGTGTGTGTCCTTGGGAGGCATTCACAGGGACAGGGCAGGAAGAACGGACTAGGACTCAAATCGCAGAAACACGGTTTGCCTACATTCGACCAAATCTTAGTATTGTTCATGAGGGCCCAGGGCCTGGGGCCTGGGGCCCAGGGCAGGCCCCAGAGAATGTTTGCTAAGGGATGAATGATTTACCTCTCTGCCAACGCCCCCTCCCCCACTGTTCCCTCTGGAGCTGGCCGCTGGCCGCTCTCACCGCATGCATGCTTAGAGCTCGCCACCAGTGCCAGTTACTCAGTCCTGTCCTGTCCCCAGGAAGCTGCCCATCTAGCAAATGGCCTGTTCTGACTGGTAGTTGACCGGGCAGTGAAGTGGGGTTGGGGGGGGGGGTGCTTGGGACCACCTCTCAGACAGGTGTGACATGATTTGGCCTTGAGGGATGAGGGTGTGTGTGTGTGTGTGTGTGTGTGGAGGTGGGTGAAGTGGGGTGTGTGTGTGTGTGTGTGTGTGTGTGTGTGTGTGGAGGTGGGTGAAGTGGGGTGTGTGTGTGTGTGTGTGTGGTTTGTTTCTTGTTTGTCTGTGTGTGTGTCTGTCTGTCTGTCACCGGGGAGGGAACTATGGAGGAGTGTTTGACCTGAGAGCCATGTGGTTGGGTTTTCAGAATTCGTGGGATGTTCCGAAAGGATAGTAAGTGGGAGCCAGATGTGGGTTCAGATTTGGTTTTAAATGGTCAGATTTGGGTTATGGGCGCATCACTCTGGAGATGGCTCTTCAGGTCGCAAGGCCAGTCAGGAAACCCTGACAAGAGCTGCGGTACAGGATGAAGGGGGTTTGGCCTGGGCAGTGGCAGTGGGCTCAGGGCGACGGAACGGCTTTGTCAGGCCTCCACAGAGAAAGAAGCTCTAGGCTGGGAGTGAGGCGGGCGGGTGTCTTTAAGGGAGAAGACCATGACGCGCCCCCTCAACTGGCTGCTTCTCTCCTAGCCTAGACGTCGTTCCTCCCCAGCTCCTCCTCTGTTGAGCTGTTCTGCCTGAGGCCTCTCCATCAGGTATTTCCCTAAGCTGGGGGCTCTTCCTCGAGATGCCCCTCATATCCGGGTGTTGCTCCCCAAACATTCCTCCATCCAGGTGTGCCGCCTCCAGGCACTCCCCAGCCTAGACGTCTTGCCTCAGAGCCTCCTTTCATTCTGGTGCTCCTCCTCTAGGTGTTCCGCAACGGTAGTGATTGTCCTCGATGATTTCCTGACTCAGGTGCCCCAGGTTTGACTTCTCCCTGCCTAAGCTTCCGTCTGAGGGCGGAGGTGAGGCACAGGGTGGTGCCTGCCGGGCTGAGGGTCAGGGTGGGTTTGCAGGGGGCTCTGGGTTCAGGAGCAGAGGAGGATAAGGCTGCCCTGGCTGTGTCTGTCTGCCCCCACTCCAACCCTGGTCGTTGAGGGACTGGTAAAATATGGCCAACTGTGGCCTCTGTGTATGGCCCCATGTGGCTTATTAGTGCGGAGCCATTTTTGTCTTCTCTGGACAACCGCTGTCCCCCAGCAGTGGAGCAGACCAGCCCCGAAACGCGGCTCTGTGGTCTGGCTTCCAGTGCTAGGATGTTCAGCTTTCTGGGCCTCCGATTCCTCATCTCTCGCACCCTCGCCAGATGCTAGATGTTTCTCACATTTCCAACTTCTGGGAGCACATTTCCTGGCGCCTGACCCAACTTGTGCTCAGTGAGTTTCAGCTTTGGTTTATTTTTCAGCAGCTCCCAAAGCCGATTCCCATGCACTCAGCTCATTTCCTGCCCAATGACAGAGGGCTCTAGTTGCTGGTCTCGTCTCCAGAGTGGGCTGTGTCCTAGTGTGGCAGTGAGCATGGCCTGGGTCGTGTGCTGGGGTTCTAGCCCTGGCACTCACGGGCTGGCCCTGTGTGTTCCAGGGTTCCACGCCCAGGACTGGTTGCCTGGCATCTGAGGGTCTTCTTGGAGCCACAGTTCTTCTGGCTGAGGCTAAGGTTCACCAATGTCTTCCAGCCCCTCCACGATCACAGCTAATGACAGTGAGTATCAGCAGGAGAGGGGGGAGGCCCCATTACCTTCTGGGATGGGGGAAGGATTCCACTCCCTCTCCTGACCCCCTGGAACCCATTCATCCCATCCATAATTCACTCTCTCTCTCTCTCTCTCTCTCTCTCTCTCTCTCTCTCTCTCTCTCTCTCTCTCTCCAGCCACTGTGGGGCCCTCACAGTTCCCCATGGCCTCGCCTATGTCCCCGGAAGCAGGCACTGGGACCCGGGCATGGCCTGTGTTTGTAGGAGTTGTGCTGGGAGCCGTGGTCCTCTCTCTCCTCATTGCACTCGCTGCCAAATGCCACCTGTGCCGCAAATACCGAGCCAGCTACCAGCACCACCCGCTGCCCAGGACAGGGAAAGGGCTCCGTTTGCATCTGGGCGAAGATGACGACGATGGCTTCATTGAGGACAATTATATTCAACCCGGGATGGCAGGGATGGGGTCAGGGATCACCCGGGACAACCTCTCCCTCTGAACCTCCATCTCCTGACCCTCTAAGGTCTGACAGTTGAATAGTAGATACTCTAAGGGAGTCGCAAGCCTCAGGGACATTGGTGGCCAGTGCTCAGGGGCCAAGCAGGTAGGGCAGCCTCCACCCCCCACCCCCACACGAGTCATCAGATGACTGTGACCTTCTCTTACTCAGTGAGAGAGTAAGAGAAGGTCTTACTTCGTACCTTCTTAAGACTTAAGAAGGTCTTACCACCCTCTCTGGCTGCCAGGAAGATGCTTGTTGAGGGCCTGACTCAGGAAGTCAACCCCTGGCAGATTCTACTCTGCCCTGTCCCTTCCACCATCACCTCCTCTATCTGTAACCTCCTTTCCAACCCTGCCGCCTCTCAGGCTCTCTGCTCCTCCACTCTCTGCTCCCTTCTGCTCTTCCCTTCATCCTCTGTGCCAGAGGAGACCCCCACGTGGCTGGTCTTGCTGCCAAGCATGGCAGAAGTGCCCAGATGAGAACATCTGAGAAGAAGAAACCCAATATGACCCATTTTTTATTAAAATGTTTTCTTACCGGTCAAATGGATCACCGAAATGGTTCTGTGCTGTTTTTGTTTTCCCCATAGGTATTAATAAATAGCTTTTCATTTTAAATATAAATAAAGAAGTCCCTCGTTTCATTTTTCTGCAGTGGTAGCAGTGCATACAAAGGTTCCTTGGGCCCAGGGAGGCAGCTGAGGGGGCCGGCGCACATGCATTTCTTGCACAAGCTTTGCCCTCTATCCCTAGCACTGTGCCCTGCTCCCCTCGTACCTCTGAGCGTGACTGTGGCCGCCCCTGCACCCAGCAAGCCTTGACACGTTGCATCGCCCTAGCACTGACCTGCTCCATTCAGCCGTCTCCCGAGCCCTTCTTGGGAGCTCCCCCACTGAAAAATGGGAAAAATGTTCCTCACCACTCACAGTGGACCCTGTGTGCAGACAGCCCCTACCCCCAGCACACTCCCACTGCCCCGAGAACCCCCGGAGCTCCTCTCCCCTTTCCGGCTGATCCTTGCTACACTCAGCTCCTGCCCTCTGAGCCCATCTTGTTTTGAAATAACGGCCGAGTCTTACTTTGCACCTAGACTCTTGCACATGGTGGATGCTAAATCAATATTTGTTGTGTTTGTGGATTACTGTGGGCTGAGGAGCCGGGAGAGATGGGGGAGCAGGGGGAGGGTAGAAGGTTCTAGCCAGGAACTCGATGAAGAGGACGGGATAGCTGTTGCTGGTAGGAGATTGGGCCAAGGAGGCAGTTTGCTTTCTGAATTATCATTATCATTATTATTATTATTATTGTCTTTTGGGTCACACACAGATGTGCTCAAGGGTTGCTTCTGGTTCTGCACTCAGGAATTACTTGTGACAGTACGCAAGAGACCGTATGGGAAGCTGGGGATCAAACCCAGGTCAGTCGCATGCAAGACAAATGCCTTACCCACTATACTATCACTCTGGCCCCTGAATTTTAATTTTTATAGGAATATTGTTGACTTACAGTATTAAGGGATTTCAAGGGTTTAACTTCACACTACTCACTGTGGGTTACTGTCACCACTTCACCAAAGTTCCAGTGCTACCTAACCACCAAAAAAGACCCCTCTCCTCACTTTCACTCCATGAAAGGGGGCAGATTTTGTTGTTTTGGGGCCACACTTAGCAATTCTTAGGGAGCCATGAGTCCGGGTTCTGCTGGTTCTGGGGGCAGGGAGGAATACAGTGGGGTGGTGGGGTCCAAATTCAGGCTTCTGCTCAATCTGTTGAGTGCTCTCTGGCCTCAAGGGGGGAGAGTGCTCTCTTTTAGGGTGGGAGAGAGTGGATATTACTTCTTTTTTTTTTTGATATTACTTCTTTTTTTGTTACAATCAATAAAAAAAAAAGGGGGGGGGTTAGGGACTGGAGTGATAGCACAGTGGGTAGGGCATTTGCCTTGCACACGGCCGATCTGGGTTCAATTTCCAGGATCCTACATGGTCCCCCAAGCACCGCCAGGAGTAATTCCTGAGTGCAAAGCCAGGAGTAACCCCTGAGCATTGCTGTGTGTGACCCGAAAAGCCAAAAATAAATGGGGGAAGGTTTGGAAGAATTTAAGGCACTGGTGACTTGATAGGGTAGGAAGCAGGGGGTCCCGGCAAGCCCTTGCACTGTTTTTTTACAGGCATTAAGAGACAAGATGAATTCCCTGCCACAAAGGCAGGGTGGAATGGGGGGATGGGGGTGGGAGTGATACTGGGATCCGCGGTGGTGGAAAATGGGCACTGGTGAAGGGATGGGTACTTGATCATTGTATAACTGAAACCCAAGCACAAAAATTTGTAAGTCTACAACTGTACCTCATGGTGTTTCACTAATAAAAATTTAAAAGAAAAGAGAGACAACATGATGGGCTGGAGTGATAGTACAGCAGGTAGGGCGTTTGCCTTGCTTACAGCCGACCCAGGTTTGATCCCCAACATCCCATATGGCCCCTCCAGCCTACCAGGAGTAATTCCTGAGCATAGAGTCAGGAGGAACCCCTGAGTGCTGCCAGGTATAGCCCAAAAACAAACATTAAAAAAAGCAAACAAGCAAGGGGCGATGAGACAGCACTGCTGGGACTTTGTGAGTCTCCACTCCGAGTTTCTGGTCTAGCAGGTCCTTGAATAATGCCACCATTTCCACCAGTGCCCTTTCATGACCATGTTGGTGAGAAACAAAGAAATGCTGACCAACATTGCACAAAACGCTGTTATTTGAGGATCTGGTTTCCTCATACATTGTTTTGTTTCAAGTCACAGTTTGCTAGATCATGAGGTGAGTGTTTAATGTGCTCCGGTGACAGATGGCCCACCAGTCCCTTTTCCTGAGTCTGGACCCAGCGGGTACAGCATTGGGGTGGGGCAGGACAGGGGGCTTCTCTGACTCTGCTCTGGGGGTCAAGCCTAGCTGTGCTGTGCCTGAGGTCTCCAGGACCTTGGACCCAGTTAATGCTTTTAAGAAGAGTCCTTGCCACTGGTTCCGCATGCCTGGCCTCAGGCACAGAGAAGGAAGCTGACCTGGGTCCATAGGTCCAAAGGCCCCAGATGCTGAACTGCTGGGACCCAGCCAGACTAATCTCTGCCTCCCTTGGCTTCAGGCCCTGCTTGGGAGCCTCAACCTAGACCTACCTATGGGGACAACCCAGTTCTTAGGCCGCCTCCCCAGACCCCCTGTATGCCTGGTCCATCTTTGGAAGCTAAAGACAAGAGGTCAGATGAGCCAAAGACACAGAGTTGAAGTGAACTGAATAGCAAAGTGAACTGAGTTAATCCAGTTCCAGCTCTGCCACTCTAAGTTGTGTCCTCAAGCCCCCTTTGGGACAATTTATTCTCAGTACAATGGAGAGGGGGGTCACACTCACCAACTGGCCCTCTGGCGCCGTGTAATCCCATCAATGGCCAAACCCAGCTCCTGGAAGAGAACAGCGCAGTCTCCTGCCCCCACGCCTGGCTGTCCTCGCCAGGGCCCCTTGAAGGGGAGCGGGTTGAGCTTTCCTCCCCACCCCGACCAGGGCTCCGGCAGCCAAAGACCTCCAGAACCAGCCACCACCATGCTGAGACCACTCTCCGCACACATGAAGGTACCGGCAGAGGAACAAAGGCAAGCGGGTCCCGGGGCTGAGATCTCCAAGCCTACTCGGATCGGGGCTGAGCATCCTCCACCCAGATCCTCCGAATTCCAGTAGGTGGGGGTCACACCCACCAACTGGCCCCCTGGCGCCGTGTAATCCCATCAATGGCCAAGACTCAGAGACTATAAAACCCAGCTCCCGGAACCGTGTGGCTGCATTTGCGGCTGCGTGACATCTTATTATGACATCTTATTATCTAATTCCTACTTTGGACAAACTGGCAGGCTACTGAATGTAACCTGCCCACACAGCAGAGTCTGGCAAACTCCACGTGGCGTACCCAATATGCCAAATACCAGTAACAATGATGGGTCTCATTCTCCTAAAGAGCCTTGAATATAATCTCAGGGCTAGGATGAAGGAGACGTTACTGGGGCCTGCTCAAGGCAATCGACGAATAACAATGGAGATCCTAATAGTACTTGCCTTGTATAGGTGTTGGCAGAATCAAATGAGACACATAGAAAGAGGAAGAGACCACGTCTGCAAGGCTTAGTGCTCTTCCCTCGGCATCCACAGAGCAACGCTCCAAACAGGGGTAGGTCTCAGCCCTGACTGAGGGCCTTGCCAGGCCCCTTCCCTCCCAATCACCATCTCTGTTTCTCCGCAGGACTCTGGTGGGATTGTCTGGCCCGGAGAGGAAAGGTCTTGAGTTAGATTCTTCGGTGCACGATAGTACACGATAAGGCATCACTGCTGTCCCGCTGCCTGCTGACAACAGCCCTGCTAGCAGGACACGCACCCCCATTCACGGGCTGAAAAGTTGAGGCTCCGGCAAGGGACTGTGTCCGCAGTTCCATCTCCCCACCTCACCTCCAGATGAGGACTCCAGTGACCCTGAGGAGAAAGCACTTGTTTCTGGACTCGCTCCCATCCTGCCAGGTTCGGCATGTCCCCTCCTGAGTGGGGAGCCAACAGTTTTGGGGACCACCCCTGGTTTGGGGGCATGGCTGGGAGGGCAGAGTGGCATGCGCTGTCCCTGGTCTGGCATCCCCAGGCCCGGGGTTGACTTCCAGGGCTCAGCCCCCTGGAGGCGCAAGAGTCGGGAACATCTGAATGGAGCGTGATCCCACACATCTCGGTCTCCTGAGGCCTGGAGAAGCAACTTGAGGGAAACTTGAGTGTCCCAGAAGGCTTGAGGTCTCATGTGGGATGTGGCGGTTTCTGGAATGATGGCCTGTACTGGAACAGATTTGGAAATTTCCGGAACGCATTCCTGCAGGATCCAGGGAGGAGGCATAGCGGAAAACCTAGAGCCTGACTTGAGTCTAGGAGGCACACATGGCCACTCTCTCTCTCTCTCTCTCTCTCTCTCTCTCTCTCTCTCTCTCTCTCTCTCTCTCTCTCTCCCCCTCTCTCCCTTTCTCTCTCTGTCTCTGTCTCTGTCTCTCTGTCTCTGTCTCTCTCTCTGTCTCTCTGTCTCTCTCTCTCTCTCTCTACTTTCCCTGCTGACAGAGTCTGCCTTCAGGCACTAACACCACTGGAAACTTCTGGCCTTTTCCCTTCACCCAATACACATGTTCAGGGCCCATGATGCCAGCCACTCTCCTGCCCTTATGTTCTACCCCATCGTCTCAGCTTTGCCCACTCTAGGTGACACTCCTTCTGAGACCTTCCTCTTGGCCTCTGTGTGTACTGAGAATGACAAGGCCTGGCCTCTCCTAACGGCTAGTCTGTGTGGTTCACTGGACTCGAGCCTTCTGACTATCTACCACACCCCTCTCTCATTCTCTGAGGCAGATTTTTAAAAGTCTTGTCTCAAAGATGGAATCGTTTTGGGTGTCCCCCCCTTAAGTTTTTTTTTTTTATGACAAAACCCAGGTGTGTACCTGTGTCCACGCTCCCTTCTTGCCCATAAAAATGGGTTTGGAAGCCCAATCTATCTTTTTATGCTTTGTGTTGTTTGGGGGCACACCTGGTAATGCCCAGGGTTAGCTGTGTGTAAGGCAAGCACCTCCCTGCTGTACCTCAGAAGCTCAAGCTGTCTTGTGCCTGGATCTCCACTCCCTTCCTCCCTGCTCAGGGAGTTTTAAAAATGGCTGTATTTTCCATCTGATAGCCAGGACTCCGTGTGTGTGCGTGCAGGCACGCGTGTGTGCCTGGTGTGAGGGGGATTGAACTTAGGGTCTCCCACCTATGAAGCATGTGCTCTACCATGGAGCCACATCCCTGCTTTAAATTTCTCTTTCATGGGCTGGAGAAAGAGCTCAAAGGCTGAGCGCATGCTTTGCATAAAGATGCATCAGATTCAATACCTGGCACTGCGTGGTTCCCAGAACAGTGCTGGCGGGGAGAACCCCAGAGCACAGAGCCAGGAGGAACGCTCAGTCCCACCATTCCTTCTCCATCAACATTAAACAGTAACATCTCTCGCCTCTTCCCGAGCTGTCCCGTAAAAGACCTTTGGGTCCCATCTTCTGAACATCCTTTCCATCTGTTCAGTTTCAGACTGTCACAGTACCCGCCTCCCAGTCTGATCCCCGTCTCGTGTCTGGGAATGCAAACAGCGGTCAGCACATTCTCTCCTCATTGCCGTTCCTCCAACGAACTATGCTGCAGGCAGCATGATGTCTGCCCTGCTGTCTAGGTTTACAATCTTTCACGGGCTTCCTGTTGGCCCTACGAGGTCATGCCCAAACTGGGGAGACTGCTCAAAGGGCTGGAGCATGTGCTTGGCATGCAGAGGCTCTGGGTTCCATCCTGGCACTGACTCCTGGCACAGCATGGACCCTGAGCATCAACTGGGTTCGCACCCCCACCCCAGAAGCCAAACCCCCCTGTTAAGGGGGGTCCGAAGCCCTGGAGTTAGAGGGTTCCTTCCTAAGTGCACACGTTCCACCTGCCTTAGAGAATTTGCACAAACTCTGTGTGGTTTCTCGTGGAAGCCAGGCTCCCCCATCTCTTTGTGCTGTTCCTTCCAGAATATTCTCTTTTTTTTGCTTTTTGAGTCACACGCGGCAATACACAGGGGTTACTCTTTGCCCTGCACTCAGGAATTACCCTGGTGGTGCTCAGGGGATCATATGGGATGCTGGGACTCGGGTGCATGCAAGGCAAACGCCCTACCTGCTATGCTATTGCTCCAGCTCCCAGAATATTCTTCTTAGTCTGTGGCTGACCCAGTGACATCTCAGCCCAGGGGGCCGCTGAAGTGACTCATCTCCTAGGTCACCCAGCCATTTTTTCTCCCTCCTTTCCCTGTAAAGCCAATCCCAGCCACACAGCCCACAGCATCCACAGCCTATTCCGACCAGCGTGAACCTCCGTTTCTCTTTTTAGGAGAAACGTGGGAGCATTGAGCCCCATCTAAGCAGAAAGCACACAGGATCCCCCCCCCCCCCGCCTCGGGGAGGAGAGGTGTGCTGGCCACAGGGCTGGTCTAGAGCTGGGATACTGCTACTCCCTCTGGAGAGCACAGGGAGAGGGAGGATTCCTGAAGCAGACAGCACAGGGCCTCAGTAGGGCAAGATTCAGGGCCAGCAGTGAGCTGTGACCTTGCGTTCTCCCCTTCCAAATCTAGGCGAATCTCTTCCTGAATCCCCTCCGCCAACAATCAGTTACCCCACCAAGCCAAGCCCCTCCTTTGTGTCAGTGTCTGTGCTGGGGGCCCGGGATACACACAGGGGCTCTACTCTGGGGGCCCTGGGCCTGGCCAAGGATCAACTCTTGGGCTGCAGGGCAGAGTGAAGGAGATTTCCAGAGAACGTGGCTCCCTACAGGCCTGGCTCTTGAAAGATGAGAAGGAGGCAAAAGGAGCCTGGGAGAGGTCATGGTCCTTCCACAGGGCCAGTATTGGGTGCACTGAGGGGGTGGGGGTGGGAACAAGTCATGTTAGGAATCTGGGTTTTAGTCTGCAGGAGGGACTACAAAAAAGATTTTATTTATTTATTTATTTATTTATTTATTAAAAAAATAAAAAGTAAAGGCCCTCCCATTGATCATCGATTTGCTCGAGCGGGCCCAGTAACGTCTCCATTGGAGACTTTGTTGTTACTGTGTCTGGCATATCAAATACTCTCGGTAGCTTACCGGGCTCTCCGAGAGGGGCGGAGGAATCGAACTCGGGTCGGCCATGTTGGCTGTGTGCAAGGCAGACGCCCTACCCGCTGTGCTATCGCTCCAGCCTTAAACCACACCTGGTGATGCACAGAGGTTCCTCCTGGCTCTGCACTCAGGAATTACCCCTGGCGGTGCTTAGGGGACCATATGGGATGCTGGGAATCGAACCCGGGTCAGCCGCGTGCAAGGCAAACACCCTACCTGCTGTGCTATTGCTCCAGCCCCTACAGAAAGATTTTTTTTTTTAAATGATGTTGGTGCCACACTCTGTGGGGTTCCAGGTCCACTTCTGGTTCAAGGCTCAAGCATTGTTTTTGGAGGTGGGGGTGGGGGCGGGGGTGGGGCGGGGATGTGGGGGTGGGGAGGAGAGCGAAGGGAGCCAGCCATTGCGCAGTTCACACAAGATGAAGGGGACGCTGGAGGTGGCGAGTCCTGTAACACCCAGGCAGAGGAGAGGAGCCCTGGAAGTCAATGTGTTTATTGGACGCGGGGTGAGGAGGTAGCCTGGAGGGCCGTGTGGAACCGCACGGAGGTGCTGATCCGGATGCCACAGGAACAAAGAGGCGGAACAACCAGTGGGAGGAGGGACAAAGTTGGGGTGTCATTCCGAACACGTTGGGCCTGAGATGTCCGCGAAATACCTGGTGCTCCTAGATAAGCCCGTTTCTCTCTGCCCACGGCCCTCCTGCCCTCGGCTGCCACTCCCTTCCCCCTGCCACCACTCAGTGATCCTGCAGGAGGCGGGGGGTCAGCAGGTGAGCCCCTGAGCCCGAGTCCAACACCTCTTGGGAGGTGCCTCTTCCAGAGGAACTTTCCCCGCTGCCTCCCAGGAAGTACCCCTGCACCCTGGGGCAGCCTGGAACAGGAAGTGACTCTTACGCCCACGGGGGTTTCAAACACCCCTCCCAGAGGCAGGCCAGTGGGTGGAAAGACTCCACAGACCAGGATGTTTGGGCTTTGGAGGCGCAGTTGGGCGCCGCAGCCCCCAGAGGAGGTGGCTGATCTGCTCTGCTGGGGAAGGTCTCCCCAGGAAGCAGCACCCACACAAGTGGAAATCCTCAAGCTCCCAGCTGCACCCTGGGACCCGCCACCCACCACCTCCGGGAGCTGGCACACCCTCTCCCCTGCTCGGTGCCAGCTTCTTAGCACAGAGTAAAGATGCCACAGGGCTGAGGCTGGGGTCAGCCTGAGTGGGCACCAAGTGGGAGTGTGAGAAGGGGTGCGGGGAGGGGAGAAGGGTCTCTGGGGAAAAGGACGAGGTGAAGGCAGTGACGAGACGGCAGCCACCATTTTTGTTCACAGGCCCAACTTCTATGCATGTCCCTCGTTTCAACTGCTCCCCACAGCCATCAGCAGCACCCTCAAGAAACAGGCTGAGGAGACGAGTTGCTGGTCCAAGCCCCTCTCCCCCCACCCCTCCCGTGGCAATGGGGCGCTTCACTCCAATGTTTCCTCTCTCCTTGGGGCAGGCTCCCATGGGTGCAGTCTCTGTAGCAGCCATTGCTTCTGTAAAGTCCCCGATGGTGGTACCGGCAGGGCTGGCTTTGAGGGGCTGCTGGGGGTATGGGCCGTCATCTTCAGGGATCCCCAAAACTGCTCCGCCCGGAGGCCCCAGATACTGCCAGGCATTTTCCAGCAGTTGCATGGCCGCAGACATCCGGTTCTGAAGAGATGCCTTCACTCTCCCATGAGGGGTGGTTGGGTACAAACACGTTACAGTCTACAGGAGGGGCGGGCAGTCTGGGGACATGCACACACTCCCCAGGACTCACACTCCTCATTCACACACACACACACAGATACTCATGCACACACACACGCATGCACGTGCACTCACATATACTCATGCACATACATGTACTCACACACTCATTCATGAATGCACCCATTTACTCACTCATAGACATGCACTCACATACTCACGTGCACACACACGTATGCACACACTCACGAACATACACATGCACTCACACTTATGCAGTCAGACTCACACACTCCTGCATACACACACTAATGCACACATACTCAGACACACTAAAATACTCACACTCATGAGCACACACGCATGCACTTACTTACACGTTCATGCACATACACACACTCACACACGCGCACATACACACTTATGAACACTCACACGCACTCATACACTTACACACTCACATGCACTCACAACACATGCACACACATGTGCTCTCACACACACACACGCACACCCACTCACTCATGGCCCAACACTCGTGCACGCAGACACACACTCCACACGTACGCTCATGCCCTGGCACAATTCGGGTGCCGAGGCGGGCAGTGTGGCTCGGTCAGATGAGGCTGGCGATGCTGGAGGTGGTCTCCTGACGCCGGCCCGAAGACAACTGTCCTGAGACACTGAAGACGCTGCCATTGCCGCTGCGGTCGCTGAGGGTGGAGGGGGTGGTGGTGCAGATGTGGGGGCAGTGTCCACTCATGCCCAACTGGTACAGCAGCAAGCCCAGCAGTAAGAGTGAGCCGGAGGCCGTCAGGGCAATGCCCACGGACAGCATGGCCGTCAGCGGCCGGGCAGGGGCGGGGGCAGCGGCCAGCCCGGCCAGGGTCAGGCCGGTGACCAGCAGCACCAGGCCACTGAGCAGCACCACGAGGGCGTCGGCGCCCCCGCCACTGCGCAGCAGGGCCACGTGGTGGGGCTGGCGGAGGCAGTTCATGTCCTGCACGGCCGAGCTCATCAGCTGCTTCACCAGGACCAGCAGGGCCAGCAGGCAGAGCACCGTGCCCACCGCCAGCCGCCACTCTCCGGAGCGGCTGCTGGTGGAGGAGAGCAGGGCCACGCCGCCCGCCCCACAGCCCGCCACCAGGGCCACGGCCATGGCGAAGCAGAGCGCCGAGCGCCGGGGCTGCAGGGACCACCAGAGCTCCACCTGCTCGGCCAGCACTTCGGGGGGCAGTGCCAGGCCCGGGGAGCCTCGAGGCTCTCCCGCAGGCATGGCAGCAGCTGGTGGCGACCGGGGCGAGGCCTTAGAGGGTGGGGGTCAGGGCCTGGAGTCCCCCCACGCCTGCTCGGCAGGCACCAGCCCCCAGTCCCGCTCCTCGCACAGTCCGGGGTACAGAGACCATCATCTGTAGGGGCAGAACCACGCGTTACCTCCTGGCCCGCACACACCTCCCAGGGTCTTCGCGGGGACCCCAGGAACGCTCCCCGGGGAAGCCTCTTCCCCTACCACCCCTGGGAAAGAGTCCCCCCTGCTTCCGGGGACCCCCTCGCCCAACCACTGACCTCTCTGGCTCTCTCGGTTGCTGGTCCCATCCTGGCTGTCCGGCGGTGCTGGGCCAGGGTGGACGAAGGGACTGGTCGGGGAGGCAGAGATAAAGCCTCATTCAGGAGCCACTGACAGGGCCTCAGCTGTCAGCTGTCACCGCTGGCTCCTAGGGCAGCGGGCGGGGGAGGGGGGCTCTGGCTTAACTCTTCTGGCCCCGGCAGCCTGCTCCCCGGCCCTCACTCTGGGGGTGGGTGGCCTCTCCTCTGTGGGGTTAGCAGACCCCTAACACCCTCCACCCTCCGGTGCCAGCCCCTCTGCCCGCCCAGACAGTGGCCTCTGCAGCCCTCCCCCAAGCTGGGTCTCCCTCCTCCGTAAACAATTGTCCCTGGGCTGTCCCACAGTCACCGCTGATGCAACAGGCCCCCAGCCCAGCCTGTCACCGTACTCCAAACCTGCTCCTCCTGTGCCTCACTTCCACATCCTGGGGGAGCCACCCTGACTGTCACCTCCCCGCCCCCATCTCCTCCCTGGCCTCAGCCACCCCCTGGCCTCTGTCAGTGGCCCATTTCCTTGCCAAGCCCCCTGGGGAAAGGGAGGGGCGCGGGGGTGAGGACCCTCCTGGTGGTTACTCATGGACGTGCCCTGCAGGAACCCCAAGCTCCCTTCCTGGAAAGGACTCTGGGTGTGGGTTCGTGGGGTTAGTCAGAGAGGTGTTTGAGGGAGGGTCAGAGGACACCTGCGAATGCACCCCCAGTCTGAGGAGGGCGGGCAGGAACCTGTCTCTGGGGGGCGGGGCGGGGCGGGGCGGGGCGGGGGAGTCACTGGGCTCCAGCGGCAGAGCCTTGCAGGGGGATTTGCCAGGCCCGCACCGGGAGGCGGCATCTGGCTTTGTGCCTGGGACTCAGCGGCGGAGGAGGCGGGGGGCGCAGGTGGGCCCCAGGCCCGAGGAGGCCCCGCACCCCCTCCAGGGAGCCGAGCCGGCCAAGCGGGGCCCCAGACCCCCGGGGAGGCGGGGGCCAGGGGCGGGGCCCTGCAGCGGGTCCCGGCGTTCCTTAGGGCTGTGACCTCACTGCGGGAAGGTGCCCGCACAGGTGTGCTGGACTGGGGGCCGGGCCGGGGAGAGGCGCCGAGGAGGGGGCGCCGCTGGAGCAGGGAGGGCGACGGCGGAGCACTTACAAGGAGCCTGGAGGAGCTGGATCCGGCCCGAGCGGGCCGGGCGGGCAGGTGGGGCGCTCCAGCTCCGCTTCCGGGGGGAGGCGCTTCACCTGCCGAACCTGCACCCAGGTGAGCCGGCGGGGGCGGGGGAGGGAAGGCGCGGCCGGCCGACAGGTGTTTCCCAGGCAGGGCTGCAGCCGATTGGCTGACGTGGCCTGTCCCTTCCGTTGGGCAGAGGCATTCCTGGGCAGGGCGGGGCAGCTGTCAGCTGCGCTCAGGGCCCAGGCACATTCCCAGACCCGCGCCGAGCTGGTCTGCGGTGGTGGTCTGCAGTTGGCCTGCGGGGGTCTTAGCCGAACCCCCAGCTCCGGCCCGAGCTGCAACCCCAGCTCCAGCTTCACACCTGGACGGAGAAGGCCACTACTCGCCCAATGCAGGCCCCCCTACCCCGAGCCCCCCATCCCACTCCCACCCCATTCCAAATCTAATTCCAGCCTCAGCTCCACGCCCCCCTCCCCACAGAAACCACGCACTTCTTTTTCTATTTTTATGCACGTACATTTCCCTTCGTTTTCGCCCACTCCTCATTCCCAATGAGCACGAAAAGTAAGCCAGATTGTCTAGCAGCCTGTGTTCTAAGTCGATGACGGTTCTCACCCCCTTCCCCACTCCAGAGCTGGGTTTCGCATCCTCCACGTTGCCAGAGTTAGACTTTATTTCGTTCGGCTGCAAGAGAAAGAGTAAGAATATTCTCTTCGCCAAACTTGAAGAGTTTTTGCTATATTCAGTCAGCGACGCTAGTCCAAACAAAGTCGAGGTTCACTTCTAGCTTGCGTCTTTGAAACAGTCTTTGGAAACATACACTTGAGGGCCGAGGGGCGAAGGCTTCCGAGGTGGGAGGGGACGGTCAGCTGTTGCTTTAATGGTTCAACATTCAGACCTATCTTTCTCTCTCTCTCTCTCTCTCTCTCTCTCTCTCTCTCTCTCTCTCTCTCTCTCTCTCTCTCTCCATTTTAGAAAGAACCAATTTTACCCCCAGACAAGAACTCTGCTAACAAAATGTTTCCAGCTCCTTGCTTACTTAAAATAAGTGCATGTTTTATTCTTCTGGTACTCAAGAGATATTTTAAGATTCCATTTCCTAATTTCAAAGCGGTAAGCAATGTAGGGAGAGCGATCCCAGCTCCCTTGTACCTAGGAGGGAGCCGGTCAACACATTGCTCAGCGGCTGGGACGTTGTTGCTGGCACAGAACAGGCAGGGCCGGTGGACACAGCCCTGGTGCTTGCAGAACAGCTGATAAAGGCAGATGGTGGATGCAGGAAAGTGGAAAGAAGACAGCCATAAGGTTTCTGTCCTTCGCATCCGTTTCTTCCCGGGCTTCACTCTCCCCCCATCATCATTACAGGGTCCCCTTCTGAGAGGAGTTCTTGTTCTGCAGTGAACATACAAGCCTGGACATCGGATATTTCACTTATTTACCAGATCTTTGCCAAAACAATTTAAATGGCTGCAGAGTAGAGCCACTGAGAGACCCGTTTAGGGGCCATGTCTCCAAATTCTAGCACAGATCCAGGCCAGCGTTACCATAGAAAAGAATTGCCTTTTTACTCAGGACACATCCCCGAAACTGGTTCAGCCTGCTAGAACCTACCCCAGGGGGTGCTTCTAGAAGGTATTGAAGCCAACCCTCCCCCCCCTTGAGAAACAAAATAAAGAACAAAACCCAATTCCAAACATAAAGTCAAAGTTGAATAGAACCGAATTTCAAACATAGGCACGAACAGAGCAAAACACCATGATGTTCCTTCAGATACATACTTTGGAGAAAAGGAAAAGAGGTGACCAAGTCTTGTTAATTCATTTGTAGGTCTGCAAATGAATCAAGGGTTCCAGATGGCCAAGAGCCCAGAACAGTGAAAACAGGGGACTTCTGGTTGTGCAACTGAGGACTATGTTAGTTTTTGGAGTCATTTGGTTCCTTTCAAACCTTTCTTCTCCTTAAACAGCCTAGGGCAGCTGGTGTCGTAGGAGCAAGAGATGAATGAAATGTCCTGATGAAAGGTCCAGAGATGAATGAAATAGGATCTCAGCAGCTGCTGGGGGTCGAACACTCCCCACGTTGGGTCAGCTCACTGTGCAGCTGGCACCACACATAAGTCAATTGACGAGGTTTCTTCCCAGAAAACTGAATCCAGGAAGTCCAGGTGGGCTGCCTGTAGGCAGCTGCTTTTATCTGTGGGAACCAGGGAGAAGGCCAGGCCATCCTGAGAAGCTTCACCAAGTTCTGTTACTGAATCCAGATTCCGGTTCTTGCCTCTCAGAGGCCAGCTACTTAAGAGACAAGGGTTGATGTGAGAAAAAAAAGATAGGTTCATTCAGGTGCTGAGAAGTTGGTGTGTCTACCATCCTCAAGAACAAAACAAAACACCACCTTGTCTTAGGTTAGGCCAGAGGTTTCCATAGCGCTGGTTGTTAAAGTCAGAAGTTGATGGTGATGGTTAGAGTGGGGAGCTCTTTGGGCTGATGTCAGTGGTTCACAGATCCCAGGAGGATGAGGATGGGTCCTCCAGACAAGGTTAAGCAATGCTCCAGCTCCAGAGAACCTTCCCGAGCCCTTCCAGACAGCCTGCTGTTGATATTCTTGTCCAGGGGAAGAACCCTATCCCTAACTGAATCGGATTCAACCTCAAACAGAGCAGGAGAACTGTAGGGCCGAGTGGCTGGGAAAAGACCCAGAGGGAAAGAGATGACAAGAAATATATTTGTGGGGCCAGAGTGATAGTACAGCAGATAGGGTGCTTGCCTTGCATGCAGCCAACCTGGGTTCAATCCCTGGCATCCCACCTTGTTCCCTGAGCTTGCCAGGAGTTATCCCTGAGTGCAGAGCCAGAAGTAACCCCTAACCATATATATAGCTAGAGAGCCTTGCATGTGGTCAACCCTCATTTGATTTCTAGAACTCCATATGGTCACCTGAGCCACCTCCAGGACTGATCCCTGAGCACAGAACCTGGAGTAAGCCCTGAACAGAGCCAGGTGTGAACCCCTCCAAACAAACAGACGAAACAAATAAGAAATACACTTGTGAGAAAACAGGATGGGGTCTCTAATGCTTGCCCCCTTGCCACAGAAAGACAAATTGGGCTTGTGGTGCATGGGGTACCTTGAGCGCTGTGATTATAGTTGGTACCTGTTCCAGGATCGAATCCTTTGTCACGCCTTTGTGCTCTCTCCTAAGGTGTGGGCTCTAGACACAAGAAACAAAATCAAATTTGTCTTTCTATGATCAACTCACAAAAGAATCATGCTTGGCCTGCCTGTGTCGTCTGTGGGTGAAGTGACTGGGATCGAGTGGGGAACTCAGTGGCGACTCTGCCGTGGGGACTCGGGGAACTAGCTAGTGGGAACTCATGCAAGTGTGAACTTAAGCAAGTGGGGACACAGGAGAGGGGGGCTCAGGACAGTGGGGCCTCGGGAGAGTGGGGCCTCAGTAGGGAGTATACCTGCATGATTCAGTGGGGACTCAGGTGTTTGAGGACTCGGAGGTGAGTGGGGACTCAGGGCTGAGTGCAGATTCATTCGAGTGGGGACTTGGGCAAGTGGGGACTCCATAGAGTGGGGACTCGGGTGAGTGGGATCTCAAGTGAGTGGGCAGTCAGAGGAGAGTGGGGACTCAGGGCTGAGGAGACTCCGTTGTGATTCCAGGGCAGAGATGTCTGATGGAAATGTGATAAGAACCGTAATATGCAATTTTCTTAAAGCTTTGTATAAAAAAAACTAATTAATTAATTAATTTTTGCTTTTTGGGTCCCACCCAGCAATGCTCAGGAGAGCTGAGAGTTGGGCTATTCTGCATTCCTAGTGGTACTCAGGGGAGCATATGGGATGCTGGGGATTGAACCCAGGTTGACTGCATCCAAGACAGATGCCTTACCTGCTGTACTATTTCTGGCCCAATATACAATTTTCTGATAGCCCCATTTTAAAAAAGGGCAAAGAAACAGGTGAGATGAATCTGTTAAAATTTTATTTATTTTCTTTAAATATTTTTTATATAACTATGACAACTAAATTCACATGTATTTCGCTCTTGGGCATTTGTTTTAAACTTCCAGTGCAGGGGCTGGAGCGATAGCACGGCGGGTAGGGTGTTTGCCTTGCACAAAGTCAACCCGGGTTCAATTCTCAGCATCCCATATGGTCCCCCGAGCACCGCCAGGAGCAATTCCTGAGTGCATGAGCCAGGAGTAACCCCTGTGTATCGCCGGGTGTGACCCAAAAAGCAAAAAAATAGAATAATAAATAAACTTCCAGTGCAACCCTGTTAACTGCGTCTCATTTCAAATGCTCTCATGCCTGACTGGAAGAACCTTCTCTGTACAGCTCAGCTGTCCCCAACTGCCGTGGCTCTGGGATAGCTGTGGGTTTGCCGCTCTGCAAAGCATCATAAAGGATCCCCTGCTCTGGGGTTCGTGTTGGGGGGGCCCGGCAGGGTCCGCAGGCTCTGTTTCCCCTATAGATGTCTCACATCTATTTTTCCTCCTGGTCCTGGGGAAGGGCCAGTCCCAGGCAGACCCATAACCCAGGTCTCTTGACTCAGTCTGGTTCCGGAAATGAAGGTCTTCCTTCCTCATTCCCCAGTGTGTGTGTGTGTGTGGGGGGGGGGGGGGGGGGATATGAAAGGAACTTTTTGGGTGTGGAGAAACCAGAGTTAAAAGCATCCAGGATTTAAGGCCATCATGTCTGCCTGGAGGGGAAAGGGTGTTGCCCCATTCGCCCTCTCCTCTCTGGAAAGAAGATGGCGGCCACATGGGTGCCTTGTGGAGAGCAGGTGTGAGCCGGGGGTGTGGGGGCGACAAAAACCTCATGGGAAGAGGGGCATTCTGGTCAGTCCTTCACGCCCTACCGAGGTCACCATTTGCCCCCCACGAGCGGCTCTCCAGCACGGCCACGGCCCCAGAAGCACAAGGACTTAATGCAGAACCCAGCAGCTTGGAGCAGAAAAGTGAACAGACTATGCGTTAATCCAGGCCATCATGTCTGTCCGGAGGGGAAAGGGTGTTGCCCCATTCGCCCTTTCCTCCCTGGAAAGAAAGATGGCGGCCACATGGGTGCCTTGTGGAGAGCAGGTGTGAGCTGGGGGTGTGGGGGCGACTAAAACCTCATGGGAAGGGGGGCGTTCCGGTCCGTCCTTCACGCCCTACCGAGGCCACCAGTTGCCCCCCACGAGCAGCTCTCCAGCACGGCCACGACTCCAGAGCACAGAAACCAATCTCTTAATTATCTGACTCTCAGTAGAAATACTTCCAGGGTTAATTAGCAAAATAGCGGAAATCCAAAACCAACATTTAATTCTTGAACCCAGCTGTAGAAAGCGAATCACCTCACAATGCTTTCTCAGCATGTCTGATTTGGGGGGAGGGGGTAAACTCTAAATAATAGTGGTTCATCTTTTATTGCAACAATGAATCTAATCAAAGCAGATGGAGCATCAACTAGAATTCATCTGCCTCGCAGGCATTGGGAGGGGTGGGGGTGGGGTTTTATTGGGGTTCTTCGTGGTAAAAAATAAGTAATGGTAAAGGGAAAGGTGTTTGATATTTGCATGACTGAGACCTAAACCTGAAAGCTTTGTAACTTTTCCCACAGTGATTCAATAAATAAATAAATTATATTTTAAAAAAAGCATCCAGGATTTAAACATTGATTAGGTGAGTCTTTGTTCTGCTTCTGAATCTTATCAAATACCCGGGAGTTCAAGTGTATAAGCAGCCTCCTCTGAGGAGAGATGAACTCTGTCCCCAAAGGAGAGCCTGGGGTGGTCAGAGGGCTCAGAGGGGTGGGGGCGCGGAGCGTCATGTACCCAACAACGCTCACTGCACCGGAGTTGGTGGCGCTGGGGACGGTGTGAGTAACGGGGGCGCCATCCAGTCTCTCAGCAGGGCTGTCCAGGAGAACACTGGGCAGGTGGCTACCCCATGCTCCTACTCCCCAGAGATTCGACTTTTGGAGTCTCTCCCCAAAGATCACCCACAGTGTCACTGGCCCACCCTGTCCAGGGTAAGAGGTGAGCCCTGATTCTAGCTAGGACAAAAATAGTCTTGACAATTTAACGCTGGAGTAGAGATTGCATTTCAGTCTTGGGATTCCTGCTGATGAGAAAGGCGGAGTCCCCCGTGACAGTCTCTGAGGGGCAAGGGCAGGAACTGGAGAGAATTCCAACATTGTCTGGGCCCTCCTTCCGGTCCTTCTTGAATTTCAGTGGAGACATAATCTAGCATAGAGGGTGCTTGCCCTGCTGCAGCTGTCACACCAGGACTGAAGGAATCCCGGGGGGACAACAGTGGACAGCAACTAGAAGAACAAGCATGGCGTGTGGAGGTCAATTCCCATCCACTGGGGTGGCCAGCAGAGCCTCCACGGCTGCTGCAGAACTGTGATGGGCTGAGGGCCCTGATGCAGGTGGCAGTGGCACCCCCAAGGACTCAGGAGGCAGGTGGGAGCACGTAGGAGCAGTTAGACATTGGCGAGGGGAAACAAGGTCGCAACACTGGTCTGTTTGGAGAGGCTCTGCTGCGCCCTGTGACCTGCGGCTGACGCGCCAGGCACCCTCCCCTGTGGCTTTCTCGAGCTGGATGTCAGCCAGCCATGGGCTCAGGTGCGCCCAGCGTGCATGTTGTCAGCTCCTTTGACTCCCGGTTGAGACTTCTGGTATCGCTCCTATACCCTCCCCCACCTCACCTGGTTTTCCACGGGGCTGGGGGGAGGTGCGGGGGGGGGGGGCGGCCTCTGTACTGCAGGATCCCTGGAGTGGAAGCATGCTGGAGGCCTTTGGATGATGGCGGGGTGGGAGAAGAAGCTGCAATCTGGGACCACCCTAGAGCCCCATTGCCTCACTCCTCCTTGGACTTGGGTCCTCTCTGTGAGGCAGGCCCACCTGGCCTGAGTCTAAGGCAGGCCCACTTCGGAAACCGCACTGGGAACACTGACCCCTCTGAGCTGTTCACAGTGGGTCCCGATGGAAGAGCCCGCTGCTTCTGCTGCTCTGGCTTCCTCGGGCCTCTCCCTCCCTCTTTGCTCGGCCAATTCCCTCTCCCCCATCCTATGTCGGAAGAAGAATCCACGTCTCCGTGTCTCCACGGTCACCGCCTTGGTCCCTGTGAGTCGCGTTGTTCTGCAAACAGGCCCACACGCTTCCACTACGGGTGGCCTCCCTCAATTCTCTACCTGGACAACCAAGTCACTTTGAGAACAGCTCCAGTGCCTTCTGCAAGCTTCCTGAGAGGGCAGATTCCAAACAGCGCTGTTAGTTTTGGGGTCAGGAGTGAGAGCCGCGTGCCAAGAAAGTGGTATTCAGCTAATAGCTGAGGACAAAGTTCATTAACTGAGGCATGAGGCGAAGGTGATGTGAAAACTCGTGAGGTGGGGAGGCAGCGGTTTAACTCGAGTAGAACACTGGCTCTACCATTTGTCTGAGGTCCTGTTTGATCCCTGGCAAATACACACACACACACACACACACACACACACACACACACACACCACACATGTACTCACGCGCACACGTACCCACATATGCACGCATGCACGCACTCACACGCACGCGCACACCCACACACGAACACACGGGCGTGCCTGAAGGTCCCTGCGCATGGCCAGGGAGGCCCAACTGATCCCGGGCACTGCCAAGTTCAGGCAACATGACATCCTTGGGCCTCCCCCATTGGACCGTGGGTGCGGTGACCAAGAATTGCTGGGGGTGGGGGGGTGGGAATCAGTCAGCCTTTCATTGTCCCTGAAGCTAGGCCGTGTATAAGAGCTTGGGAAGTATAGAGTGGGGACAGTGGCTCTTTGGCGAGTTCCTGGCTTTAATGTGCCACCCCCAGCCCACCTCAACTTTATTTCCAGTCACTTTCCGCAGAGGTAAAGCCAGAAGACGTCTGAGTCCTGTGCCCCAAGAGGGGCTCAGGGTACAGGCTGACCAGGTGAGGGCCACGGCTGTGTGGGGTCTCTTTCCTCTTCTCTGAGCCTGGCCCCCCAAAGGGCAGAGGATGTGCAGAGAACAGCGCAGTCTGGGGGCTCTGCTGGGGGCTCTGATAGAGTGGGTGGTGTGGAGACCTCACGTGGACTTGTGGCATTACCCCCAGCCTTCCGTAGCACCTGGCTGGGATGCCAAGATGCCCGCCACATCGTAGCTCTCTCTGTTCAAGAGCAGTGCCCTGAGTAGGGTGAAGCTGACTGGGGGCCATTGGGAGGTGCCAGGGTTGATACTCCGCGGGGATGGCAAGACTCAGGGCTGGAATATCTGTGCTTTGGTTCTGTGTGTGTGTGTGTGTGTGTGTGTGTGTGTGTGTGTGATGGGTGGTACTATGGGGGACTGTGGAGGCTGTGTATGTGTGGGGGCTCTGTGTGTGGAGAGCTACTGTGGAGGAGGCTGTGTGGGGGGGCTGTGTGGGACCATATGTATGTGGGCACTGTGTAGGGGGGACTGTGTGTGGCTGTGTGGGCTATGTGGAGGACTTGTGGTGGGCTGTGGGGGGCTATATGTGTGTGGGAATGTGGGGGAGGCTGTGGGCGGATTGTATGTGGGGGGCTGTAGGTAGGGGTTGTGTGTGGGGGACGTGTGTGTCTGGGGATGTGGGGGGCTGTATGTAGGGGCTGTGGGGGCTGTGTGTGGGGATGTGAGGGAGGCTGTGGGGGGTTGTATGTGGGGGGCTTTGTGTGGCAGCTGTGTGTGTGGGGATGTGGGGGAGGCTGTGTGTGTGTGTGCTGGGGGCCATCTGTCCCCGTGAGCAGGAGCACGGGCACCTGTGCCAGTTCTGTGCGCTGTGGTGAGGGTGGCAGGTGACTTGGTACAGGGCTCAGAGGCAGAGGGGCGTCCAGAAATGGCGGAGCAGGTGAGACTCAGGGCCAAGAGGACCAGTCTGGGGGCGGAGAAGGGGGCATTGCAGAGTCGAGGATTAGGTCGCTGTCAGCTTCCAGCCCCAGTGGGGCCACGGTGGGTGGAGCTGGGTGTTTCTCTCGCTTTGGTGCTCAGTGTTTGCTCTGCCTTTGCCCCTGGCTTTCCCGGGGGGAACAGTCCTTGTTCAGAAAGGCAAAGGCAGGGGTTGGAAGTCAGGTTGGAATCGACAAGGTACTGAGTCTCGAAGGTGGTAGGGGGTTGGGGGTAGGGAGCCCTTTCCTGAGGCCCAGAGGGGGAAGCAGTGCAGCAGGGGGCCAGGGTCCGGTCTGCCTGACCCCTGCAACACAAGCACCATGGCTTCGGATGAACTGGAGAGACCTCAACATTTTGTTGTTGTTCGGGGACCACAGTCAGCACTGCTCAGGGCTTACTCCTGGCTCTGTGCTCAGGGATCAGTCTTGGCCGGACTTAGGGGACCCTATGGGATGTTGGGGATCGAACTCAGGTCAGCTGCGTGCAAGGCGAATGCCCTGCCTGCTGCACTATCTCTGGTCTGAGAGACCTCCACGTGTGTCTTCCCCTGGGGGCTCCCTTGCTCAGAGGTGGGTGAGGTTGTGCCCAAACACCTTTATTCTGATCGAGTTCTGCAGGCTGCGTGTGGTCAGTGCTGCAGGACCCCTGCCCGGGGCTAGGGAGGCGAGGGCCGGCCACCCGCCCGCAGGGTCGCTTCTCAGTCCTCACTGTCCTGTTTGGTGCTGCCAATGGAGGGGAGCCGGATGCCCGAGATGGCTTGAAAGCCCGGGACCTGCTCCTGCTCTTGGATCTGGTCTCGCAGGCGGCGGATTTCAAGGCGCTGCATCTCGATGATTCTCCCTGTTTCTTCCTGCTCATTCAGTCTCTTAGTGGGCGGCATGCTGGGCACCTCCTCGCTGGGCCCTGTGAGGGACAGAGCAGCCCATGCGGGCGGTCACTGAGGTCTGCCGGGTTATTCTCTCTGCCCGCCCTCCCTGCCTGCCACTCAGAGGCTGCGTGAGCATCCCCTGCAGGGGATGGGGGGGGGGGAGGGGAGAGACACCATGTATTTCACTGAGCAGCACAGGAAACACCCTAAGGGGCATTGCAGAGCAAGAAGATGGAAGCTGGGCATGACCTCAGCTCTGTCTGTCCCCAAGGAACCTGTGGGGCCACTGTCTTCCCGTTCCATAAACCCAGAGCCTGGTGAGTCCCTCCTGTCAGCCTTGTTGCCTTCCCTCTACCCGGTCCCCTGCTCCTGCACACACACACGAGGACACACACACATGCACACACGCACACACATGCACATATGCACACACAGTGCACACACACCACACACATACACATGCACACACATGCACATGCAACACGTACACACACATGCACACACTTCTGTTTTCAGAGTGCCTGAGGTCAGTACCTCTCCCAGGGGCCACCCTATTCCCTGGCCCGTTCGGGTTGAACTCGCTCCAGCAAATGTTCCTGGACCCTGTGCCATGTTGCCACCTGCTCCTGAGGCGGCCCCTCTTGGGCCACACCTGGGATGCTCCTTCAGGAAATCATTCCCCTCATTTCTAGTCTCCAATCACCTCTTTTACTTTCTTCTTCTCAAGACACCTGCTCTTCCGTTTGAGTTGGGGCCACATCTGGAAGCACTCCTGGCTCTGGCCCCTGGCAGGGCTCAGGGACCAGATGCAGTGCCAGGGATTGAACCCAGGTGAGGCGCCTCCCTGATGTGCTCTCACTCCGGCCCCCAGATACCTACACGTCATTGATTTTTAAACCTTAACTCACCTGGGAGACTCACGACCCCCTCTGTGCATGCAGCATACCCCAGGGGTTTCCTCCAGTCACTTTCTTCATGGGCACCCCGAATTTTCTCGTTCCCGTCTCCTCTGCCCCATGAAACCTGTGCAGTCCAAACCCCAGATCACCCAACCACCCAGTGTCTCCATTTCAACAGCAGGCCTGCTATAGGCCTTGCAACATGTGACATTAGAATTCTTGATTTCCAACTCCCAGATGGACTTCTTCTCGGGCAAATATTCAGCTCCCATAGCAGTGGTTTCAAATTCTACCTCCTCTGAAAATTGTGGTGAAAAGACATGTAACATAAGGCCCAAGTTGTGCCACAGGGTTTCAGAATCCTGCAAGCATATGGGCATGAGTTCAAATCCTTGGTGTCCCGCATGTATCAAGCAAGATGCTTGGCAGCTCTGCCGTCTCAGGTCCCCCGTGTCACAGGCAGTTTCTGGCCAAACTCTAGACAGCTGAGGGTGAATGACACCGAGGGCTGGAAGTCGATTGCTACAACTGAAAATTGTTAAGCACCATGGTCAGATGTGCCAACCTGGTATGGACCCCAGTCAGCACCACGGCTGAAATGTGTGAGCACCACGGCCAGCACATGCACCAGGCCCTGGCTATCCTGTTATCCCGACAACAACAGTAACAACAGCAGTGAAGGGAAATGAATTCAAACTCAGGGATGCACATTTATGAGACAGGACCTCCACCACAAAGCCCCATGTCTTCCCTCGCTCCCTTCCTCCCTCTTTTCCTTCCTCCCTCCCTCCCTCCTTTTCTCCCTTCTTTTGTGGTGGTGGTAGTGGTGGAAGGGGGGTTGGTCCACACCCAGGTGCACAGGGCATACTCCTGGCTCTGTGCCCAGGGGTCAGTGCTGGTAGGGTTTGGGGACCATGTGGGATGCCAAAGAATCGGATTCCAGTGAGCTGCATTCCAGGCAAGTGTCCTACACACTCAACTCAGCTTTCAATTCTTTAGGGTTACCCAGAAGTGAAATTTCTGGTTTACATGGTGATTCTAGTTTTAGTCTTAGTTTTTGTTTGAGGGCCACACCCAGCAGTGCTCAGGGGTTACTCCTGACTCCACACTCAGGAATCACTCCTGGTGGGCTTGGGGGACCATATAGGATGCCGGGGATTGAACCTGGGTCATCCAGGTGCAAGACAAACACCCCACCTGTTGTACTATCAACTGGCCCCTCTAGTTTTAGTTTTCGGAGGCACTGACATAGAGTTTTCCAGAAAGGTAGCACTGTTTGACGGTGTCAGGACTGCTTTCACTACACTGTCTTGATGACATTTTCTGTGTGTGTGTGTGTGTGTGTGTGTGTGTGTGTGTAATTGTACAGCAGTCATCCCAATGGAGATAAGGAAGAATCTCACTGTGGTTTTGGTTTCATTTTGTTAAACATTAGTGGTGAGCATCTGTCCATGTGCTTGTTGGCCCTTCGTGACTCTGCTTTGGAGAAATTTCTGTTCAAGTCCCTTGCCTGTTTTTAAGAAAGTTTGTTAGGTTCTTGATTGCTGAGTTGTGGGGTTCTTTAGACATTCCAGACATAAGCCCTCTCAGATGAAGTCTTCATAAATATTTTCTCCCATTCTATAGGCTGCCCTTTCACTCTGACTGTGTCCTTTAGGACACATTTTTTTAAAACTGTATTTTATTTATTTCTCTTTATTTGTATGGTAGTTTAGAGACATAGTTACAATAGTATTAACTTTCATGGTTTTGGGGTTTTTATTTGGTTTGTTTTTGGGCCACACAGGCAATGCTCAGGGGTAACTCCTGGCTCTGCACTCAGAAATTATTCCTGGCAGTTCTCAGGGGACCATATGGGATGCTGGGGATCAAACCTGGTTAGGCTGTGTGCAAGGCAAACGCCCTCCCCACTGTACTATCCCTCTAACCCTTTGGCTTTCATGGTTTTGATGAAAAAAATCACTGCAGCTTCACACCAAAATGCCCCAGATCCTTCAGCACCATTCATGTGCCTCATCTAGTCTGTTTCCTCCTCCCCTGGAAATTTAAAAATTTTGTGGAGTCAGATTTGTCTATTTTTCTTTCCTATTTTCTTTTACTGGGACTGGGTTGGGCCACACCAGGTGATGCTTGGGGGCTGTTTCTGTGCTCAGGAGTGACCTTTGGCTGTGCTTGGCAGATCGCATTTAAACTCTGGTCAGCTGCAAGCAAGGCAACAAAAGAAAAATATCTCCTGTCTTCTTTCTTTAGCCAATCTGCCTAATTTTTTTTTCTTTTGTTGCCTTTGGAGTCAATCCCAAAATGATTTCCAAATCCATCCTCTGATGTGCTTTTAATAGCTGCCATTGGCACCCTCTTCCCTGAGAACTGTCGCTGGCTCCCTCCCCACGCGCAGCCCCCTCCCAGGGGGACCGCCTTTTCCCCAGCCACTGCCCGGTCCTTTTGGAACACTTGTTGTTTGAACTTGTAGGGGGAGGCATGGGCCACACCCAGCAGTGCTCAGGGCTTACCCTTGGCTCTATGCTCAGGGATCACCCTGGCATTGCTCAGGGGACCCCGGGTCGTATTGGGTATCAAGCCCGGGTCGGCTGCCAGTAAAGCAAATGCTCTACTGGCAGATCTTTCCAGCCTCTCCCAGGAGGAAAATACTGGAAGAGCCTGAGGTTGGAGGTGAAGGGAAGGAGAGGCTCAAAGAGGATGTGGTCAGCAGCAACTGAAGCCGGTCCTGCCTTGGGCCTCTGATTGGCCGGCCCGATGGGGGCAGCCTCAGAGCTTGACTCATGCCAACCATCCCCGCTGAGTCTGGGTCCTTCTCACCCTGCCTTTGTCTTTGACTTGTCCCTTTTGCTGCACTTCCTAGGCTCTCCGTGCTCCCTCTGCTGCAGGCTGCCTGGCAGTCAAGCTGTGGCCTGGCGTGGGGTCCTGGCACGGGCACTGTTGGCCCTGCCCGTCCTTTGCGGTTAGGGCTAAGGCTCCAGCACTCCCTCACGACTCCCGCATAGCCTGCCTGCACTCTGGCCCTCTCGATGGACTGTTACACACAACTACAAACCCAGTCCCCAGCTGGCTGCCCCTGGGGCGCCCAACCTGTGTTTGGAAGGCCACGACCCTGCAGGTATCCACTGGAACGGAGCCTGGAATATTCCAACAAGTGGAAGTTTCCTTTCTCTGCCCTGACGCTAAAGGATGGGCCACCCCGCTGACTCTCTGCCCAGGAGCCTTGCCCCGTGATGTGAAGTCTCCCTGTAGGCTGCAGCAGGATGCAGGTGAGGCCGCGGAGGCTGGCCACTCTCGGGAAACTGCCTGGCTTGGTGACACTGTCAGACTACAGCTCTGCCTCCTGGGAGACATGTGGAAGATGGTCCAGGGGCCTGATAGGGAGGTCGCTGTCCTGATCATCTGCTCTGTCGCTCTCTCCCAGCTGGGAGCATCTTGAGGCGGTGGGTGGCATTTCCCTCTGCTTCTTCCTTATCTTCCCACCCCACTGATGGCTACCTGATCGCTGGTCATGGCTGGGCTCAGCCTGGCGTGTGGCTGCTGCCGCTGGCCCTTCTTCCTGAGCTGTGCTACACTCCCATCCACCTCACTCTACATGTGCACAGCCGGGTCCCACCTCCTGCCCCCACGCCTCATCTCTCTCCTCTGTGCTCTCCTCCTCTTGCTCCTCACCCTACCCTCTGCCAGCTTCAAGAGGTCATTAGTCTCCCTCACTGCATCCTGTCTGCAGCCATGACTTAAGTTCTGACTTTAGGTGATGGAAAGCAAGCCTGTGACTTCTGTCACCCATGGATTCATTTCTGCTTGTTATTTGCATTTCCGGTTTGGGTAACTTCTTTCTTTCTTTCTTTCTTTCTTTCTTCCTTCCTTCCTTCTTTCTTTCTTTCTTTTTTGCTTTTAACAATTTTTGAATTTTTCCTCTTACTAGTTTAAAGGCATACCCAGCCTCCTACTCTCCCTCCCTCCCTCCCTCCCTCCGTCCCTCCCTCCCTCCCTCCCTTCCTTCCTCACCAATACTATTTATTTTTCTATAATAAACATCACAATGAGTATGGAGTCCTATCTCACTGGTTAAAGTTGCATAGGTCTAATAACTTCTAATGATGACAGTTTTTATGTTTTTTAGAAATTTGCATATTTTCTTTGCATAAATGTCTAAGTCTTTTAATAATTAAAAATATGTTTATTGAAGGCTGGAGAGATGGTGCAGAGATAACTTGAACAAAGCAATTAAAGTTCAATCCCTGGCCTGGAGCCCTGCCAGGAGAAATCCCTGAGCACTGCTGGGTACGACTCCAACACACACACATCCACACATCCCCCCCCCACACACACTATGTTTTTGTGTGTGTTTTGATAAGTTTTGGTTGGTTGTTGAGTTGTAGAAGTTCTTTATTCTAGATATTAGTCCTCTCTTATATTTATGATATGACTCACAAATATTTTTCTCTCAATGATGTGTGGAATATGTCAGGAGCACTCCTGACTCTGCTCCAGGGATCATGTCTGGCAGTGCTTGGGTGACACTGTGGGGTGCTTAGGATTCAACCAGGGTACTCAGGTTGAATGCCATCTGTCTATTATTTTGTTTTCTCCTGGGCTCTCTGGTTGACCACATTTGTCTAAATATCTATCTTAATGCCAGTATTATGCTGTTTAGATTATTACAGCTTTGTAGTAAGTTTTAAAATCAAGTAGTGTGAGCTCCCGGAGAATGCACCAGGTCCCAAAAAGAGCCGAGATCACCGGGAAGCCCCATATAGGGTAGGTGCCGCATCCCGCCTCCTCCAGATGGAACCCTGGTGACCATGAGCCTCTACAAGCATAGCTCGAGTATGCGGGAACCAGGACTTTTACTTCAAACCGCACAGCCGCATAAGCGGCTGTGTGACATCTCCCTATATACAAAGTGATCAATGGAAAGTAAATCATCCAACGTTTCTCTCTGAAAATCAGGCTTAACTCTTATACAAACCACAACACCCAACAGGAGAGAGAGAACAAAAGGAAATGCCCTGCTACAGAGGCAGGGTGGGATGGGGGATAGGGGGTGGGAGGGATACTGGGATCCGTGGTGGTGGGAAATGGTCACTGGTGGAGGGATGGGTATTCAAAATAAATAAATTAATTAATAAAAAAATAAAATAAAGTAGTGTGAAGGACTGGGGCAATAGTACAGTGGGTAGGGCATTTCCCTTGCACGCAGCTCATCTGGGTTCAATCTCCAGCATCCCATATGGTCCCCTGAGCCCTTCCAGGAGTAATTCCTGAGTACAGAGTTAGAAGTAACCCCTGAGCATTGCCGGGTGTGACCCCAAAGAGAAAGAAAAATCAAGTCGTGTGAGTCCTCCAATTTTGTACCTCCTCTGGCCCCTCACCACCACAGATATTGTTCTGGCTACTCAGGCTACTAAGATTTGAGATCCCATAAGTTTAGGGAAGATTTTCTATTTCTGAAAAAAAAAAATAATTTAATGTTGGCAGGGATTGCATTGAACTGACAATACTGTCTTCCGATTCATGAATACAAGTTGTGTTTTCACTATTGGAGACTCTTTTTTATTTCTTTCAGCAATGTTTCATAGTCTTTGATTCACAAGTCTCTTGCCTCCCTGATTAACTCTATCCTTAAGCACATCATTCTTTTTTGATGCCCTTGTAAAATGGAGTTGCTTTCTTAATTTCCTTTCCAGAGTGTTCATTGTAAATGTTTAAGATTGATTTTTTGATGTGGATTTGTGTCCTGCCATTGAAACTTCCTATCATTTGCACAAAATCTCCACCATCTCCACCGGCAGCTTGGGAGAACACTTTAGATGCAGGTGCTGTGCCCTTCCACAAGGACAGATCTGATTTAGATATATTTAACATTCTACTGGATAGTAGGTAGACCCACTAGATTCTTAAAACTTTTTCTCTTTAAAATTTTTTTTTAAAAATTGTAGTGGTGTGAGTGTGTGTGTGGCACACCACCTGTGCTCGGGGCTTACTCCTGGCAATGCTCAGGGAACCATATGCATTACTGGGAATCAAACCAGGGATGGCTGGTGCCAGGCGAGTGCCTTACCCGCTGTATTATCTTTTTGGCCCAAGGCTTTCCCTTTTTCAGCTCCACCTTCCCCCCACTTCCAAAGATTTCTTCTTTTGCTAATTCCCAAACCTTTGGATTTGGGGGTGGGGAGGGATATACCGCAGCCATGCTGCAGCTATTTTTCTACTTAGTGCTGAGTGGTCACTCCTGGCAGTGTTCAGGGAACTGTGTGTGGGATGGAACCAGGACCTCCTCCACGCAGAGCATGTGCTTAGCCTGGCAGGTGAGCTCCCCAGCCCTCCAGAGGCTTCTGAGGCTTCCGGGGTACACTTGAGATTCTTCTAGGTTGCCTACTGTTGCTTGGGGTTTGGGTTTCTTGGGTCTTTGAACTCAATTCTTATTCATCACTCATCTATCCATTTTTTTAGCTTTCAAATTTTTGTGTTTCTTATTTCCTTTAATCTCATGGTTGATTTATGCTGCTTTGGTAGGATTTTAATTAGCTATCTTCATGAGAAGTTGTAGTGATATAATTTAAATAATTGAAAAAAGCAGCTGTGTCTATTAGAGCTGTTAATTAATTGTGTGAATGAACATATAATATATAAGTGATGCGAAAACTAAAATACAAGGTTGGATATAGCAACCTCTCCTGTTCAGGTAAATAATTTCAAAATATAACTAATGAAAAATGTGTGCAAAGACCATAGCCAGGTGTGCGCATGGGCTGCCCAGTCATCATACCAACCCCAACTCCAAAAATAATGAAGGGGAGGGGAGCGAGAGTAATAAAATAAAATAAAATAAAAAGCCAAATAAATGGGCGGATTTTCCAGAACAATTTTAGGGTACATATTTTGCACTTATCACTCTTGGTTATCAAAGATGAGGCTTAGATTGTGCGTGATGAAGAAAGATGGTTGGTAAAACCCGGCATCAATGGTTACAAATGAAATAACTTTCCTTCAGTAAAATTATTTCAGACAAGTGGTATGAGGTTTGGTTTGCCTCAGAATAACCCATGGTGGGTGTGGGAAAAAAAATAGTTGGAGGGCAGGAATACTGATGAAGCAAGTGTGTTACTTTCCTGGCTCTAAATTCTAAAATCAATCCCCAAAACACTCTTCCATGTTATGTAACACATAGTACTTAAGGATGCTCTTTCTGGAATCTGCCTGGATTCTGAAACCACAGCAGATCCCAAGTATTTTTAAGAGCTGAGACATACTGGATGCAGGAAGGCCTTCTGAGGTCCTTTGGTGACCAGGTGTACCGCCACAGACCAGAGGGTAGGTGTGCCCAGGTACTGGAGGAAACCAGGTGATCGATCTTACCTGCCTCTGGGACCTCGGGTGGTCTCAGCTTCTTGGTTAGTTTCAGAGCAGCTTCAAGATCATAGACTTGGGATCGAGTCAACTTTAGCTCCCTGCGGAGCTCATTAATCTCCTTGATCAGGGAGACATTTTCCTGCAGGAAAGGACAAATGAGGGGCTGGAGCGATAGCACAGCGGGTAGGGCGTTTGCCTTGCACGCGGCCGACCCGGGTTCAATTCCCAGCATCCCATATGGTCCCCTGAGCACCGCCAGAGGTAATTCCTGAGCGCAGAGTCAGGAATAACCCCTGTGCATCGCTGGCTGTGACCCAAAAAGCAAAAAAAAAAAAAAAGGACAAATGAATGGGTACCGATGAATAAATGGTGGGTGGGAACAGGGTCTGGCTGGGGGCCGAGACTCGGGAATGGGTGGGGCTGGACCTGCACCCAGGGTAACCCTCCTGGGGGAGCATCTTTACCTGGCTCATGGCTCAGCCCCTCCAGGTACTTTCCAGGTAACATACCTTCAGGTGCCTCTGCCCTTGCAAGATATGATAACCTCCATTCCCATCCGCTCAGGTGCTTTCCAGTATCAACAGTAACACCACTTTTCGGAGTCCTCTGTGAACCTAATGCCTTGAAGCAGCACCCTAAAGCTGTGAGTAGATGCTATCACAGCCACAATTGTACAGAGCAGGACACAGAGGCCCGGGGAAGCTGTGGACCTTGCCCAGATTGTAGAGCAAGAGTCGGAACCAGCATTCTGATGCTGGCAGTTTGCCGCCTGGTCTCTGGGCACTTAAATCCTGTGCTGTCCTCTAGTCAATACTTTCCTTCACTCGTTGGACTGACATGAATAGGGGAGATCCTCGGTCCAAGGGATGCAGTTAAAAAGAAGACAGGGAGGCTGGAGCAATAGCACAGCGGGTAGGGCGCTTGCCTTGCACGCGGCCAACCTGGGTTCGGTTCCCAGCATCCCATATGGTCCCCTGAGCACTGCCAGGGGTAATTCTTGAGTGCGGAGTCAGGAGTAACCCCTGTGCATTTCCGGGTGTGACCCAAAAAGAAAAAAAAAGAAAAAAAATAAAGATTCATCCCTTATTAAAAAAAAAAAAAAAGAATGCAGGATTTCTTCCCCAAAGGCAAACTCTAGTGAGGACCATGGAAGAGGAGATGGATCATCGGTGATTACTCCTGCCAAACGGAAATTCATTTCTCTTCGTTATGTCCGACAGAGGCTGTCCACACACCCTTCCGGCCGGTACTCAGCGCTTAAGAGGCACCAGGGTACCGGGGCACACCACAGTGGGATATGATCTCCCGAGCTCCGTACAAAGCAGAACCTGGATTCTGCTCTTTGAGGGGGTTCGAGCTTGGGGGGCTCTGGGCAGAGTGCGGTTTGGGCAGGGAGGGGTAGGTCCAGGGGGAGGGTACTTAGTCCTGGCCAAATGGCATGGGGAGATCCCTTAAAATTGAGCCCTGGGATGAAGAGCCAAGGACGGGGTTTGAGGGTGAAGGGGGATGCCATCCAGACAGCGGGAATAGACCCGGCTGCTACTGTTGGTGCTGGCGGGACTTCCAGTGGCTGTGTCCTCTGCGGCACCCCTGGAGAGGCAGGTGGCAGCAAGGCCCTGGAGACAGCAGGCCGGCGTGGAGTCCTGGACTGAGCTCTTGCTTCTCTTCCCACAGCGCCTCACTGCCTTCCGTGTCCCACGCAGCACAAGCGAACTGCCGGGTGTTCCCATCACCACAGGCTGCCAAGGGAGCAGCCACCACGCTCCAGAGCCCACAATCTTGGCGCTCAGCCGGTGGACAACTGAGCCTCTCATTGGACGGAACAATCAAATCCACCAGAGGACCCGGTGCAGCCGGGTCTGCGAGTCTGTATTTCTGGGCCACCTCTGGCAGTGCTCAGAGGACATGCAGTGCCAGGTACCGCACCTGGGGTTCCCACCTGCCGAGCCTGGGCCCCAACCCTTTCACCCATCTCCCCAGCCCACGGTTCTGCCTTTCTAGGACTTCTCCCAGGACAAGCTGTCGCTACTCTGACCCGCAGCAGGTCGCGTTGCCCTTGAGGTGAGTCTCACCAACGGCAAATGCAGAGTTGGCCACGTGAAGCACCTGGGACCAGGGCCAGGAACAGCGTGTGCTGTGCCTTGGGGCACTCGACCAGTGGGTGAGTGTGGGATTAGCATCCCAGAACAGGACAGCCCCACAAGCTCTTCTCACCCAGCCCCGGCACAGGGAGAGGATGCGTGAGGCGCCCCAAGAGAAGTCGCCCCTCAGACCCTCTGCACCTAACAGGCCACACCACCAGGGTCAGGCTTACTCTCCGCTGACTTCGCAAGTCGTCATTATCCAAAGAGTCTCTCCTGGATGAAATGCCCAGTAATAGCTGTCCAGTTCTCCTCCTTGTTCCGAAAACTGAAATATTTGTTTGTGGGGAGGGAGTTAGACCACATTAGGCTGTGCGTGGGGCTTGCTCCTGGCTCTCTGCTCAGGGATGACTCCTGGCAGAGATTAAAGACCGCATGGCGTGCTGGGGATGGAACCTGGGCTGGCTTCATGCAAGGCAAGTGCTGCCCCCGCTGTGCGATCTCTTCGGCCCGGCCTCCTTCTTAGACCAGGTTTTGTGTCTGCTTTTCTCTAAGTCAGCAGCTGCTTCCATCTGACCTTTCACCCTTGTGCCCACACTGGCTTTGGCACCAAATCTCCCACACTGCCTTTCCGTGTGCACCCTAGCCAAACTCTGCCAACTTTTTCCCATAGCCTCTCCCAGCTTCTCTGGACCACAGGGTACAATGAATTACATGCCTAGTCACTAGGGTTCTAAGGTCTTGGACCCAGCCTTGATATGTTTCTGATGGACAGATAAGCCCACGGTAACTAATGCTGTGGATGTAGACCTGTCAAAGATCGGAATCTTGCTATGAGGAAGTGACCAGCCCAGGGGTTAAGGGTCACTCCCGGAAGAGCCAGAACAGAACCAGAACGGGCAAGGCTGTTCCCCAGGGCTCCTCTACACCGTGCACTTTGTGCACGCAGCCTGGCTCTGTCAATAAGGGAAGTCATGGGCACAAGGATGGGGCTGGGCAGGGAGCTGGCACAGAGAGCTGGAATTCGAGCCCCGGGTTTACTTCAGGCACTCAGTGACCCCAGTAGCACCACAGGGACTGAGCACCTCAGCACCCCCAGTGTGGCCCCAAAAATTAAAAAAAAAAAAAGATACGAGACCCAAAGTGCCATTTCTCCAGAGTACCAGACCTCTCTGCCAGCATCCTAATTTTTTTTTTGGTCACCGACTTTGTCACCAAGTCCTGTCAATTTGGTGTCTGAATTAGCTTGGGTGGAGGGTGAGGGACTCTCAAGCACTTCTCAGGGGTCCAGGGGGCCATTCCTGGCTCTGCTCAGTCAATTGGGCCAGAAGGTTCGGTCCTAGGGGTGCCGAGGAACTAACGTAAAAGTAAATACACATTTTTACTATTTAAATCTTTAAAAGCTTGAGAACCCTCCCCCTATCCCTCCTCCTCCTCCAACTATCACTGTGGCCAGGGCGGCACACTCTATTACTCACTTCAGTTAAGGTGCCCCGGAGATCACGTAGTATTTTGTTTTCCTTCTTCTTCTTTTTTACTTTCTAATTAAAAACATTTTTTTTGAGTGTGTGTGGTGTCTGGGATTGAGCCCAGATCTCATGCATGCACTTTGTCACTGAGCCACATCTCTGGGTCAAGTTTTCACACTTTTCACTTTTCTTTTTCATACTGAGGGTTGAGTCCAGGGACTGTGAGGCAGGTGCTCGACTGCTGAGCCTCATCCCAGGCCCTCGATGACCACCTTGGGGTGGTGCTGGCTTGAAATTGTGGTCTCGGTTGCTCCGCCATGGAGCCCCTGAGTTCATTAATACCTTCCCCCTCACCGGCTCTTAGCACCTCTGCCATCAAGGCCCTGAGGGGACCCCTTGCCCTCATTTCTCCTGTCCCTCACTCTTGAATACTTACGGCCCACCGACACCATTAAGACTTCTGTCTCTGGTCCTGGAGTGAGCGCTAGTTCCGATGCCATGGGACACCTCCAGGGGCCTCATCAGAGTGTGACTGAGGACTTAACAAAGCCCCACTTCCCTGTTCTGTTCTGTTATTTATGAGGATCACCCACGAACCAGCTCCTGAGTCCAGACAGCCTTGGGTTGAGGGGCGCAGGGGTGGGTGGGCCATGCATGGGACCTAGGGGAGCACCAGAAGCCTGGACTCAGGATTGCGGGAACTTTACAGCGCCCCCACAGCCTTCCCTGAGTTGATGCCTCTGAGAACCTGGCAGGGCTGGGCTGTTGCCAGGGCACCTCTGTCGGCTAACCTCACTCAGCATTCCGGATGGGCTCACCAGGGCCTCACCGCTCAGGACCTGCCTCTCCTGCTGCCACGTTTCCTCTCACGCCCCCAGCACTCAGGCTGTGTTTGTGCCGTGGCTCATGAGGGAGGAGGACGGAGGGTGGGGCTCACACACTGCAGCCAGGCCAGACACGTGGCCTCCACTTCCTCTCCCAGTCCTCAGGGCACCTGTGGATTGAGGCTGCTGTTTCCTCCCCAGGGGTAACTCCTGGGGAAGCCAGGAATCTCCTCAAGGTCACCCCGAAAGGAGAGGCAGCGGCAGGATAGAGTGGGCCCACAGAGCCCCGATTCTTCCAGACTCTGAAGTTCTGAGCACAGTCAGCCTGGGCTTCCGCCCTGACCTTCAGCTGCAGCTCCAAGAAAGAAACCCTCATCGGGGTCTAGAGAAGTGCTTTCCCAAGTGTTCTGAACCATTCCAGACTGCCCACCAACAAAGCCCACGATCAGAAGCAAGGAGTCCCCCTGGGCATCCCGTCCCTGGATCCCCGGCCCATGGGAAAACTTGCTTCTCGGGGGCTCCACATGGCTCTCAGCTCCCTCTCCCTGCCCACGCTCAGGAAGGCATTGCCACCTTGGGGGTGAGCGCGGGGATGCAAAAGAGACCATCACGCCTGGCCCCAGCAGCCACGTGCAGGCCTGGCCCTTTTCGTGAGCCTGTGGTCTTCACGTTCTCTTTCCTTCTCTGCTCTGGTGTCTGCTCGGCCTGGAGGGAGGTGCCTGGACCCTGCAGGCTGCCACGGGCCCAGGTTCTGGGGGCAGTGCTGCAAAAGTCAGCAATCTCACAGGGCCGTCTCGCCTTGCCCTGTGTGCCGCCCTCACCCCTCGGCCAGGCCCTTGGGGGCCCAGAAGCTGGTTTCACTTTTCCCTCTGGACCTCAGGCTGCCGGAGAAGGGCAGGGGCTGGATCCTGAGAGCTGTTTTCCAGCAGAGCCTGGGGTGAAGGCAGGCGACCCTTGAGTTGGGGTCTGATCTGAGGCACACTGGCTCTGCTCAGCCCTCTGGGCTGCGGGATCCAGGTAGAAATCGACTTGTTTCAATCCACCAACAACCCAACCCCCTTCCAGTATTTATTTAGTGAGGTTTTTTTTTTTTTTTTTGCGGGGGTGGTGGTGATGGGGCACACCTGGCAGTGCTCAGGCTTACTCTGTTGGTTTTGGGGAACCATATGGGGTGGCTGGGACCAAACTCATGTCCACTGCTTACAAGGCAAATGCTCTACCCACTCTGTGCTATTACTCCACCCGCTTCAAGTATTTAAATAATGGAATTAAGAAAATACAGACATCGCTCCAGCCCAATACAGACATAAGATTGGGCTGGAGCGATAGCACAGTGATAGGGCGTTCGCCTTACAAGCGGCCAACATGGCCGATCCGAGTTCGATTCCTCCGCCCCTCTCTGAGAGCCCGGCAAGCTACCGAGAGTATCTCGCCCAAAAGGCAGAGCCTGGCAAGCTCCCCGTGACGGATTCGATATGCCAAACACAGTAACAGCAAAGTCTCCAATGGAGACGTTACTGGGCCCACTCGAGCAAATCGATGAACAACGGGAGGACCGTGTCTACCGTGTCAAGATTGGAGTGAAGTGCGACAGGAAAGGCATTTGCTTTACATGAGGCTAAGCTGGATTTGATCCTCACATATGGTCCCTTTGGGTCCCCCAAGAGTGACCCTCGAGGGTAGAGCCCAGAAGAAAGTGTGAGCACTGCTAGGGGTGGCCCCAATGTTCCTACCAAATAAATAAACACAAAAAGGTATGTGCTTTATACTTGGTGTTCTGATGATGGTCTTTTCTGATATTCGGATCACGGTCCTCCCGTTGTTCATCAATTGGCTCGAGCGGGCCCAGTAACATCTCCATCATGAGACTTGTTGTTACTGTGTTTGGCATATCGAATGCGTCACGGGTAGCTTGCCAGGCTCTGCCGTGCGGGCGAGATACTCTCGGTAGGTTGCCGGGCTCTCCGAGAGGGGCGGAGGAATCGAACTCGGGTCGGCCATGTTGGCCGCTTGTAAGGCGAACACCCTACCGCTGTGCTATCGCTCCAGCAATTCCCATTAACTCACTCAGATGACACTGATACCCAAACAAAAGTCTGGCAGCAGCATCCTGACTGGCCGTCCTGACATGCTTAAGTGGAGGCAGCGGTAATGGGGCCAGGCTCTTGGGTCTGGGAGATGCAGAATCCCAGGAAGTGGCTGTGGGCAGCTGATCAGGCTAAGTGCGGCTCTTGCCGTGGGTGCGGTGAGATCAGAGGCCTGAGGTAGCAGGGAAAGTCGGAGGAGACGGGAGTGTGATGGAGGAGAGAACTCAGCCCGCGGGGGCCATGCCACACACAGAGCAGAACCAGAGGAGGTGAGAGAGAGTCGGATGAGAGGAGCGAAGGTGAGAGAGACTCCAGAGAGCTCAAATCACAGGACAACAATCCTGGGGGGAACGAGGGTCAGTGAGAAGAGGAAGTCAACCCAGGAGGGCTCTGGACTCAGATGGAGCAGAACCAAGAAAGGGGGTGTCTGGGCAAATGGAGTGTGAAAGCTTTAGGAAAGTGAGTGGATCCCTGAACACTGGATGAGCCTTCAGGCCTGGGGACGTGAAGCACATGAGTCTGTGCCATGCCTGGTATCCGTGGTTCCGTGGCCACAGCGCCCATGTACCCTTTTGTGCCTGGTACCTGTTTCCAGGTGACACAGTGCTCGTGCACCTATGCGGTGCCTGGTACCCACGGCCCTGTGGCCATAGTGCCCGTGTGCCCGTGCAATGCCTGGTACCTGCATGATGCGGACGTAGTCGGAGCGGTGCAGGTCGTTCTCCTTGGCCACCTTCTTGCGGAGCGTGGCCAGGTTGCGTTCCAGGTGCTCCCGCTGCCGGGCGTACTCCTGATGCAGGTCTGCATTCAGCCCCGCGATCTCCACCTGTGGTGGGGGGTGTTCCTGTGAGGGCGGGGACCCTGCAGCCGGGCCGGGGCTGAGGGCAGGAAGCTGGGGCTCACCATGTCTGCCCGCTGCACGTACATCTCAAACAGCTCGCGGACCTTCTCCTTCAGCAGACGGGGCTCTTGGATGTAGGCCACGCAGTTGTGAAGGTCCGTCTTGAACCGCCTGACCAGCGCCTCTGTGTCCCGCTGCTGCAAGCAGAGGTCAGGGCTGCAGGCAGGGGCTCCTGGCAGGAGGAAGGGACAGAGACTCCTCACGGGAGCCTGACTGTCGACTGTCCACAGCCAACAGGCACCAGGAAGTGGAGCTGATAGAATCCCGGATACCTGGGACTGGGGGTGCACCAGCCTGACAGCCTCACCTGGTGGCACAAACTGACTCCCCCCTCCCCTTTTCTTTGTGGGTCATGCCTGGTGATGCTCCTGGCTTGTTCCTGGGTCTGCACTCTGGAATGACTCCTGGTGGTTCTTGGGGAACCGTATGGGATGCCTGGCTCAGCCACTTACAAGGCAAGTGCCTTGCCTGGAGTACTGTGGCTTTGGCCCCTGGCCTGACTTCTTTATTGACTTTGAATTGCCTTTAGGACCCAAAAGCCTTAAAGATGAAAGAGGACACCAATGAGTCCCCCCTTTTTTCTGAGCCAAGAGGGGACACACTCACGCCCTCTGGACTACCTAGGGCCACAAGTTCCCTGTTCCCCTTATAAGCTCAGCTGGTGGCTACCCAAGGGGCTGCTTTGACTACGGAGGGGGAAAAAAAAAAGGACAAAATTGTGACATTGGTTCTTCTGCCAACTTGAGCAAGCTCCCTCCTACAACCCCTCAGGCTTTGCCTGGGGCCCAGTCCTTCCTCTTGGCTCCCAGAGTCCTTTGAGCAACCCCTGTGGCAATGACGGCACGTCATATGTCCGCATCCACCGGCGCTGGGGAAAGCAGACTCTGTGTCTGCTCATGTAGACTCAGTGCTTTTTGTGTTGGGGACAAGAACATTCTAGCTGAGTACCCGGTACCAGGAGCTGAAGGTGTGGGCATGCCCTGGCTGGTGCCAGAAGACTGTGTAGTGGTACTGGCTCTGTAGGGACTAAGCAGCCGGGGGAGGGGGGCGTGGGTACTTCCCTCATTGGTAAACCCCCAGAGCCTGGTATAGATCATCTCTGAGGTCCCCCCAACCAGCAATTATTTGGGGAGCTCAAGTAACCACAGGCAACCCATGACTTCTTGGGCTGCTTCTGTTCCCAGCCCGAGCACAGTGCTGGGTGTTCCTGGGATACCGGCTCCCCCGCCTTCATCCCGGTACCCGGAGTCACGGCTCTGGTTTCCGATGAACCCAGCCAGCCGTGCGTGGCTGCAGGTGGAGCTGGGAGTGCCAACCTCTGGGTTCCTTGGAAACCAGGCGGGGACTCCGGGACTCCAGTTGCCGCTGGGCGCCGAGCGTCTCCCACCTTCTGCTGCTCCTCGCGCAGCTCCTTGTTGCTGGCTTTTAACTTCTGCCACAGCTCCGTGATGTTCAGCCCCAGTTGCGTGTTCTGCTTATGGAAACGCTCCAGCTCGTTTTCCATCTACAGGGCGTGAGGGAGAGGGGCCAGGAGTGAGAAAGGGAGGGATGCCCCGGCCAGCTGAGAACGGAAGTCCGAGCGGGCTGCTGCGACCCTGCCCCCAGGGCATTGGGCTCCAGCTCCCACTCTGGGACGAGGCTCCAGCCCTCTCCCCATCTGGTCCTGCATCCCGTGTTTCTGGGATGCTCTCCAGCCCTTCCAGCCCCACCCTTGACCTTCCTCGTGAATCCCTCTGGCACTGCTAACCACCAGCCCCTCGGGCTCACTGCCTGCTGGTCTCCTCGAGGGGAGTTGGCCAGACTCTGCCCATCTTCAGAGTCGACTCCAGTGCAGCAGAGTTTGGGGATCCCACACCCTGCCTCTCTGGGGTCTAAGGCACAGAAAAGCAAAGCGGAGGAGGAGGAGGGGGTCTTGCCCCCACTCAGTGGAAGGGCGCAAGAGGCAGGGAGGCTGTGGGGATGGGACACGGGACCTCGCCTCCTGCCATGACCCAGGTAAGCTTTTTGGTCTTTGCAGCAACCGAGTGGGGCGAGACCCCAGCTGCCTGGGTGCAAGGGTAACATCTGTCACACGAAACTGGGTGGGCACTGGCCTGTCCACCGTGGTCCAAGGACTCTCAGGAGATAGGAAAGTCCACAAGGGGTCTCCATGGCTGGCTGGAGTAACCCCCTCTGGTCAGATTTTTCAAGACTTTGGTTATCTTTTGGGGGTGCCCAAATGAGGGGCATCCATCCATGTTCTGGACACAAAGGGACAGCTGTCAGTGGCTGCCGCCCCCATGGCTGGCTCCACTGCAGGGACAGCAGCGCCGTGATGGGATCAGTCAGTCCTGGGGACGAGGACGTTGTCTGGGTGCACAACACACGCACGGCAAGCAGCTGAGCCACCTTAGAGGGGGACTGGCGGAGGGCACGGGGTGGACATCGACAACCAGAGAGAAATGAAAAGAAAGAGGTGGTCTCAGGGTGGTTCAGGGCAGAGCACCTGCCTTGCAAGCGCGAGGCCTTGAGTTCAACCCTGGCACCACCCCACTGGCTCTGCTGTTGGGGACCCCCAGCATTACAACAAAGGGTCCTGTCTCTGAGGCTCTGCAGCCAAGTGTGCGAGACTCCTGGCCAGGGAAGAGGAAGGGAAGCAAAGGGTTAAAGAGGCAGCTCCTGTCCTGGTCTAGGGGATGAGAAGCCGGTCAGATGTCCAGGGGGGGTGGGGGGGAGAAAGGTGGGCGTAGCCAAGGGGGAAGAAGAGGTCTCTGCACCTGCCTGCACAGGGGTGAGCCAGGGAAGCGTCTCCCTCAGAGGGGCGGGTACCAGAGGGCAAACCGCGGAAGGAGAATTCCTGCATCGAAGTCGGCAGAGAGGGACACAGGCGTGGGCAGCATGGGGCACCTCTGAGGCTTGGAGGGGTCCAGTGTCATTGCAGAGGGGAGGGGCTGCAGAGGTCAGTGGAGCTGGCTCAGGCAGGAGCCAGGGACAGAGGCGTGTAGGCAGGGAAACGCAGCCTCTACCTGGTCCTAAGTGGAAACCCACCCGCGGGGCCCCAGGGCTGCCACTCTCTGACCTGGACCTTCGAAGGCCCCAGTGAGAGCAAGCCTGGTGGACGGCAGGCGACTGGCCCTGTGGGCTCAGCGAGAGGCCCAAGTCCCAGATCGGAGCAGCTGCAAGAGACATTGGCTGCAGGGCGGGGGCGGGACACCCGCTGCCCGAGAAACCTCCTGACAATCTCGAGATCAGTCGTGGCAAATTAGGCTAGAAAGGAAGCACCACAGGCCTAGCCTCGAACCAGGCCGAGACCCAGAATAACCTACTCTGCAGGGAGATGGCTAAGAGCGTCACGCTGGGGCAGCCCAGCCGAGCTCGGAGCGAGCGGCCGTTTCCCGCGTGTGCCATCCACCTGCTGTCTCTGGCTTTCCCCAGTCCCGCAGTGACTCACCGGAAGGGCGGCAGAGAGGCAGCACCCATCCCCCCCTCCCCGCCTCCCAGTTGGTGGGGTGGGGATTGGGTGATGCCTAGACGACCGTTTTTATGGGGGGGATGAGCTTCCTCTTGGAACGTTGCTTATTGGCATCCAGGGGGTCAAGGCCAGGGGATGCGGCTCAACACCCTTGCATGCCCAGGACAGGCCCCACCCACTGTCACAAGGACACTCACCTCAACCTGCTCAGAGCCCAGAAACCCCACGCGGGGTGGAAAGGTGTGAAGTCAAAGGAGACGTTCTGGAAAGTGTCCCTCCAGAGAGCACTTTCTAGAGGACGGTTCCTCATCACAGAGGCCAGGTGGAAATTGGGTCTGGGGGTGGGGGGTGGGGTTACTGCCCCAGCTGCCATGGTGCTGGCTGCTTCCTTAGCAGGAGACTGGGGTGGATTGGGGGTGACTCCCAGCCAGAGATCTCCCCCCTCCGTTCTCTACCAGGAATCAGGCCCAGGCCGTGCCCTGGAAGTGTGGGCCCCAGGCCTGGTCCTATCTGAATCCTTCTGAGATGTTCCAGTCCCCTGAGCGCCAGGGCCAGCCTGTGACTGACCCAGGAGGGAGAGACCCCTCAGTGCATGCGGGAACACAGGCTGGCTGGGTGAGTGGGCCAAGGAAGAGGGAGGGATGGGCAGGAGTCCCAGGTTCAGGGTTTGGGGGCGGGGCTGCTCTCTCTCTCTCTCTCTCTCTCTCTCTCTCTCTCTCTCTGAATCCTCGAGTCATTCAGGAATGGCCGGAGGCAGCAGCTGTGCCGTCAGCTACGGGCACTGCTCCTGGAAGCGGGCCACGTCCTGGCCTCTCTGCCGGGAGTTCAGGAGTTTTGTCTTCTGCCACCCCTGCTCTGAGGTCCATGGCGCCAGGGGACAGCAGGGCCATCTGCTGGCCTTTGTCTCACTGTCCTTGCTCAGCATAGGGTGAGCGATGGAGGAGGGCAGGAGCCCGCATGGACGGAGTGGTCAGGGCAGGGTCCCGGGAGAGCTGGAAGATGCCAAGAGATCTGGAGCTTTCTGGGCAGAGAGCGTGGGGAACTTTGGGCTTGTTCTGGTTCTGGAACCTTCTGAAAGTCTGTGTGCTGAACAGCAGGGGTCTTAAGATGAGGCTGGAGAGGCAGGCGGAGGCCAAATCATGCGGGAAGTTTGGGTTTTATTCCAGTGGGACGGGACGTCTTGGGGGTGGCTCTGGCCTAGAGATCAGACTGGAGTCATGGTCCACCACAAGATGACGGGGTCTTGGATAAGGTGACAGTGGCAGAAGGGAGAGAGGTTGGGTTGGGGGATAGTTCTAGAAAATTGAGACAGCTGGGGGCCAGGGAGAGGCTCACTGGGCTTGAGAGTGCCCACCGTGCTCCAGGCTCAGGATTGGTTCCAGCAGCATCTGTCTCCTGAGCACCACCAGGTGTGGCTCTGGGGGCCCTGGACTGCAGGGGCCTCAGCCACACTGGGCCAAGCTCACCAGGCGGAGCCCTGAGGGGACCTCCTAGCACCTTCCCCCAAAAAGAAGGGAAAAGAGACAGGACACTCTCCCCTCAGAGACATGAAACTCTCCCCCCAGAGACATAAAACTCTCCCCTCAGAGACACAAAACTCTCCCCTCAGAGACACGAAACTCTCCCCACAGAGACACGAAACTCTCCCCTCAGAGACACAAAACCCTCCCCTCAGAGACACGAAACTCTCCCCTCAGAGACACAAAACTCTCCCCTCAGAGACACGAAACTCTCCCCCCAGAGACACAAAACTCTCCCCTCAGAGACACGAAACTCTCCCCTCAGAGACACAAAACCCTCCCCCCAGAGACATAAAACTCTCCCCTCAGAGACACAAAATTCTCCTCACAGAGGCACAAAACTCTCCCCCCAGAGACATAAAACTCTCCCCTCAGAGACACGAAATTCTCCTCACAGAGGCACAAAACTCTCCCCCCAGAGACATAAAACTCTCCCCCCAGAGACATAAAACTCTCCCCCCAGAGACACAAAACTCTCCCCTCAGAGACACGAAACTCTCCCCAGAGACACAAAACTCTCCCCTCAGAGACACAAAACTCTCCTCTCAGAGATAGGACACTCTACCCTACCCTCAAGAGACAGGACAGTCTACCCTCAGACAGGAAACTTTCTCCCTCAGAGACACCCTACCCTCAGAGACAGGACACTCCCCTCAGCACCTGGCTGGGGTCTGGCGGCGGGGGTGGGGAGGCATTGGGAATTCAGCTTTGGATCCAGCATGGACCCGGTCAGCCCTCTGCAGGGGAGGCTGACGGGCAAACGTGTCAGGGGGAAGGGTGTGTGTGTTGTGTGCGCGTGTGTGTGCGCGCGCGTGCGTGTGCATGCATGTGCATACGTGTGTGGTGTGTGCACGTGTGTGCATGTGTGTGAGTGTGAGTGTGTGAGAGAGAGGGAGGGAGGGGGGCATGGGGAACCGCCCCAGGGTTCCTGCACTCCCAGAAGCCCTCCTGCACTTGCTCTCCTCTCTGTTGCATCCTGTTTGCCTCCCAGAAGGCACGATTACGCCTCTCCCCTGCCTGAGAGCCTCTGATGACTTTCCGCCCCTCATCAGATGGAGCCCAAACGGCGAGAGTTCGCCTGGCCCCAACCAATATTTCCAGTCCCAGAGAAAGGGTTGAACCGGCTCTGGGGAGGGGTGGGGGACCCGCCTCGTGGCTGGGCACACACCGCCCCCTGGCGGCCGCGCGCGGCACAGCCGCAGTTTCTCCCCGGCGCGCCCAGCACACGTGGCCGGAGCGGGAGGGCCCGGCCCAGCCCAGTCCCAGGGGCCCCGCGCCGCCGGCCAAGGGGCAGAGCACGCGGCTCCTGCCGGGAGAGCTCCAGGGCGGGGCAGGCGGCCGCTCACCTCCTGAATCTGGTCCTTCATCACTTTGATCTCATTCTCCCGAGGTTCTATTTGCTTCTTCAGCTCCTTGATTTTGTAGTCCAGCACAAACTTGAATTTCTCCAGCTCTTGGTTTTTCTTCTTCAGCTCGTAGATCCGCTTCTCCTGTGGGAGGGATGAGAGAGGAGGTGAGCAGGACAATGGGAGGCCCCCCGGGACGTGGGCCTTCCTGGAGGTCAGGCACCGGCGACCTTTAAGGCCTGCAAAATTGTGGGGCCTGGCCTTGGCCCATGACAGGACAGACGGACGCTCTGTTTCCTGAAGGCTGCCCTTGTCGCTTGGCCCCGCGAAGGACATGAAAAATAACCAAATGGCCCTGAGGAGAATACAAGTTCCCAACCTCTGCTTTGAGTCTACTATGCCGAGGAAGTCTCCATCCTGGGGCCTGTTCATCCACTCACTCACCCACTCACTCACCCACCCACTTACCCACTCAACTCACCCACTCACTCACCTACCCACTCACTCACTCACTCACTCACCCACTCACTGTGGCGTCCACCGCCTGGCCCGTGTACTCTTCTGTTCCCCTCCACCTGGACTCTGGCTCCTCCATCCCCCAGAGAAAACGGCTCCGTTCTGGCTCAGAACAGAAGGCGTCTTGGCCAAGCACTGCTGAGCACCCTGCTTGGGCTGCTGTGCCACCTGTCCCGAGGGAAGCCCCAGGACACTGAGCTCGCTAGCTGGAAGGCCACTGGGTGGACACACAGATGCAGCTGAGCCCTGACTACTGCTGGCCATGCCTACCAAGTGGCCACGTGCAGGAAGGAAGGAGCTGCAGGGAAGACTGAGTTCCCTGCAACTCTGACCCGGCCAGGCCCCAGGGAGATTCCCTGCGCTGGTTTGTTTTGCTTTTGGGGGTCACAGCTGGGAGTGCACAGACTCTCCTCCCGGATCAGTGCTTGGGGGTTGCTTTTTACACTGTTTGGGGGGGACTGTGTGGTGTCAGGGATGGAGCCCTGCGTGTGCACTAGACTTCTCAGACATCTTCCGGCCACCTGCACATTCTTTTTTTTTTTTTCAAGCGTGATTGTTTTTTATTCTTCTTTTAAAAAATATTTTTAAAAAATTTTTTATTAGTGAAACACCATGAGGTACAGTTGTATATTTACAATTTTTTGTGCTTGGGTTTCGATTACACAATGATCAAATGCCCATCCCTCCACCAGTGCCCATTTCCCACCACCACGGATCCCAGTATCCCTCCCACCCCCCACTCCCCCATCCCACCTTGCCTCTGTGGCAGGGCATTCCACCTTGTTCTCTCTCTCCTTTTGGGTGCTGTGGTTTGCAAAAGAGTCATTGAGTGGCAATCATGTTCAGTCCATAGTCTACTTTCAGCATGCATCTCCCCTCCTGGGAGGATCCTCCAAACACCCTTCATTTGGTGCTCCTTTCTCTATCTGAGCTTCCCTTTCCCCTAGAATGCCCGGCTGGCCTCTAAGCCACGGAGTAATCCTCCTGGTACTGATCTCGGCTATTCTTGGGTATTAATCTCCTATTTGTTACTTTATGTCCCCCAGATGAATGCAATCTTTCTATGTCTATCCCTCTCTTTCTGACTCATTTCGCTTAGCATGATACTTTCCATATTGTACCACTTGTATGTAAATTTCATGACTTTGTCTTTTCTAACCGCTGCATAGTACTCCATTGTGTAGATGTACCAAAGTTTCTTTAACCAGTCATCTGTCCTTGGGCACTCAGGTTTTTTCCAGATTCTGGCTATTGTAAAGAGTGCTGCAGTGAACCATCTGCACATTCTTAACCAGTCGCCTATTTTTTTTTGTGGGAGTCACACTCAACAGTGCTCAGGGCTTACTCCTGACTCTGTGCTCAGAGATCACTCCTGGCAGGGTTCAGGGGACCATATGGGGTTCTGGGGAATCAAACCCAGGTTGGCAAATGCAAGGCAAGTGCCCTACCCACTGACCTATCTCTCTGACCCCCCCCATAACTGTCATCTCTAGATCGGCTGACCTTAGGCAAATATCTGGCCTGCTGGACCCTCCCTCCCCTCTGAGCTGGGCTGCTCACAGCCTGGACTGCTGGGGAAACAGACCAGGGGGGTTTCCTGCAGGCTCATCACCAAACGCTCACCCCCACCCCCCACTGGGCCCAGGAGATCAGCCAGGGGAGCCTGGGGAGCGGGGAGCCCACTCTGTGCTGGCCTGGGGAACGGGCCCCCACCTTTTCCTGAATGGTGTCGTCTCTCTCCTGGATCTCCCGCTTGAGGCTGAGGATGTCCTTCTCCAGGGACTTGATGACCCCTTGCAGCTTCACCTGCTCCCCCTTCATATGGTCGATGTCGTTGGTCCGTTCCTCGATCTCCTTCTGCAGGGTGTTGAACTAGAGACGCAGGAGGACAGCACAGAACACACTCCTGAGCACAGCGTGGCCCCCAGCTGGCGTCAGGTGCTCAAGCTGCCCGGTGGGATCAGGGACAGTTCAAGGATTCCCCGGGTCAGCTGGGAAAGGCGTGTGTGTGTGTTGGGGGAGGATGGGGAGGTTACAGCACCCGCCCCATGTGAGGACAGTGTCTGCATACAGGGTCCAGTGCACAACTACATAGGAGGACCCAGCGTTCCCCAGGCCACGCTGACCTTGTAGCCTTGGCTTTCACGATCCCTCAAGGTCACTGAGACGGGGCCCTAACTGACAAGCCATCTGTGCTGTGTTCAAAAGTAGTGTGTTTTATTTTTTTTTCTTCTTTTTTGGGAGTGTCAGGGATGGAACCCAGGTCTGTGCATGCAAGCCACGTGCTTGACCACTGAGCCACATCTCCCAGACAGGATTTCTGCCAGGAAGGCACGAGCTTGCTTTGCACTTGGCTCCTTTAAGGCTGCGTTGGGGGAAATTGGGGCATTCTACAAGGATCTAGGAATCAAATCCCTGCCCACCCCACCCACCAGCAGCTAAAAGCATCTGTGCCACCTTCTCGTCTCAAGCAGCTGCCTCCTGTGTCTCCCCATCACCTCCTCACACCGGCCTACCCCCAGTTGCCTGCCCTCCTGTCCAGGAGGCTGAGGACACCTCCAGAGACACACACACAAGTGCATTTTTTTTCTCCAGAAAATCTCATTTCCTTTGCGTGTGAGTGGGGGTGTTGTGGGGGGCACGTCTGATGATGCTCAGGGTTTCTCCTGGCTCTGCACTCAGGAGTCATTCCTGGTGGGCTCCGGGGACCATATGGGATGTCCGGGATCAAACTTGGATCCTCAGGTCAGTCGTGTGCAAGGGAAGCACCTGTCCACTGTCCTATCTCTCCGGTCCTCCTTTCCATTCTGCCTTGCAGTTTCGCTCTGACAACTTGGACTAGTTTCTCTGAGCCGATAAAGAAAGTGCAGAGAGTCCCCGAGAGTCATAGAGCCCCTCACTCTCCACGGAGGAAAGAGCGGAGAGCCCCCGCCCCACTCTGCCTCCTGGCCCTGCCTGTCAACCTGGGGACGTGGCTCTGGGGACCACCGAGGGCGGCTCTGGGCCCACCCCTCTCCGCAGTGCTGCCCTTGCCCGGCCCAGCTCTCTGCTCCAGCGGCCGCTACCTTCTTCCTCATGATGCCGGTTTCCCCCTTGAGTCGCAGATTTGCTTCCTTCTCATCTCGAAGCTTCTTCTCATACTTGGTTTTGATATCTTGGATTTCTCGGTCTTCGTCTTCTTCGATCTGCTTCTTGGTCTCCTCAAACTCCCGCAGCTGCTGCCTCACATCCTCCTGGGCCTGGCTCGGAAGAAGGGAGAGCATGCGCTCCTGAATGTACCTGCACACACACACACACACACACACATTCACACACACTCACGCAGTCCTTCACATATACACGCACACACTCACGTACCCTCTCACCCATGCCCACACACACTCCTGCACACACAGCTGCTCACATACCCTCACGTACTGCTGTATATGCACACACAACTGCTCACACACGCATGCATGCGCACACACAGACCCACACAGACCCACTCACATGTGCTCTTATTGGCATGAGAGCATATACACCAACACACACACTCTCATATGCACTTAGACACACTCATTCTTTCTCTCTGTCTCTCTCTCCCTCCCACACACACAGACGTGAACTTCTTGGGGTGTTGGGGTTGGCTGACTGGCAGTTTTTACAGGGCTGGAAACCAAGGCTGGGGCCTGTGGCCCCTTGCTTTCTTCCGCCTTCCATACCTTCCCACCTTGCCCTCCCATAAGGCTCCCTTGCAACGCCCCCCACCCCGTCCCCACTCTCCACCACCCCGAACCTGGTGGGACTCTGGGTATCTTAGGGGGACACCGAGGCTTCCTGTCTTCCCCTCACTGCCCCGGACACAGTGTGGTCTTGTGTGTGTTGTTGTGCAGTTATGTGGCTGTATGTGTGCCTATCTATCAGCCCCCCGAGGACCCCTGGCCTCCCTGCGGGCACGGGAATGTGCCTCACCTCCCGCTATATTGTGCGTCAGCTCTCTCTCCAGTCTCCACCACTGCCCAGGCCACCCCCTTCTTTCTCCCCTGGCCACACGTCCCCCTTCTTCCCATATCCTGGCCCAGGGGAGCTTATTGCACAGTTGGCCAGACTCTATGGGAAAGGTCTCTCCAGTGGAGACTAGCTGGGGGTACAGTTGGGCTGGAACGACGGATATGAACTTAGTCTATCGAAGGATCGTCCGTCTCAGCAATGGAGGCCCCTGTCCACCCCGCCTGCGCCCCAGTCCAGTGAGTGCCTCGCTCTACAGGGCAACAAGGAATAAGCAGGGTGGTGTGTTCTGGACTACCCCAGCACAGGCGTGGCCCTCCGATACCTCTTCCAGGAGGGTGCTTTTCTCTTGCAGTTTGGCCTCGTAAAACTCCGTGAGCTCCTCCAGGGCCTGGCTCTTGGTCTCATCCGTATCCCGGAGCTGTTTCTCATAATCTTCCTGCATCCTCTGGGATTTGAGCTGCAATTCCTGGTACTTCTCGTATTCCAGGAGTAGCTTCTGGTTGTTGCAACATTCTGCGGAGCAGCAAGGAGAGTGAGTGGGGGAGGGCAGGAGCACTCACGCAGGGGCGCCCCCTTCCAGAAGCAGCCAGCAGCTCTCGGATGTTTACTCTTCTTCCTCCCCTGGCACCCCATATGCTTTACCACCCCCCCCACCCGCTTCCGCTGGCCCTTTGGAGGAAAAGTTTCCCCGCTAAGCGCAGAGGGGGTGTTTGCAGGTGCAGGGCCAAGAAGACGATCCTGGGTGAGCAAAACAGATAGCCAGTATTAGGGACCCATTGCTCAGAAGAGTAGAGTGAGGGCTTGCGTGTGGCCACTCCCTGGCACCCCCAACCGGCATGTGGTGAGTTTGGGATCTAAGCCTCCAAACCAAGGCTTTCCCATGCCTCCTACAGGTAGGCAGCGGGAGTTCCACGAACAAATATGCAGCAAGGAAAGCCGCGGTGAGTTTAGGCCAGAGTCCCCTGACCCCTGCCCACCCAGGCGCCTCTGTGGGGCTCACCTAGGTCCTGCAGTTCCCGGTTCTGCTTCTCCAAGAGCTCGTCCATATGCTCCTGATGGAGCACATCCTGTCTTTCCTTCTCTGTTCTTAACACCTGAAAAACACAGCCCAGCGTTCTCATCTCCACCCTCTGCCCCAGACACTGCTGTGGCCAGGAGGGACTGTACCAGGGACCCGTGCTCTCCGCCACTCCAACATACCCTAGTTTGCGCCGAGCACTGCTCCGTGGGCAGTACCACGCCACCATCCATCTTGACTCACCTCTTACTCTGCTCTGAAAGCTCTATGTGTTCTACTTTTTTTCTAGTTACATTCTTTTCTGCTCACCGGGTCTGGTCAGTAATGAGAGGAGTTTTGTAGCCAAGACGCTTTGGGACGGAAGAGAAAGAATTCTCCCCAACCCTCTGTCATATGTTCACCTGGTGTCAATAAAACCCTTGGCAATGTTTCTGTGCCTGCTTCACAAGAAGTGCTTCCTTTAATACAGAGGGAAGCCTGCAGGCAAGGGCCTTACTGAGTAAGCATTGATTAAACAAATGAAATAACACAGCCAACATTAATACAACCAATCAGGTTTTTTTTGTTTTGTTGGGGTTTTTTTGTTGGTTTGGTTTTTTTGCCAAATTAACTGACTTAGGAAAATAGCATGAAAGAACAAACACCTCTTGAGCAAAAAATTGGGGGTTTTGGTTGAAAGTGAGGTAGAAACTGGGCAGAGAGAAGAAATTGTTCTGAAAGCACCTTGGGCCCAATCCAATGACTATCACTATAGGAATTTTACTGAACTTCTGGACAATCCAGAGATCAATGTTCCGCTAGCACTTCCCTTTTTAGATTTTGGTTTTCTTGTTACCTTTGAATTTTGTTTTAAAATTAGGTTTTTTTTTTTTTGATGACAAGGGTATCAGATTATTGACACTGGCACTGTCACTGTCCTCCCGTTGTTCATCGATCTTGCTCGAGCAGGCCCAGTAACGTCTCCATTGTGACAATTGTGTCTGGCATATCAAATATGTCACGGGTAGCTTGCCAGGCTTTGCCAGTCAGATTATTACAGTAGAAAATTAGTCAATTATAGATAAACATAAGGCACAGAATTTAAATGACCCATAATCTCAACTTCTTAAGATAATCACACTAGCAGCTAAATTAGTTTTTTAAAAAATTGCCCCATGTGTGTTTTTTACCTAAAGAATATTACTTATTATAGCTTCCTATTCTCCTTCGCAGACATGAGGTTTGGCTATTCGCATTTGTGGGGTAGGGGTCCCAACTATGCTTTGAAACCGTAAAAGGTAAAGGTAAAGGTAAAGGCCCTCCCGTTGATCATCGATTTGCTCGAGCGGGCCCAGTAACGTCTCCACTGGAGACTTTGTTGTTACTGTGTCTGGCATATCGAATACTCTCGGTAGCTTGCCGGGCTCTCCGAGAGGGGCGGAGGAATCGAACTCGGGTCGGCCATGTTGGCCGCGTGTAAGGCGAACGCCCTACCGCTGTGCTATCGCTCCAGCCCTAACCGTAGTCTAGCCCTTGTCTCCCTGCGCATCGGCCAGTTCTATTCCTGAGTGAACTGCATGTTCTGTGGTATCTGTGGTGGTTGCTGGCTCATCTCACGCACAGACCTGGTTTTTCGTTTTCAAGGTCTCCATTTCCTGGAGGAACTTGTCTGTGAGCTCCTTAATCTTCTCTGAGTAGTTCATATCCTTCAGTCGCAGCTGATACTCACTCTCCATTTTTAATTCTTCCACACGAGTCTTCAGCTCCAACATAACCTGGGCCTTTGGCGGGGGAAGGACAAGAATCAAGATCAGTTAACCAGAGTTAACTCGGCGTTTAAACTCGAGGCCCTCAGCTCCCTGAGCCCAGCTGGAGCTGCTCAACCTCCTGGATCTCAGCCAGAGCTTGTTATCCTCTCCCTACACACTTCTTCCTCCAGCCTCACAAAATAGAATCAGTGTAATAGGTAGGATATGAGGTAGGATGCTTATAACTCAGTCCATGGTCTCCGCCTGGTTCCTACCCCCTTCTGCTTCTATTTTCCAGCACTTACGGCTCCTCTCACTCTGCTCTACTTTTTATTATTTCTTTCTGTGTTTGTTTGTTCTGTTTTGGGACCACACCCAGTGATGCTCAGGGGTTACTCCTGGTTCTGCACTCAGGAATGACTAATGACCATGCTTGGGGGACTGAATGGGATGTTGGGGATTGAACCTTGGGTTGGCTGCATGCCCAGCAAACACTGTGCTGTCACTCTGCCCCCCTACTTTTTTTTATTATTTCTTTAGATATGGACACATTACCTCATATTTGATCACTTACTCATTATTTTATTTATTGTCTTCCAGCTCCTTCTCCCGAGAAACTGAGATTTTTGTTGGGTGTTGCATACTTGGGCTACGAAGGTAGCCAAGAACCTAGAATGGAGCCTGAAGCATAGCACGCACTTGAAAAATATTTGTTGACCGTTGCCTCCTGAGCCCCTGTCTACTGAGGCAGCCAAAGGTTACCATTACAAGCTACACTTAGTGTCCAATGCCAGCAGATCCCAGGACTGTCAGTCTGTCCCCCTCCATGTCTGTCATGCTTCTCCTGGCTTTCCTGTTGTCACTTTAACTCAGATTCTAGCTCCTCCTGCCTACCTGTGTCTAATGTGTAATTCCGTGTCTAATGTCTTCTCCCTCCAATTAATCGTATGCATTTATGCCAACATTTCCTCATAAGTTGTGTAAAAAAAGATAAAATTCATTTCCTAAAAAGTTTCTGTCGATGCCAGAGTAGGTGAGGACACAGGTGTTTTCTTCTGTGGTTCCACCCCAGGCATCCCGTCTCCCCTACTGTCTTGCAGAGGACTGGATCACAGGTCAGAGGATTGGCATGAATCTGGCACGCAGAAGTGCTGAGTGGAGGGGTGAACACAAGTCCCAAGTACAGAGTCTGGGCACTGCCTGTGATGGGGTGTGGCTGGGAGGGCGGGAGCGACTCGGACCCTCCAGGTCCTTGTGGGCCATGCTCCGACATTAGATGTTTATCCCAGAGGGCCTGCTGAGTGTTATTAGGGTGTTTATTCCAGAGGACCAGGGTCCTCGGCTAACCTGAGTGAATTGCTGTGGCATGAGGAAAGGAGAGAAAATGGGCGCTGGGCCAGGGGAACTGCAGAGTATGGGAGGGGGTGGTGAGGGCTTCCTGGAGGAGGAGAGGTGGAGCAAAGCAGGATTGAAGAGCAAGACGGTGTGGAGGGAATGTGGAGTCTGGTTGGGTGCGAGGGGCAGCTGGGGCTGGGGGTGAGGGCTGTTTCCTGCAGTCGGCCGCATGGCTTTGCTGCTGTATTTCATAGCTGTGTGAGCCACGCTGGCAGTGCTCGGGGACCAGTAGGGTCATTCCTGAACATGCCGGGGAGCAAACCCAGATTCTGCTTTACCCTGCGAGCTGTAGCCCTGGCCTCTGCCCCATGGCTGTTTCCTGGGCACAGAAAGCACCTGTGTCTACTAGATGAATACATGACCTGGGGGGTCCTCCTTGGCCTAAGGGATAGGTTCACTGGGGGAGCGAGACCATTTCTTTTCTTTTTATTTTTTCTTGAATCACTGTGAGATACACTTACAAAGCTTTCATGATTGAGTTTCAGCCATATACCCATCATGATCAGACACCCATCCCTCCACCAGTATATATTTCCCACCACTAAAGTCCCCAGTATCCCTCCCACCACCCCCGCCCCACCCCACCCCCTGCTTCTATGGCAGACAATTTCCTTCTTACTCTCTCTCTACTTTTGGGCACTATGGTTTGCCATACAGGTACTGAGAGAATGAGCCTTTGAGACACTGGATGATCATCCTTCCTTGACTCACTGTCCACGCTGCTGTGGAGGGACAAGGGAGCAAGCCACGTCCAAACAGGAAGTGTCAGTGGGTCCCCAGAGATGCTCCCACAGTCTGGATCATGACCCGGAAGGCACCTTGTGGTCGCTCTCTAGTTCCATGTCCACACTTGCCAGCACATCCTATTCGGCATCCTCCCCTGAGCACCCTTTCTCATACCTATGCAATACACACCCCCTCCCTTTCTCATTGTTCTAGAAGTTTGACAAGGCTCCCTTCCTCCTGCACCACCTGACTGGGTCAGGGTTCTCTGCCCAAACTCCTGGCACCGTTATGACATCACACCTGTCCTGCACCCTGTTCCCCTTTAATGTTACCCATGTCTGTTTCCAGGCTACATCCTAAAGGATCTTCTGTGTCTTTCACTCCCCTGACCACAGACTGGGCAAAGGGTCTAGCACATGGCATGGCCTTTCTGTCACACTAGCTGAGTGAAGGAATAAATGCAAGATAGAATGCAGGTAAATCATGGGCTGAGAGACGGTTTCTTCAGATGGCATAGAATAGAGAGGAAAAGAGGACTCTGTGTGTGGGGGTGTGTGTGACATTTATTTTATTATTACTTGATCTCTTGATCACTTGACATCCAGGAATTGAACCTATGACCTCACACTTGCAAGGTAAGTGTGTTACGGCTAAGCTACATCCCTTGACAGGAACATACTTTTAAATTTTTTTGCAGGGTGACACACCTGGTGGTGCTCAGGGCTTACTTCTGGCTCTGTGCTCAGGGATCACTCCTAGTGGTGCTCAGGGGATCAGATGGGGTGCTGGGGATGGAACCTGGGTCTGCCACGTTTAAGGCAAATGTCCCACACATCAATGCACTGTCATTCTGGCCCCTGGGAACACAACTTTTAAAGGACGGTGGAGGAAGGGAGCGAGGGAGAAGCTGTCAGAGGCTTACAAGGAAAGAAGAGAGCAAGGTCTCACAGAGGCTGAGGGGAAGGGAGCTTCAGAAGGAAGCAGCACACACACTCACACACACACACAAAGGTGTGTGCATGCACACATTTCCAGCTTGGGGATTGGCTGAACTAGGGCCAGGAGTCAGCCTTTGGTGTCTCCTAGTTGGTTTCTTCCTCTAAATAGTTACTGCATGAATCAGTGTTTGCTCCACTAATGGAGGTGGGGGAAAGCTCTTTTGAGCAGGGACTATGAAAACGGTTCAATTAAATCCCTCTTGATTAAATCTGGATCCGAAAACGCAGGCTTTACTTGCTCATGATTTTAGACCTGTCACCAACCTTTTCTTGAAACATTTTAGAGACATGAGACTTGAGTGAGAAAATACTTAATTAATGAGCACAGAATGAGTTCATGGCAAGCCTAAAAGAAAAGAAAAGAAAAGAAAAAGTGTTGGTATCGGGCTCGATCACTTTAACTGTCTTATCATTGAGAGGAATGGGCCTCAGGAATGTGCTCGAAGTGTTTCCGTTTTGCTTTTTCAAGCAGGCTCCACACACTCGCAGTCTCGAATTCTCCCCGGTATGACAGCAGATTGGCCAGTGCAATTCACGAGTCACTGTCCATTGCCTTCCACGTGCCCAGCATGGGCTAGACACTGGGCCCTGCAGGAGTATCATGGGCATGCTTCCTGCCTGAAAGAGTGGGCAAGGAGCCATTCCCAGGCAGGCAGGGGGCTGGTGGGCAGAGGGCAGGTGGGAAGGGAGCGGGCAAGCATGGGCAGGTGGGCAGGGGGCAGCCAAGGTAGCCCAATCTGTGGGCGAAGAAGGTCTCCACAAGGGGCATAGGGCCCAGCTGGGCTGCTGGGGGTGGGGGATGGGGGTAAGGGGTGGGGACAGGTCTCCAATGCTCCTGGTCGGGATGGGTGCCCCTCTTTATTTATTTATTTATTTATTTTTAGTAAAGCAAGATAGTTTTTTTGTTTTTGTTTTTGTTTGCTTTTTGGGTCACACCTGGCGATGCTCAGGGGTTCCTCCTGGCTCATGCACTGAGGAATCGCTCCTGGCGCTGCTCAGGGGACCATATGGGGTGCTGGGAATCGAACCTGTGTTGGCCATGTTGGCTGCGTGCAAGGCAAACGCCCTACCCGCTGTGCTATCGCTCCAGCCCCAAGATAGTTTTTACTGAATGAAATTTGCTTGGAAAGATGTGAGGGAGAGAAAGCGAGATACACGTGTTCAAGGGAGAGCACGGCTTGAAAGAGCAGAGCCCCAAAGAAGAGAGAGATTATGGGGAATCATGTCTGCCATGGAGGCAGGGGGAGGGTGGGAAGAGGGGGTATACCGGGGATATTGGTGGTGGGAAGTGTGCACTGGTGGAGGGACGGGTGTTTGATCATTGTGTGATTGTGACCCAAACATGAAAGCTTATAACTGTCTCACGGAGATTCAATAAAATTTAAAAAAAAATAATGAAAAGACAAGAAAGAGCAGGTGGAAGGTCCCTCCTAATCGGGTCCCTTTCTTACCTTCTCTTCCATGTCCGTTTTCGTCACAAGCACCTCTTCGGCAAAGCCCACCTCCCTCTCTCGCTTGATGCCCCGGCCTTCTTTATCAAAGACCTTCCAGGTGAAGAGGCAGCCGTCCTCGGCCGTGGTCAGCAGGAACTGGTCGTCGAAGGTGAGCAGCATCTGTGGGTGGCCATGCAGGGGAGGCTCTCAAGAGACCCTGGGGGACTGACTGAGTCAGCTGCTGTGCTCGATGTCCATGGACATGACCCTGGGGAAGAGGACTCTCCCAGCCTACCCCGGGGAAAGGGGTCAGGAGCTCCTGAGCCCCCTGTTAATGACCGCCGTGTGCAATCCCATCCTGTACATCCAGAATCTTTAGGCTCAGCTCTTATCTGGGTTATTTTATTCATCAACTGTTGCAGTGCTTTTGGGGAGAAAACCCAAAGCCTCACACGTGCCAGGCAACTGCTCTACTACTGAGGTACATCCCGATTCAAGCTGAATTCCTTTATTTGGGGTTTGGGGGGTGGACCCACACCTGATGGTGCTCAGGGCTTATTCCTGGCTCTGTGCTCAGGGATCACTCCTGGAGGCGTTCAGGGGATCATATGTGGTACCTTGCCCACTGAACTATCTCTCTGGCCTCTGGGATCTAACTCTTATCCAGACCAAAGAAGGAAATCTCAAAACTCAATGGTTAAAAAAAAAACAGCAACAACAAATGGAGCATTGAATGAAAAAGCGGGAAAAGACAACAGAGGCAGCTACAGATGGCAGAACAGCTCAGGAAAAGCTGCCCGCCAGTAACAGCTGCTGGGGATGGGAAACAGAATCCCGGTGATCTGGCACCACACACCTGTAAGAAGGGCTGAAACAAATGGCCGTGATAATGCTGACTGCTGGCAACAGTGTGGAGGAGCTGGCTCTCCCATGCATGGCTGGTGGGACGGGAAATAAGTCAGCAGTTTCTAAAAGAGAAACTTCAACATGCACCTGTCACATGAGCTAGCAATTGTACTCCTGGGCTTTTATCCCAAAGAAACAAAGATGTAGGCTGGCACAAAGCCTACAGCTGACTGCTGACAATAGCTCTATCTGCAAGAGCCAAAAACGCAAGTGGGGGATGGGAATGAAAATCCCTAGTAGGCAAACAACCTGTGGTCTCTCCTCACCAGGGAATATTACTAAGCAGTGAAAAGGAATAAAATGCTGCCACATGAAATAACCTTGATGGCTCTCAAGGGGATAATGCTGAGGAAAAAAATTGTCTGTATCAGGACTGGACAGAAAGCTCAACGGATTACAACATAGGCTCCTCATGCTACGACCCCAGTTTGATTCTGGGCACTGTATAGTCCCCCAGCCCCGCCAGCAGTGACTTCTGGGAGTAGCCCACAAGCACAGCCAGGTAAGGAAATCAGACAACGACAGCAACACGAAGTCTAGGTTGACTAAAGCCCTAACAGAAAATAAAGCTGTCAAAAAGCCATTACTAGAAGGTTACATGATGTACAATTTCATTTATATAAACACGTTTTGGTGGGAGGGTTTTAGATCACACCTGGCAGTGCTCAGGGATTACTCTTGGCTCTGTGCTCAGGGATCACTCCTGAAGGGCTCAGGGGACCATCTGCAATGCTGGGGATCAAACCTGGGTTGGCCATGTGCAAGGCAAGCTCCTTACCTGCTGTTCTCTTGCTCTAAGTCCTACTTAACGTGATTAAAATGACAAAACTGTAGAAATGGAAAACAAAAGCATGTGCCCGGTAGGGCTGCGGCAGTGGCCGTGTCTGACTGTGATGTTGGCCACACCAAGGGATGTTGGACATGGGAAAGGGACACAGAGCCACAAACACACCATGTTCCAAGGAACATTTTCTGGTCTGACACCTACTGTAGCTACTTCAGATACAAGTTGGGGCAGGAGAACAGGGGGAAGGCTCAGGACTTCTGTGTTTTTAAATTTTCCTGTGATCCTCCAATTACTTCAGAATAAAAAAGAGAAAACAAGAGAGAAGCTATTTTTTTTTAAAAAAATGACATAAACAGCAGTCCTGTGTCAAAAAATCCAGAGGACAAAGCAAATAGTACAGCAGGTAGGGCACTTTCCTTCCACGCGGTGGACCGGGATTCAATCCCCAGTACCCCAGATGGTGCCTGAGTACTTCCAGATGTGACTGATGGGTGCAGAGCAAGAAGCAAGCCCTGAGCACTACCTGGTATCACCCCAAATCCAACTCCTCCATAAAAAACAAAAAAATAAACCCCCTAAAAATGGCATTGATTTTGCACTCTGGAACTGCTGATTTAGGAATTTAGCCTTAGAAAATAATCAGAGATGTGCATGTAAACTTATAGACTTGGGTATTCATTATTGCTTGAACATTAACTTAAATCCCTGATTGCAAGGGAAGAGTTAAACCAGTTACTGTTCACCATATCATAAAATATCTGTGTAGGTACTAAAACCATGCTCTGGGGGAATATTTAATTTGATGGGGGAAATGTATACAATAGCATTATGTGTAAAAAAAAAAAAGGAACCTGCATAGGAGAATTCATACACATCTGAGAGAAGAAAAATGCATCAAAATATCAATGACAAAGCTATTACAAGAACTATTTGTTAAATAAATATACACTGTTATTATAATCAGAAAAATAAACATTCACAAAACCTTAGCAGACTCAAGGGAAAAGAGAGAATAGGTAATAATAATTTACTTCAGATCCAAGACAGGATCCTCAGTACAGGAAGGTTCAGGTTCACTTTGATAATCCCTTTTGCAATAAGGTAGTGTCAGCCGGCAAACCAAGAAAGAGTCAGGGACATAATTAAGGCTGTGTTGGCGATATCCAACGTGGAATAAGACCGGAAGAAAGGGAGAGGAGGTATGCATTTACCCAATGCCCATTCTCTGGGATTCCACGCAAACAGACACAACATTTGTGGAAGGGGGACATACAAGAACAGTTCACAAATGTGGGCTCATGTTATTATCCTCAGGTAAGGTCTCTTAGATCCCTAAGAGCATGCAGAAGCTCATCTCCTAGTCTAGAACTTGGATTCAAGGGTCTGGGGTGAAGAGGAGGGCAGGAGTCCTAGGCAACCTCTACTCACTGGCAGCTGGGAGGACGGGGGTGGAGCAGCCAGGAGACTGGGCAGGGCACCCCCAGGCATTTTAAAATGTCCCATTATCAGGATATTTGGTGAGGGACCTTGCACTTCAGTCTTTAGGTACAAGTCCTTCGCTAGCTTAGTCCTAGGAGTCATTTCAGCAAATATCAGTAGCTAACGAATGTTTAGTGATCAGATGACTGAATAATTACAAAGAAGAGAGAAAAGAAATGCTTGTGGGGGTTGGCGGGATGAAGGTCGATGAAGGAGCAATTAGTTTTCTCCAGAGCTTGTTCTGGGCCTCAGCCATTGGGAAGAGGTTTCCCGCTCACCTTGGTGATGGATCCTGCGTGGGCCTGGTACTCATTGAATTCTTTCTGCAAAGGCAGAGGGTACTTCATGGCACGAATGGTCCCCACCGAGGTGCCCACAAACATCATGCGGCCAGAATGGGAGATGGCAATGGCTGTGTACGTGACGTCAAATGCGGGTATCTCTCGAAGGACCTGCAGCATGGACAGCTCTGTTTAAGGGGAAGGGTTGAGCGAGATCCCAGGGGTCCCAGCCACCCCCTTTCTCGTCTCTACTGGAAACCGGAAGGCAAGGTCTAGACTTAAAACCACTTTTCTATTCCTTCCAGCAGCTGGAAGAGGACCTTGCACAGAAAAATAGACTGGATGTTTCTGGGCTGGCTGTTTGATTAACAGTTCAAGAAGTCGGGAAGGACACAGCTGAGAAGGAAACCTTTGAGCAGCACCTACTGGAGCTTTTACACATCTTATTCCTTCGGTTCTCACAAGAGTCTGGCGATGCAGTTGCTTTTAAAGCTGCTGAAAGTCATAGAGAAGGTAAGCAATTTGTCTCAACTCTGCCAACTAGTAAGTGGTAGCCAGGCTCTAGCATCTGATTATATGTTACCAATCATCCATTTATCTCAGGCTGAAAATGGGACATTGACTCATAAATGTACTCAGCAAAATCTTATTAATGTTCATTGAATAAAGGAACTATGCTATCAAGAATCCTTCACTTCCTTATCTATTGATTTTCTTATCTGATTATCCCATTATTCACCCACCCTCCCATCTACTCATCCATGAATCCATCCATCCATCCATCCATCCATTTACCCACTCACCCATTCATTCATCCATTCAATCATTTATCTATCCACCCACCTACCTATCCATCCATCCATCCATCCATCGCCTACCCAACCACCTACCAATTTTTCCATCAATCCACCCACCTACCCTTCTACCATCCATCCATCCTTCCATACATCCATCTATCCACCCACCCTTCTACCAATCCATCCATCCATTCACCTACCCAATCACCTGCCATCTATCTAGCCACCCACCTACCCTTCTACCTTCTACCATCCATCCATCCATCCATCCATCCATCCATCCATCCATCTATCCATCCATCCACCCATTTACCCATCTATCCACTCACCTGCCCACTCATCCACCCATCTGCTCATCTACCCACCCATCCACCTACCTATCAACCTACCCGTCCACCTATCCATTCACCTATCCGTGAGACACTTAGTGAATGTTTGCTGTGGGCCAGGTGATAAGCTGGTAGCAACAGTGAATGATGCATTTTCCTAAAGCAACTTTGTTTGGTCATAGCACAGTAAAAGCCACCCCTGGCCCATGTTTAGAATGAAGATACTAAAGATCACTCTCTAATATGTTTGTGTCATGGGGAAGCCTACTCTGGTTAGTCTTCTGCTGTGGCAGCTCTGCCCATCCCGGCACCATGTCCAGGGGAGTGACAAACACCAAGAGAAAAGCTAGGGAAACCAGCCAAGTTCAGTGGGCCCGGGGCTCTAGGACAAGGATGCAGGACTCAGATGAGTTCTTTCTTCCTTCAATAATTTTGAGGGGAGGGAGGGAGGGAGGGAAGGAGGAATGGAGGGAGGGAGAGAGAGAGAGGGGTGGGGAAGAAGAGAGAGAGATGGAGAGAAAGATGAAGAGAGAGAGAAGAAAAAGAATGAGAAGGGGGCAGTGGAATGAAACTGGGGGCACTGGTGCTGGAGAATGTACACTATTGAAGGGATGGGTGTTGGAACATCATATGACTGAAACCCAATCATGAACAACTTTGTAACTGTATCTCACCATGATTTAATTAAAAAAAATTGGAATCAAATGTAATGTAAAGTGTCAGAATTTAAGAAGTTATTTATTTAACTTGTAAGTGTGCTGGGGCCATACCCAGTGGTGCTGGGGGCTACTCCTGACTCTAAGCTTGTGGCGGGGGGCACTCCCAGTGGTGCTTAGGGGACCTCGAAGTGTCAGAGATCCTACGAATTTTGGTTTTGACCAGAACTGGTAGCGTTCAGAGTTTATTCCTGGCTCTGCGCTCAGGGATCACTCTGATGGGCTCAGGGAACCTTATGGAGTGCCAGGGATTGAACCCCCGTGGGCCGTATGCAAGGCAAATGTCCTACTTGCTGTCCTATCGGAGTGGCTACTAATGAAGCATCCCTGAGTTTGAACAAATTTGGGAATTTAAACTGATGCAGAGATGGGGCTGGAGAGATCATCCAGAGCCAAAGACTGATCTGGGTGCAGTCCCTGGCACTGCATATGATTCCCTGAGCAATTCTAGGGATCACTCCTGAGCACACAGCCAGGAAGAGCCACTGAACACCACCCAGGGTAGCCCAGAAATCCCTCCCACCGCCATGCCCCCACTCTCCAGACAGAGACAAGCCTGGGTGACAGGCTTTGTCTTTAGAGGAGGGAGGGGAGAGCAGATAAGGATGAGAGGCAGGTGGGCAATGCTGCTGACCTCCAGGCATGGAGGGTGGAAGTCACAGGCAGCAAGCAAAACAGAGGTGAAAAAGAGCCCCACAATTTTTTGTAGAGCCCCCCACTCTACACCCCAGAAGTCTTCTCAGGAGCCCTGGAGCCTCTCTGGCAACTCTCAGCCAAGTCAGGGAGTTCCAAGCGAAGGCCTGAGGCTGTGGGTGCTGTTCAGCCCTTCAGTGCCAGGGCTCAAACCTGAGTCACCCTGGCAGAGCTTGGAGGACCTTGAGGGCCGCACCACAATTTAACCTAGTCCTGAAGGACCCAGGGAAGGAAGTTCCCAAATGATGAAATCTGAGTTGACCCCAAAAGAACGAGAAACCAGGTACTGTCCCATGGGAGCAGGGGCCCTGGTCCCATCACTCTTTTGTGGTCCCATCACCCCTTCCACTGTGAACGCGGAGGCTGGGAAGAGGGCGGCAGCCCCACAGTGGCGCAGGCGCAGACTGACCAAGGAATCGGCAATCTCCTTGAGGGTCTGGTCTGATCCGACAGCGAAGATGCACTTGCCATCAGGGGAGATGGTGACAGAGTAGTAGCTGCAGGACTTGAGCACACATTCTGTCTCTCTCTTCCCGGCGGACAAGTTCCACTCATAGACAGCGCCATCGGTGCCGCAGGAAATCAGCTTGCTGTCATCTGTGCTCCACGCGATTGAACGGACCTGTGGAGGATGAAGAAGGGACAGGTCAAAAGGAGCATGCATGTGCACACACACACACACACACACACACACACACACACACACACGCACACATAATACACCATGTAAAAGGAGGGGGCATTCCTCATCCCAACCCCCCTTCCCCTGGATGGAGGCAAGCACCAAACACAGGTTCTTGAGAATCTTACTGTCTTCCAAGATGCTTGGAAGATTCTGAAGATGAAACACTCCCACTTCCCGTCCACTTTGTGAATGGAAAGACTGAAATGTAAAGGTCCCTATATGCTACCTATATGATTATTGACATGCTTTTGACTCTTAATTTTGAAATGATTATATGTTCGTGAGAAGATGCAAAATTAGAATGAAGAGAACTGGCAGAGTAAGGACCTTAGCTAACTGTTTCACATAATATGTAAAGGCCCTCCCGTTGATCATCGACTTGCTCGAGCGGGCCCAGTAACGTCTCCATTGGAGACTTTGTTGTTACTGTGTCTGGCATATCGAATACTCTCGGTAGCTTGCCGGGCTCTCCGAGAGGGGCGGAGGAATCGAACTTGCGTCGGCCATGTTGGCTGCGTGCAAGGCAGACGCCCTACCCGCTGTGCTATCACTCCAGTCCAAAGGTAAAGGTAAAGGCCCTCCTGTTGATCGTCGATTTGCTCGAGCGGGCCCAGTAACGTCTCCGTTGGAGACTTTGTTGTTACTGTGTCTGGCATATCGAATACTCTCGGTAGCTTGCCGGGCTCTCCGAGAGGCTCTCCGAGAGGGCTGGAGCGATAGCACAGTGGTAGGGCGTTTGCCTTGCACGCAGCCAACATGGCCAACCCGAGTTCGATTCCTCCGCCCCTCTCGGAGAGCCCAGCAAGCTACCGAGAGTATTCGATATGCCAGACACAGTAACAACTTTTCCACATAATATGCAAACTATTAAAAATTATAAAACTTCTTTCTAATCTCTAGAAGTTATCCTAAGGAAATCTACTCTGGATGTGTGTGTGTGAGAGAGAGAGAGAGAGAGAGAGAGAGAGAGAGAGAGAGAGAGAGAGAGAGAACAGGGCTTAAGATTTTTGCCCTGCAAACGACTGGGTCCAGTTCAATCCCTGGCATGATATATGATCTTCCACAGACAGCAGTGATCCCTAAGCACAGAGCCAGGAGTAAGCCCTGAGCACCAGAGGGTGTGGCTCTCCTATCCCTGCAAACACACACACACACACACACACACACACACACACACAAAGCAGCTCCTCAATTTCAGTAAGAACAGTCTGAGCCACTTCCTTAAAGAAGATGTATAGGGGCTGGACAGCTGGTACAGATCCGAGAACTGCATATGGTGATGGGGTACAGATGGTACAGATCCCCAGCACCTCTGGAGTGGTCCCCGAGCACAGAGCAAAGAATAAGTCATGAGCACACTTAGGTGCACGCCTCCCCAAGGATAAAAATATAAACTGACCTACTAGCAAAAGGAAAGATATCCAAATGACCAATGGGTATATGAAAAACATGCTGTCACTTCTCATTGGAAAAATGCAAATCAAAACAAACAAATAACTCACTGGTGTGAGATTGGCACATATAACACAAGATGAAAAACCAATCTGTGCAGATATGGATGTGGGGGGAAAAAGGAATCCTTATCCACTGCTGGTGGCAATATTGACTGGTTCTGCCTCTCTGGGAAACAGTTCGGACATACCAATAGAACTAAGAATTGAGCATCACATGACCCAGCAATTCCACTTCTTGGCCTCTATGCTAACTAGCCCCAAACACTATTTCCACTGTGGCCCTCTGTTCATCACAGCACTCTTCTCAATCACCAGATCCAGAAACAACCGTAGCGCCTAAGAACAGATGAGTGGATAAAGAAACGATGGTACTCATGACACAGTGGGCTACAACTTGGCTATAAGAAAAGATGAAATAATGCAAGCTGCCACTCTGTGGATGGAAGCAGAGGGTATAATTAGCTGAGTGAGGTCAGTCAGAAGAGGGACGGACACAGAAAAATCTATCTGTGGGAGATAGAGGAACATAAGCAAGGGGAACAACCAACAGCCAAAGGTAACAGAAGTGTAGAGTGGTCTAAGAATCGAGCTTACCTGGGGAAGGCGGTCTTGAGCTGGGGGGGGGGCGGTTGGGAGGGGTCCCTGGAACAATGCCAGAGAGAAGGGGAACGGTCTGGTGCCAGGTGTGGTGTCAGATGGAGGTATGCAGAAAACTATCATTGGCTGTTATTTTAAGTCTTATATGGAACTGGAGCGATAGCACAGCGGGTAAGGCGTTTGCCTTGCAAGTAGCCAACATGGCCGACCTGAGTTCGATTCCTCCACCCCTCTCGGAGAGCCTGGCAAGCTACCGAGAGTATCTCGCCTGCACAGCAGAGCCTGGCAAGCTACCCCTGACGTATTTGATATGCCAGACACAGTAACAATTGTCACAGTGGAGACGTTACTGGGCCTGCTTGAGCAAATCGATGAACAATGGGAGGACAGTGACGGTGAAAGTGATATGAAAATGGAATACACGATAATGACAGGAAGGCGGGAAAGTACCGCTGAGGCCTGAACCACTCCACCATTACCCTCGCTGGCTCTGGGAGGCTTTGCCCGCTGTAGTGGCTGACACGCTTGGCCTTTGGCTGTGCCTTTCCTGCCTTTAGGTTTCCTGTCCCTCACCAGGAGCTCAATTCAGGTAGCCATGACCAAGAAGCCCTATCCTCCTCTTCCCCAATCAGACCCCTGCAACCCCCGCAGGTGGAAGAGGTAGTGGGGCCCTAAAGACTCTGTCCCAATTTGTTCAAAAGGTAGATGCTTCATGCCCTCAGGGAATTCCCACCCTCTGCCCCTGCATGCGGCCCTCATGGAGTGGGGAGGCCACTCCCGGAAGAGAAGCCCCTCTCCTCCTCCGTGCATTGGAGAAAGGGGCCCTAAGACAAGAGCTCCACAGCTCAGCCAGGGAGCCCTGTCTAACACAATGACAATCTTGGGGTGGCACTCTTGAGAGAGGCTGGGAGCTCCATTGGACCAGCAAAACGGCAGAGCACAGAATATTCCCAGAGAACAGAAGAAACCAACAGCTGGGGCCTCTGTAGGCCAGGGACACCTCTGAGGACTGGGAAGGCTGCAGATGTGCTGCGCTACACCCTGGGGAAAGCAGCCAGGCCTGGACTTGGGCTGCAGCTCAATGGAAAAGTGCCTGCATGGTACATGTGAGGCCGAGAGTCTGTGCCCCGGCATTACTCCCACACCCTACATGGCCAAGTGCAATTCCCTGTGTTGCTGCTGTCCTCCTTGGCCACGCAACACATATGTGACTCGCACCTCCGCACCCCCACAAGCACACACTCTAACAAAGGCAACAAGAATAAGAATGGGGAGAGACTCGGAACCAAGCAGCTTGCTGCAGAGATGCCTCCAGACTTTGCACCAGGCCAATTCCCCAGGGTGCCTCAGAGGGGAGCAGGCATCGTCCTTCCAACTTCTCCCTAGGAATCCTGGCGGCTGCCATCTTCCAGAACCCAATGAGAAGTCCAGATACACAGGAGCGATGACAGCAAACTCCAGGCCTCAAGGGATAGGGAATGGACTGGTCCTTCTTATCTCCTCATCCCCAAGGGACCCTGGAGGTCATGCCCATGAACTGCCTCCCACTGCTATTTAAGCTCCTTATCGGCCCTGATCCAGAAACACACTAAAGAATCTTAGAACCGAGCAGCTCGCTCAGCAGCTCGCAGAGATTTCTCCAGACCCTAATTATCTAAAATTTTAGAATCCCAGGAGCATGTGGCCGCAAGATCTTACGCTATTCATAACAAGCAACACAAAATAAATTACCTAGCATCTGCCTTTTCAGCAGGTTTGAGTGGTGGTGGGAAAAATTCAGAATAATGGTGGTGGGACTGGTGTTGAAATATTGAATGTGATCCATAATTGTGAACAACTTTATGAAAATTTAAAAAAAAATAAAGAACAAGAACAGGAATGCAAGAAAGAGAGCAATCAGGGCAGGATCGAGAAGTTGGGGAAATCATCTCCCACGCTACACAAAGACTCATTAAGGTTACACAGAAGCCACACACGGGGGCTTTAAACACAGCATCTGGCCAAACACACTGCATACGAAGGCATCTCTCACCCAGGGGCAGCTCCAAGGAAGCCAGGCTGAAATCAAATCACACGCATGCCTGACAGCCCCAAAGCCTGCGTGCCTGCAAAGGGCTGCGTGCCCTCTCGCAGAAAGAGCCTCGATCGACTCCATGTAGGGCTGGGCAGAGAGCAGAAAATGCGAATCCCATGAGGTGTGACAGCAGCCTCCAAGCGACACACAAATCCAAGAGGAAAGGGTAAGAGTCCAACTGGCTAAGTGAGCCTGAGCACAGCCTACGATGAATAAGCTGCTTAGGTTAGCCCAGGGGTAACGGCGTGGTCGCCAGGCTGAAAGATAAAAAAGGGAAAAAAAATCTGAGCAGGGATGTAGGAAGCTGCAGACTGCGGGGGTGGAGGTATGTGTGAGGGGGGGGGGATTCTTTCAGCCATGCCTGTCAATCAAAGCAATCACCCAACCTCAACAATGCCCCCCCCCCAACCACCCCCAAACCACCATCACCTGGAGGGTAAGAATCCAGAATTCCGACTGCACCAACTGAACTACTCTGAGAACAAAACACGCAACTCCGGCGCGGCAATGATCATCACCAGCCCCATCTGCTTCACTCTGCCTTGCTCCTTGAGGGGCAAGCCTTTGTGAACGCTGCCATCTTAGTCATGCCAACCCCTGCAAGAGGGCCTCGCAGATCTCCCGTTTCTCTTTCACCGCGTGACTGGCAAATTAGCAGCCCCGGTTTGTCTGTGCGTGTGTTTGACTGCCTTTGTCCCCCAGGAGCGTGTGGGCTTGAAGAAGACAGGACTCTCTTTCCTTTTGTTCCCTGCACCCCACTGGCTCGCACGATGCTCGGCTCTCTGATTTCTCCTCACCTTCCCTGTGTGTCCTTTCAGGTTTGAGATGTTCTCCAAGCTGGTGGTCGTGAAAATGAGAATCACATTTCCACTGACTGCGGCAAACAGGTGGCCGCCGTTGCTGAAGGCACACTAGAAGGAAACACAGTGAGAGGAGGCATGAGAGAAACGAGCCATCCAGGTGGAGGTTGCCAGCACCAGCACCATTGCCTAAAGGGATCAGGCTGAAAGGTGTGGGGGAGGAGGAGAACTGTGGGAAGGTGCAGTGGAGGGAGGGTTGGCTGCCCTCTTCCAGCACTTGTGTGGTGCCAGGATCCCATCCTGGCCCAGGGGCTGACACTGCTGTGTTTGAGCTGCTTGGATCGTGGAGGAGAGATCTCGTATTGGCAGAGAAGCAAAATTCCGAGGGGGAAAAACAGTCCCTGAGATCATGGTCTTGTTTCTGCATCATCTCGTTTCAGCTCTTGCCCTTCCAGTCCTGGCCCTGGCTGGTTTGTGACTCTAAATTTGACTAATGTTTCCTTTTCGGCACTTTCTCTCCATTAGCAGAGAGGGCCCGTCACAGGTGGGCTATCACAAGAGTTTTGGTTTCCAAAAAAAAAGAGGGGGGGGGAGGAGGAGAATAGAGGAACAAAGAGAGAATACTGCAGGGAGGGCATTTAACTTGCATGAAGCTGACCCAGGTTCAATCCCAGGCATGACAGTAAATCCCCTAACCCCCACCGGAAGTAATCCCTGAGCCAGAGCCAAGAGTAAGCCTGGAGCCCTGGTGGGTGTGGCCCCCAAATAAAATGAAACAGAAAGAAAAGGAAAAACGGGGTAGAGTCAGATTCTCTATTCAATTTGGAGGGAGAAAAGTTGTATTTTTTTTCCTTTGCAGGAAACGTTCTCTAGGACCGACTTCAAATGGATGAGTGAGTTATTAACATTTCAGCCTTGACTGTTTCCCAAGAAAACGCCTGCTGCTGCCCTGAGCATCCCCGTACCTCTCTGCACCCTCGGACAGAGTACTCTTTGAAAGACCGGATGTCATCAATAAGCAGGTTCATGAGACGCAGTTTGTCAGCAAACCCGACAACGATGAAGTGGCCCGAGGGGTGGAGGCCGATGGCGTATGCCTCTTCCTGGTACTCCCTGTAGAGCTCCAGAGTGCTGTGAAGAAGATCAGAGACTTGATGGGGACTGGCACTCTAAATCAATTGCGACCCCCCCCCCCCCCTCATTGTGGTTGGCATATATTTTGATGCTAGCATTTGAGATTCATGATTGTCTGCAACGACTGCTTCCCCTCTTTTCTAGATTTGGGTAATGTGAGGACAGGAGCTAGCCATGAGGATGGAAATGAGGGGAATCATCAAGGGACAGTCCGGTGATGTTAAAGGCACAGCTCCAGCTCGAGTCTTCAAATTGGAAGTAAGGCACAAGTCTTTGCTTCCGGCCATCCCAGCCATTTTAGATAAGTGCAAAGACATTATAGGATGCGGCTGATCGAGATTGGAGATGCTTGGGGAAAGCTGTGAGAGGAGGATGAAGCACTAGGGGGTGGGGGGGGGTAGTTGAGGGCAGTGAGGAGGAAGAGGAGAAAAAGAAGAAATAAATGGTTGAGTGAAATCCATGAGGCAAAAAAGCACTCCGGCGAGAGTGGAGGGACAGGGGTGTTGGGAGGACATGGGAGTTATGTAAGAAGTGAGTCACTGGGGTGCTATCTTTCCATCCTGAGCGTCTAGCAGAGTGGCGTGTAGTAGGCATTTAATAACAAATGAAGCTCCAAGTAATTTTCTAGCCCAAGCAGGAGTGGAAAGAGAAGGCAAACAGGTAGGTTGACTGACTTGATTAAAAAAAAAAATCCTTTGCCAGGAAAATCTCCCAAGTAATTAAAATGCAAAGCTCTCTAATTAAAGTAATTCACATGAACAACTTTAACATCTGAGATCCTGTACACTGTGACAGCAAAGTCTTTCGTTCCTTACTTGGAGTCATAATTCCAGATGCGTACAGATCGATCCAGGGAGCAGGTAGCAATGAGGGGTTTGCGGATGCAAGTAGCAAGACCGGTGATGGATGCTGAGTGTAACGGGTACAGCAGATACTCAAAGTGAGCAGGCTCCCCCTGGAGAAATCACACAGAAGGAGGTCCAGCAGCGTCAGCAAAAGACTGGCCCTGCACTTCAGTTTTCATTAGACCCAGGAACCTTAATTGGCCTGGGTGCACAGAAGCCAGGCTGGGCAAATGGTTTTCTTCGTATGCACATTTTCCTATGCCACCGTCATTTTGAAGCATTACTTTAATGGCCATATAAAATACTTCACTCTGCGGATATAGCAGAATTTATTTCAGTCATTCCTTTCCTGGGCTGAGTGCTTAAGGGAGCACCAATTTTTGTTATTTAAGAAAAACACTAGACTGGATATTCTTGCCTCAAAGTCTTTGGGGTGCTCTCCGATTAGTTCCTTGGGACCCTGTAGAGCACGTCTCTGACATCCAGCTGCTTGACAAAGTGTACCCTTTGGACTGCCGAGGCCCCCATTTCAGAGGACACCCATCCTGAATGGGCACAGTGCCAACTTCCTGACACAGCTCCTAGAGCCACTGGCTCCCCTACACCCATACTGTTGAAGACCTCTCTCTTGGAAACCCCTGTACAATCTATTTTCTTAAACTGGGGGGGTCATAACTTCATATGTTGTTACCAAATGTGGGGGTCATGATGAGGAATTTGGTAATGGTACGAGATGTCTGAATACATGATGACCACAAATGAATTCAAACTCAACCATGTCATGTGAATTTGAGATGTTTCTGGCAGCGCTCATCCACACTGCACTTCTTGGCCAAAAGGGGAATCCCAGTGGAAAAATCAGAAGTGACCCTGGCGAAGATAAGTGAACCTTGAGCAGTCCTCCCTTTCCCACCCTACTTCCCAATCTAGGTTGTCAAGGAGTCCACAGAGAGAACTTGCAGAGCCCTTGACCCCTAGTACAGGCAGAGTCTCAGATGCACCTTCTATTTGTCTATGACCTCCCCATGAGGTCCTGGGCATGTGTCCTCCAGGACCAGTGAGTGACAACGTTTGCTCCCCACAATGCTGGTGGTTGGTGCCTAGAGCACACTTCCATCCACTGTCCACTGTCCTCCCATTGTTCATCGATTTGCTCCAGCGGGCCCAGTAACGTCTCAAAACAAATTGTGAGACTTGTTGTTACTGTTCTTGGCATATCAAATATGTCACAGGGAGCTTGCCAGGCTTTGCCATGTGGGCAAGATACTCTCTGTAGCTTGCTGGGCTTTCTAAGAGGGGCAGAGGAATCAAACTCGGGTCAGCCATGTCAGCCGCGGGCAAGGCAAATGTCTTACCCACTGATGCTATCACTCCAGGCCAAGAGCACACTTCCATGGGAAGGAGAAACACAAGGCTTCACACAGAGGCAGTGCTGGTGGGCAAAAGCTGGGGCAAGGGGGGCTCTCTCCAGGGAATGCAGACCAGAGAAAAGGCAGCATCATTAAAGGCCAGAACCCACACAATAGGTCTGCTTTCTGAGGTGGGATATGGGGGAAATGGCAGGAGTTTTAGGATCTTGATAAGAACTGCCACATTTCTCTGCAGAAGAATCCGTTAGTCTATCACCAACAGCCATGAGCATCGGAAGAGTGATTTTAACAGAAAATGGATTCAGTTACATGGCTGTGCAGGCTCCAGGCTCTGTTAGCAGAGACTTTGTGCCTGGAATGACCTGAAGGAGGAGTGATAGCAGGAAATGTCATGAGATGAATATACCATGGGTGTTTTCATAAGCCAAGACTGATGGGAATTCCCTTAAATTCTGTCCTCTCCCCTTTAAAAACGACCTGCACTCACCCCATCCTTCTCCAGTTTCTTTGAGAAAGAGGGTCTAATGAGGCATAAGAGATGACTAACGGAAAAACACCTCGTGTTCAAGGACTGGAAGGGATAACGTGCCCAGGTAGTGCGATCTCCATTCGGAGCCCAGGTGGCTTCTTTGTAGAACTCGACAAATGGATTCTAAAATTCAAATGGAACTGCAAGGGACTCAGAAGAGCCAAAAACCACCTTGAAAAGAACAGATCCTGGGCCTGAGAGACAGTACAGTGGGTAGGGTGCTGTTGGCCTTGCATGTGGCTGGTCCATGTTTGATCTCTAGCAGCCCAAATGGTTCCCTAGTACTGCCAGGAGTGACCCCTGAGAACAGAGCCAGGAGTAAGTCCTGAGCACAGCGGGGTGTGGTCCAAAAGCAACAACAAAATTTGAGAGAGAGAGAGAGAGAGAGAGAGAGATCAGAGTTCAAGAACCTACACTTCCCAACTTCAAAGCTCACCACGTATAATGATGCTATCATAAGAGGAAATATATTGATGAAATACAATTATGATACAGAAATAAACCCATGTTACAAATGGTTTTCAACAAAGGTGCGAAGACCACATGCAAAAGGAGGCTGTTGGAGCCTCATCGCAGAATGAGCACACAAATCAACTAAAAATGCATCAAACAGGTATGTGTCAGAGCAAAAATTAGAAAACTCTTAGAAGAAACAGGATAAATCACCATTACCTTAGATTTGAAATATAGCATCAAAAGCACAAACAGCCGAAAGAGATAAATTATACTTTATCAAAAGAGAAAACTTTTGTGCACTAAATGACACTATCAAGAAAGTTAAAAGACAGCCCACAAGATGGGAGAAGATATCTGTACACCGCATAGTTGGTAGGGAACTTATATCAGGAATACATAAAGAACTCTTACAACTCAATAACAAAAAGGCAACACATTTAAAAACAACGGGCAGAGGATCCTATTAGGCATTTCCCCCGAAGAAGATACATGAATGGCCCAATGACACATGAAAATATATTCTACATTATGATCCACCAGAGGAATGAAAATTAAAGCCACAAAGAGATACCAGGTCACACCCCAAAAGTCAGATAATAAGCTTTGGCAAAGATATGGAGAAATCATAACCCCTATCACAGCTGATGAGACTAGATGCGCCGCCTCTCTGGAAGACAATCTGGAAGCTCCTTGACTAGGTACACATGGAGCTACTTTACAACCCATTAATTTTGTTCCTAGCTTTATATCCAGAGGAAACTAAAATATGCGTGTGCAAAAAAAAATTGTACACTAATGTTCAGAGATGCAATCTTTACAATACTCAGAGCCACCCACATGATTAGTCAACTAAGATAAGGCAAAAAATGTGGGGCTGGAGATGTGGCTCAGTGGCAAATTATGTGACCTACATGTGTGAGACATGGGTTCCACTGTTGGCAACACACACACACACACACACACACACACACGAATATGGAAAAACAGCACTGATTCATGCTCCAGCTTAAATGAAACTTGAAAGCTTTAGATTAAGTGAAAGAAAACAGTCAAAAAGTCCACAAATTGATATGATTCCATTTACAGGTAATAGAATAGACAAATCTGTAGGGATATAAAGTAACTAAGTGGTTGCCCAGGAAATAGGAAGGAAGCTCTTGGGAGAATGGGGAGATAATAGTTAAAGGGGTGGAAGATGATTTATCTGAAAATCATGGCTTTGCTTTTTGGTTACATCCAACAGTGCTCAGTCCCCACAAAGTGCTGAGGACAAAGCCTATGCTTCAAAGATAATCTGTTGATAGCTTTGCGTTATCTCTCTGACTCCTGTTTGTTTATTAATAATTATTATTTTATCTATTTATTTCCTGCTTTTTGGGTTACATCCGGCATTGCACAGGGGTTACTCCTGAATCATGCCCTCCCTCCCTCCCTCCCTTTCTTCCTTCCCTCCTTCCTTTCCTCCTTCGTTCCTTCCCTTCTTCCTTTCCTCCTTCCTTTCCTCCTTCTGTCCTTCCTTCCCCCTTCCCTCCCTCCTTCCTTCCCTCCTTTCCTCCCTCCCTTCCTCCCTCCCTCCCTCCTGGAAAAGGGTGCAGACAGATGGCTGAACTGTGTGCTTCAAAGAGGCTGCCACGATTGCACTCCCATCAAGGATCCTTCTGACCCCCGCAGGGAGTTTACTGCCCTCTTTGAGGAGCTCTGCTCAGTTGGTTGGATCGTAGGTGCGCCCTGGGTGAGCAGTCCCTGGGGAGGAGGGAGCCTGCCGGGAAGACTCACTTTGCTGATCTCCGTCAGCGACATGGTGATGATGTAGAGCTGGTTCTTGTTGGTGCTGGCAACCAGAGTTTCCTCAGACGGGCTGAAGCACATACAGAGGATATCCTGCTTGTCAGACTGACTCGGGTCATTGCTCTGAAGGTCCACGGGAATCTGCCCGGGATGGGAGACCTCCATTAGTGATGTCCCCACCCTGTCAGCGTGTCCCTGGGAGGCTCAGGGTTCTTCTGGGTCCTCTTGGCTGCAACCCGCACAGAGCAGGACGTAAGTGCTTGTATCTGCCTTTGGTCATTTGCACCTGAACAATAAGACGGTGGCAGATGCAAAACTGGATGAAGCCACGCATCCTTAGGGGGCCCCAGATGTGTGGCTTCATCCAGTTTTGCATCTGACACCGTCTTATTCGGCTACCACTCTCCGCACACATGAAGGTCCCAGCAGAGGAACAAAGGCATGAGGGTCTCGGGGCTGAGATCTCCAAGCCTACTCGGATCGGGGCTGAGAATCCTCCACCCAGATCCTCCAAATTCCAGTAGGCGGGGGGTCACACCCACCAACTGGCTCCCTGGCGCCTTGTAATCCCATCAACGGCCAAGACTCAGAGACTATAAAAACCAGCTCCCGGAAGCGACATCTTATTATCTCATTCCTACTTTGGACAAACTGGCAGGCTATCGACTGCAACCTGCCCACACGGCAGAGTCTGGCAAACTCCCCATGGCGTACCCAATATGCCAAATACCAGTAACAAGGATGGGTCTCATTCTCTTAAAGAGCCTTGAATATGGTACTTTCTTAAAAAATCTCAGGGCTAGGATGAAGGAGATGTTACTGGGGCCTGCTCGAGGCAATCGACGAATAACAGGATGGTCGTGATCGTGATCACGACTGTCTTATTGTTCAGGTGCAAACGACCAAAGGCAGAAACTCGCTTTTCTCTGAGCCCCCTTCTGCCTACGTGCCTGGAGTCCAGTGCAAGTGCCCACCTGTGCCAGACATTCCTGGTGCTTCGGGAAAAGAGGAAAAAGGGAGCCCTTCTGCCACGTACTCTCTGGGAGGCCCTGCAGTGCCCAAGTGGGCCTGACGTCATTAGAGGGGCTTTGTCCTGGGGCTCCTCTCCTTGGCCAAGGACACACACACCGTCACTGCCTCCACGTCTTCACTCCCCGCCAAGCGGGGCTTTGCCCACCTGTAGCCTCCACAGCGTGGAGCCCTGGACAGCAATGAGCCGCCTGCCTCACTGGGCTCCAGGACATCGCCTGCTCTGCCCGGGGTGGGGGTCGAGGATCCCTGTCTTCCAAACCTTCATCATCACCCAGTTAACTCCTTCTCTGCCAGGACAGCGAGGGCTCCGGGAAGCCTGCTCGGACCCCCGATGGATGGGCTGGAGTGAAGGGGGCCGCCCGCTCACCCCACAGCACCCAGGCTGGCTCTCTGCTGTCACATTTGTCCCACTGAGACAGTCCGCCCTGGGCTCCTGTCTGTTTTGTCCCTCTGCTGCCCCCAAGTGCTCAGAGCAGAGCCTGGCAGCAGCAAGATTCTGTGAGTTAGGGGGTGAGTCCCAAGGTCCCCCACCCCTGAAACCCCAGAAAGTTCTTGAGGGCAGCAGCCTGCCTGGTCTCTCCGTCCAGCCTCCAGGTTGTCAGCTGGGTGACAGCCCGCTGTCCTGGGATGCTCTCTTGGGACCTCATTCTGTCACAGCCTCTGAATGAGAAACGCTTTGTCCTCAGCTCCCTTCTCCCCATGTCTCGCGCTTATCTTCCTGCAAGCACCTCCTCCCACGTCTCAGTGAAAACAACAGCAGGGGAAGTAATCACAATGAGAAAGCCGGGGAACTGCACAAGTGAGCATCTGCCCTGTGCCAGACGTCGGCCAGGCGCTGCCTGGTGAGGGGGCGTCTGGTCTGTCTCCCGCGCTCATCTCACCCCGACTCAGGATGGCTTGTGGAGGCTGGAGCCCCAGTACCGCAGGTAGGGCGTTGCTGCCTTGCACGCTGCTGCCCGGCGTCGATCCCTGGCACCCCTGAGCTAGGGTGCCCTGAGCACACTGAGTCCAGAGCCAGGAGTAACTCTTGAGCATCACGAAGTGTGAGGACACAATAAAACAAAACCCAAACCAAACAACAACAACAACGCCTGTACTGCCGACTGCTTCACTGTCTTGGGGCCACTGCTCAGGGACCACCCCCAGCGCCCCGAGACAACAGCAGGTGACGTGTCCATGGGCCCTCTTGTCCCCATCACTCTCCTTCCCAGAGCTCTGCGAAGGAACAGCCAGCAGGACCCCAAGTTTCCTTCTTCTCACCCTCCTTACCCGAATTTCCCTGCTCTCCCGATAAAAATTCTTCTCCGTCTTCTCAAACATCAGGACCCTCCCCGGCCCCGCCGAGCAGGCAAAGCCCTTGGAGTAGGAGGCCACGGCAAACACCTGGGGCAGGGACAACTGCAGGGTACTGGAGCTGGGTATCACCTGTTCCACAGAAGCCTCCGGGGAGCTGAGGCCTGGAAAGTGGATGAGGCTAGGAAAGAAGAGAGCACTTAAGGTTTGATGACTTCTGCGTGGGAGGAGGAAGATGTGTGGGGAGATGGCCTGCTGAGACCCTTTCCCATGGCCCCGATCTGCCCTTTGCCTCGGGACATAAGCACCGAAGGGCAGGAGGGCGGTCGAGGCCTTTATCGGGCCGGCTCACAGCTCGGAGCTTCACACTTATTACTGCTTTTTTTTTTTTTTTTTTTTTTTTTTGCTTTTTGGGTCACACCCGGTGATGCTCAGGGGTTACTCCTGGCTCATGCACTCAGGAATTGCTCCTGGCGGTGCTCGGGGGACCATATGGGATGCTGGGAATCGAACCTGTGTCGGCCATGTTGGCTGCGTGCAAGGCAAACGCCCTACCCGCTGTGCTATTGCTCCAGCCCCTATTACTGCTTCTTTAGGATTGCTTTCATCTGGATTTGCTCTAGACATTAGCGGTGATAGGAGGGAAGCGTTTTCTAAGATGACACAGGTAGCATGCAGCGGAGCTTCGATCTGAATCTGGGGCTCCCTCTACTTCCATCAAGCAAAGATCTGCTCGGGTTGGACTGTGTTGACAGCTCTGAGACGGCTCTCTCCTGCCCTTAGCAGCAGCTTAGAATCTAGGGGGTCTGGGATGGGACTGCAGGGGCACAAGGACCATGAGGATCCAGACGATGAGGATGGGGATGAGGATGAGGATGACAAGGCCCCAGTCAAAACTACCAGGAGGACGGTGGGGATTCGCGTATGTCTCGGAGAACATTGTGCAAGTGTGTGTGTGTGTGTGTGTGAGAGAGAGAGAGAGAGAGAGAGAGAGAGAAAAGAAAGAGAGAGAAGAGAGAGGGGGACAGAGAGAAGAAGAGAGAGAGGAGAGAGAGGGAGAGAGAGATAGAGATAGAGAGAGGGAGAGAGACCGGGTGGTCAGGGAGACTGGGGTCAAGGGAAGCTACACCTGACTCAGCTCAGAATCAAGATCAGCCTACAAGTCACACAGCTACGGCAGCAGGAGACAAGGGTGGGTGCTCCAGATGTAGAGAGGGTGGGAGGAGAGGGACACTGGGTCAAGGGGTGTGAGGTGCGGATCATAAGTGATGCCAGGGATTGAGCCAGGATTGACCTCATGCAAGGCAAGTGCCTTTCCCCTGTACTATCTCTATGGCCCTAAGAGTGGTTCTTAAAGAATGTTGCTCTCCGTGTAAGGCTAATGGTGCACTGAGCATGTTTTCACAAGTGCAGGCATCACCCCAGAGCATGATTACCTCTCTGATTCCTTGACGACCTTCAGGGTCTTGCTGTCTTGGCTGGCTTCCTTGACCATGATGTTGGTCTCCCAGCGTGGATCTCCAGATTCAAAGAGGAAGACCTTGCCAGTGTCAGTGCCCACAATGATCTTGTCCTCAGACACCCAGGCGTGGGCTAGATAGTTTTGAGGTTCTCCCCTCTGAAAATTGGTTTGCTTCAAAAGTCCCTCAGCAAAACGTAGAGTCTTAAATATCCCAGTTCCAGTGACACACAAATGAGTATTATCCTGGGGACTGAAGCTCACCTGCAAAACATACAATAGCAAATGAAAAAAAAAAACAAACGATGAGGGACCGTAGAACTAGTCCAGCAGGTAGGGAGACTGCCTTGTATGCAGTAGGCCCGGGTTCCATCCCCAGCATCCTTTGTGGTTCCCTGAGCAATGCCAGGAGTAATTCCTGAGTGCAGAGCCAGGACTAACCCCTGAATATCTCCAGGCATGGGGACCCCTACCCCCCAAAATAAAGAATCTTGACGAATTGGTTCCATTTGTACTCATTACTATTTATTTCAGGTAGCTCAAAAGAGTCTTTCAACATCATGATATCAATGTAGAGAGAGATCTGATATGACTTCATTATATTTGTAAAGCCGGTGAGACTTCAGCCAGGGAACCTACAAAAGCCAACTTCTGAAGACCACAAAGGGTGTGCAGGTCTGGACAGCAGCACCCCTCTACATCCAGGAGATAGAACAAAGCTGGAGACGGCTACCCGTCTGGAGTGGAAGGATGGAGCACCAGGCAACTAGTTCACTTAGTTGGTTACTTTAAATCTCTCCCACTGAAAAGGTCACGGTCATGGTCACGGTCCTCCTGTTGTTCATCAATTTGCTCGAGCGGGCCCAGTAATGTCTCCATTGGAGACTTTGTTGTTACTGTGTCTGGCATATCGAATACATCACGGGGAGCTTGCCAGGCTCTACCCTGCGGGCGAGATACTCTCGGGAGCTTGCCAGGCTCTCCGAGAGGGGCGGAGGAATCGAACTCGGGTCGGCCATATTGGCTGCATGCAAGGCAAATGCCCTACCACTGTGCAAAGGTATCCCGTCAAAACAGAAAATGGGATGGCTGGGGATGGGAGAGGAGTAGCAATTAAGGAAGCCCAGGGCCAGGCTCCGCCCCCTCTTCCCCCCTCCTCCTCCACATTCCTGCATCACCTATGCCCAGACTGTAGAATCAGGTAGGGTTTGCACAGCAGGGCAGGAAGCAGAACCAGGCAAGGCTCCTATGTCACGGATCTCATCTATGTGCCAGGGACTGTCAGGGAACCACTGAGGTACAGTTCGAGAGAGGCCCAGTGACAAATGTTCAGACTAGGAAAGCATACACTGGAGAGGAAATGGTACAGGGACAAGTTGAGGCCACAGTACCCAGCATACACTGGAGAGGAAATGGTACAGGGACAAGTTGAGGCCACAGTACCCAGCATACACTGGAGAGGAAATGGTACAGGGACAAGTTGAGGCCACAGTACCCAGGGACAAGCAGAAGGAAGGTAAGCACAGCATGAGACAAGGAAGAGTGACATGTCAAAGGAGAGGCCTGGACACTGGGGAGGGAATCCGAATCCACCCGCTTAAACTATAAAATAAATTCTAACTTCTTAACCTTCTGAATTTTGTAGGCAAATCTTTCATACAATTCTTAAGAACCCAGCAGCATAGGACAATTCACGTTTGTCATAACAGAGATGCAGAGAAATGAGGGTGCACTGAGTGTTCCAGGAACAGGGGAGACACAAGCCAGACACGGCACATGGTCTCTCCTCCCAGCTGAGTTTCTGTCCATGGCCCTTCATTCCGATGTTCAGTGACAGGCACCTGTTAACCTGTCACCCCCACCCCCCGCCACCTAGGCCGTGAGCACCTCAAGGGGCTGTGACCTTCCCAGTTCTGCTTTCCTGGAGCTGGATTCCTGGTGGGCATACAGACATGAGTTCTGAATACTGCCTGCAAAGAGTTGCCCTGAGCAGGGATGTTTGTCCGGCTCTGGTGTGGGCTGGATGAAATGATCTTCTGGTTCAGCCTCCAGACCAATCAGCTGTCTGATGGCTTATGTCTCCTCAAGCTTGCAAGGAATGAAAGCCGCTGGGGAAGATAACTGAGTGTTCTGGATGTGATGTGCTGATCGTATCCTTTTCTGAGTGTTTTTGTGTCTTTGTGCCTGAGACACTGACTAGCAGTACTGCTGTGTATGACTAGAACTGAGTCCTTTTAAAAAACAGAGTCCTGGAACCCAGGTTGGTGTGACTGGCCAAGACAGGGCTTCCCTTGGACTTGGCCCCTGCTGCATGGTCCATCAACCTTGTAATGGGAACAACTCCCTTTGCTTCTTTTTTTTTTTCTTTTTGGGTCACACCCGGCAATGATGCACAGCGGTTACTTCTGGCTCTGCACTCAGGAATTATTCCTAGTGGTGCTCAGGGGACCATATGGGATGCTAGGAATCAAATTCGGGTCGGCCATGTGCAAGGCAAATGCCCTACCCACTGTGCCATCACTCCTAGCCCCTCCCTTTGCTCTTAAGCTGCCGCAGAATACCCTGCCCCCTGCTTAACCGCAATGTCATGACCAGCTTCCTAAAGTCTGTCCCTTCTTCACATTACATTCCTGAAGTCTTTGCACTGCCCAGAAAGGCAGAGAGGATGCAGCCAGGACCAGGCAGAAGCACGTTGGATCAATCCGTCTCTGTTTCAACCTGCGATCAGAAAACAGTTCTGGACCAAAGTAAAGAAAAAGGGGTAGTGGAATCAGGGCCTCCAGTCAAGCTGTGATTTTGACTAAATGACTTAGTTTCCAGGGCCTCAGACCCCTCATCTGTGAAATTGGGGTAATAATAAATGCTACACTCCCCATGTGCTTCTTACAGAAATTAAAACTGAAATCCTGGTTAAAAAAAAAAAAACAGGGGCTGAAGCGATAGCACACCGGGTAGGGTGTTTGCCTTGCACACAGCCAACATGGCCGACCCAGGTTCGATTCCCAGCATCCCATATGGTCCCCCGAGCACCGCCAGGAGTAATTCCTGAGTGCATGAGTCAGGAGTAACCCCTGAGCATCGCCGGGTGTGACCCAAAAAGCAAAAAAAAAAAAAAAATCAGTACTCTGGGGCCAGAGAGAGAGAGAGAGAGTGCAGCAGATAGAGCACTTGCCTCGTATACGGCTGACCGGGGTTCTATTCCCTACACTACATATGGTGCCAGAGTCCTGCCAGGAGTGATCCCTGAGCTCAGAGCCAGGACAAGCCCTGAGCATCACCAGGTCTGTGCTCCATACCCCCCCTGCAAAAAAAAAAAAGAAAAGAAAAAAAGGCACTCTTCCTGCAAGTGCAGAGAACTTCTGCATTCTGCTGAGTGACATGATGTTGTTTATTCCAGTACCTGGTAGACAGGGTTGTGCTGAGAATCAACTCTAAGAATGGCCATTACTTTCTGCTTCTCCCACAGCCAGTAGACCAGGTTGGACTCTGGAGGCGAGGTCTGAGTCAACAGGTACTTGGAGTCTGGAGAAAAAGCCATGGTCGTAAATTTCTGAACTGGGAAGTCAAACGTATTGAGGATCTTACGCTTCCGGCATGGAACGGCCGACAGCTCATAAATGGTGATGAGGGGTTTATCTTGCACCATCTCGGAGATCGCCAGGTACCGCCGATTGGGACTGATGGCCAGGGCCAACATGCCCTGACTCCTGTCCGAGCCTGCAAACAGAGGGGGAAAGGGAGAATGAGGGTCGATCACAGCGCACCACGATTTGAGAGAAGCCAGGCCTGGTGCCGCTGGCACATCAGGAATACCTGACGCTCACGGGCACCTGCTGGGCGCTGCGATGCCTTGAGTACTCTAAGGCTGTGTGTTGATGACAATGGTTTGGACAAAACTCCATCTTGTGTGGGGAGGAGTTCGGGGGCAATTCTGGAAGGAGGACCTCTGGGACAGGGTGTGGGTTGGGCTGATTACAGGAAAGCCTGGGGGTGGAGAGAAGGAAGGGTAGAGCAAGTGGGAGAACTGACAATTGTGGGAAACCACAGCTGGAGCAGCACATCTGAACCAGAATGGCCAAAGCTGGACACCTAGAGGAGTGGCAGAGCAGCTGATAACCAAGACCTTTATGACCTTCAGGGCTGCAGCTCGACCTTCTTCCTCTTTCATGGCGGGCGTGCTAACTCCAGGTAATATGTTCTTCCTCACAGTTAGGTGACCCATAAGACCCTTTGGCCATGAGATAATGCAGAGATCTGCTGCACTGACTACAGGGTAAAGTTTCTGCTTTCATTCAGCTTCCCTAGTTCTTTAACTAGAAGGGAAAGGTGCTGTCTGGAGCTATAGCAGTCATTTTGCAACCACGAGGCAAGCAGCAGGCGAACAAAACCTTGGTCCTCTCAAAAGTAGAAGAGGAGGCAAAAAGGCAAGTGGCTATATTCAATGTAGGCTGAGTAATGATTTTAGTGGGCACTCCTCCGTTAAAAATGTTTAAGCTTTCCAGCACCTATGTGGGGGTTTGATGTGTGATTGATGTTGAGACAGATGCGAAAACTAAATCCTCTGTTGCAACCCAGACCTCATTATTCTGCATGCTCAGAGAGAGTTTAGGAAGGGTCCCAGGAAAGAGTCCTCTTGTGTGCAGGGAGTATAATCCTGGAGAGAAAGTTTGTGGGTTATTTTAAAATGTGAGAGGTCGGGGGGGAGAGAGAGAGAGAGAGAGAGAGAGAGAGAGAGAGAGAGAGAGAGAGAGAGAGAGAGAGAGAGCGCTGCCGGTGAGAAGCTTGTCTTGCATGCAGCCAACCCTCGTTCAATCCCTGCCATCCCATAAAATCTCCCAAAACACTGTCAGGAGTAATCACTATGTACACACACAGCCAGGAGTAAGCCCTGAGTACAACCAAGTGTGGAATCCTCTTCCCCAAACTTTCTATTTCAGTTGGTGACCCTCACATTTCTATCACCAGCTTGGACTTCTCTCACCCTCAAATCCAGGCCTGAAATTGAATTCCTTACTTAAGATCTCCCTTTGGCTATCTAGCAGGCATCTCAGTCTCACTCCATCACAGATGAACCTCCTAAGACTCCCCCCAAACCTGGCTCCTTCTTCAGTCTCTTTTTTATCTTCATGAATAGCAGCTCCAGCCTTCCTGGTGTGCAGGTCAGAAGCCTCACTGCCTCTCTTTTACTTCCACCCCACATCAGCCTGTGTGGGAGGAAAACCGTCACTTCTAAACTCAAAATGCATTTGGAATTGGAACACATTTCGTAAAACCCCTTTTGCCTGCCGATACTCTGCTCCATGCCACCCCCTTTTCTCAGCTGTACTGTAGTATTAGTCTTAGAACAGGTCTCTGTTCTCCCTCCCTGTCCTCGGAGAGGTGTAGTAACTGGAACGGGCCTGTTGAAATGTAAGCCAGACCTTTTACTCTGCTCAGACTCCCGCCATACCTTCCCTTTTTATCCCGAGTAAGAGCTCAAGAGGGACTGGGGCAATAGTACCAAGGATAGGGCGTTTCCCTGGCACATGGCAGACCTGGGTTGGATCCCCTGGAATCCCATATGGTCCCCTGAGCACTGCCAGGAGTAAGATCTGAGTGCAGAGCCAGGAGTGATCCCTGAGCTAGATGTGACCCACAAAGACATAAAAACAAAACCAAAAAGGAGCCCAATACCCACAAAGTCCTAGTGATGTGTCTTCTCACGATGTCTTTGTCTTACTTCCCACATGCCCTAGTCTGTTCCACGTCTTTCCAGCCACTTTGGCTCCCTCACTATTTCCCTAACACACTAAGCACCCTCCTAAGTCAACGCCTCCCAAAAGAACAAAGCATAATAGATAATATAGGAATAATCTCTGAGTAGGAACGATGCCTTAATAAGACACACTGATTTCATTAAATAAATAATTTCTGCCCATAAATAAGGAGAAAACACAATTTCCAAACTAGGGGAAAAATACCTGCACTATACAGGTCTGACCAAAGATTATTATACAGAATATTAAAAAACATGCCCATAAATTAAAAGGAAAATTACCAGCAAACAAAAACCACTGAACAATTAGGAAAATAATTTCACAGAAGATTGAACAGGAATAGGCTATAAACATGTAGAAAGATGTTTATCCTCACAAGCAGTGGAGAAATAAATACCAAAACCACAATGAGAGAGTCTTTCTCAACTGCTAGATTAGCAAAAAAGTTAGGAAGTTGGACAAAGGCTTGCAAGAATGTGCAGAAATATCAACTGGCATGTTTTCCTGGTGGGAATACGACTTGGTATGACCACATTACCCAGTCATTTTTGTCCTAGTTGTGTGACCTGGGGAATATCTGTAGATAGAAGAACACACAGAATTCTAGAAGGTTTTCAGTGGCATTGTATTGTGCTAAAAAATATAAAGGACCTGCTTTCTCCCAAATGTCCATCAATACCAAAATGAATACACACATATGAGATGTGAAAATCACACAGTGGAACTTCCTATAGCAAATGCACAAATCTCAAAAGCAAGAAGCTGACAAAAGTAGTCATGGAATAGCTGTAATATGATTACATTTATGTAGGTAGTAAATTGTAAGAAAAAAACCTAAATGGTACATAAGGTTAAGAATATGGAACAAACTATATGGGAAAGTCAGAAAATGCTTGACAAAGTTAAGAAGGGGTGTGTGAACGTGAGTGTGAGTGTGTGTGTGTGTGTGTGAATGATACAATCAGGAAGTGATGAGAAAGGAACCCTCATCTACATTTGGTGAGAATGTTTGTTGATTCAATCTTTATGGAAAGCAATAAGAAGATTTTTCCCCCCATAAAAGTGAGAATAGAATTCCAATATAAAGTCTTGGCATCTCTGAAAGTAGACTTTAGACCAAACATGATTGCCACTCAATGTTTCTTTTGCAAACCACAACACCCAAAAGGAGAGAGAGAACAGAGGGGAATGCCCTGCCACAGAGACAGGGTGGGATGGGGGGGATGGGGGATGGGAGGGATACTGGGATCCATGGTGGTAGGAAATGGGCACTGGTGGAGGGATGAGTGTTTGATCATTGTATAATTGAAACCCAAGCACAAAAATGTGTAAGTCTGCAACTGTACCTCATGATGTCTCACTATTTAAAAAATTTTTAATAAAAAAAATAAAGTCTTGGCATCTTCTTTCAAAGTGAAAAAAATCTTAATTTGAAAAGATATATGTATACTCATGTATATCATAGCACTTCTTATGATAGCTAGGAAATGGAAACAATCCAAATGACCCATAAATGGATAAAGAGGATGTGGTAGGTATACGCATGATGAAATACTAGGCAGCTATAAAAAAGATGAAATCATGCAGTTTCACTGCAATATGTATAGAATTGAAGAGTATTATGTTAAGTGAAATAAGGCAAAGGAAGAAGGACAAACACTGGATAATTTCCCTCACGTGTGGAATATAGAGTCAAAACAAGGGAATAGACGATGTTGAACAATGACAAATTTCAGTCTTGGAATATAAAACTGACTACCAACCACTGGGGGCAGGGAGGAGGAAGATTGAGCTAGAGGTCATATAGCAACAGTGGTAAGAGGATCTTGGAAACTTTGGTGGTGTAGTTTGTACACACTGTACATCAGGTATTTTGTACATCAATACCATATACTTTAACAGTATATTGTGACCATCTTACCTAAACTATGTGTGTTAATAAAAATAATCCTGGACCAAATTAGATGACACAGTGGGTTGAGTGTTTGCCTTGGATACAGTCAACCAGATTTGATACCTGGCACCCCATATGTACTCTGAGCCCCACCAGGAATTATTCTTTTTTTTTTCTTTTTATTAGTGAGACTTCATGAGGTACAGTTGTAGACTTACAAATTTTTGTGCTTGGGTTTTAATTATACAATGATCAAATACCCATCCCTCCACCAGTGCCCATTTCCCACCACCACGGATCCCAGTATTCCTCCCACCCCCCAACCCCCTAACCCACCCTGCCTCTGTGGCAGGGCATTCCCTTTTGTTCTCTCTCTCTCTTATTGAGTGTTGTGATTTGCAAAAGAGGCAATGGGTGACAATCATGTTTGCTCTATAGTCTACTTTCAGCATGCTTCTCCCATCCTGGGAGGATACCAGTAATTATTCTTGAGGGCCGACCCAGGAGTAACTCCTGAGTACTGCCAGTGTGATCCCAAAACAAAACAAAATAATGCAATCATGGAGAAACCCTGGATCTTTTTTTTCTAAGCTTTTATGAGTCATATTATATTATGAAATAGAAATAATACTGTACATACTGCAGGATTTATATAAAATAAATATTAAAGAACATCAATTAATTGGTTGCCATGTAACAATGCATACTGGGAAATGCATATATATATATGGATATAGTTTTTTTTATTAGTGAGACATCATGAGGTACAGTTGTAGACTTACAAATTTTTGTGCTTGGGTTTCAATTATACAATGATCAAATGCCCATCCCTCCACTAGTGCCCATTTCCCACCACCATGGATCCCAGTATCCCTCCCAACCCCCATCCCCTGCATCCCACCCTTCCTCTGTGGTAGGGCATTCACTTTTGTTCTTTCTCTCTTATTGGGTGTTGTGGAAACTCTGGATCTTTAATATGCGATTACTTGAACTGCATGGATTAATATTTCTTCATTTTATCACTGGTATTTAAATATTTTATATATAGTATCACTGTATCACTATCATCCCGTTGTTCATCGATTTACTCGAGCAGGCACCAGCAATGTTTCCATTCAGTCCAGCCCTGAGATTTTAGCAGCCTCTCCTTACTATCTTTCCAAATGCTCCCGTATTGGAGGCTCTTTCAGGGTCAAGGAATGAGACCTGTTACTGTTACTGTTTTCGGCATATCAAATATGCCATGGGTAGCTTGCCAGGCTCTGCCATGCGGGCGGGATACTCTCAGTAGCTTGCTGGGCTCTCCGAGATATGTGTATATATATATATATGTATATATATATATTTCCCTATATGATTTGTTGTCTACTGTCTAAACCCCACCAGATATGGTGTGGTAATTATGGAAAATGGATAGGGAGTGTCTTATGATGTGTTGCGCGGTCCAGAAATATGTTCACTCATGTGTGAGCCTCGGTCCAAGTGTGTGGAAAGTGGCCTGGAGCATGGTGCTGGTTGGGTAGTGGAGGTCGGCTGCTGGGGCTTGTTCCCTTGGGGCAGGGAGGGATCTCACCTGCCCCCCTCTGGGGCATCCCGAGTGAAAACAGCCTGGCGTGGAGTCCGGTGGCATGGTTATGGGGGCCTCATTTTAGCTACCTTCCGGGAGAAGCAGCCATGAGATCTGGAGGGTGGCCGATGAGGAGATTATCTCACTTTATATGACTTTATCACAACAAAGCATGTGAAGGCAATGAAAAGTGGGCAAAAAAAAAAATGTGACTACGTGTGGTAATCATAGGACTAATGTGAACCAAAGCAAGTCTAGCATACAAAAAGTGATTGTGACCTGGGATAAAATCTCGTATCTTCAACACTGTAGCACTGTCTTCCCATTGTTCATCAATTTGCTCAAGCGGGCACCAGTAACATCTTCATTGTGAGACTTGTTACTGTTTTTGGCATATCAAATACGCCATGGTGAACTTGCTAGGCTCTGCCGTGAGGGCGGGATACTCTCGGTAGCTTGCCAGGCTCTCCGAGAGGGACGGAGAAATTGAACCTGGGTTGGCTGCGTGCAAGGCAAACGCCCTACCTGCTGTGCTATTGCTCCATGAATTAAAAATGTGTGATCATAAGGGCTGGAGAGATAGCACAAGGGTTAGGGTATTGCTTTGCATGCAGTCACCCCTAATTCTGTCCTTGGCACTACATATGGTACCCTGAGCTCAGCCAGGAGTGATCTCTGAGCACAGAGCCATGAGTAAACCCAACTTCCTAGGTATGGCCCAAATCTACACCTTTCCCCCAAACATGCAATGATGAAGGCGATGTATTCTGGAAAACTGTGCTGTCTAACTCAAAAAGTACCCCAAAGAGGAAAAGACACTGATACTGAGGAAGTATTAAAATACAGTACCTCCTTTTTTTTCTTATTAGACAACCCTGGGAAAAACATTTACCTTTAAGCTAGCATTATTTTATCTGTGTTTTGCTTGTTTGTTTTTGTAACACACCCAACAGTGTCCAGGGCTTATGCCTAATTCTGCATTCAGGGATCACTCGTGGCAGTGCACAGGGGACCATATGGGATGTCAGGGGCGCTCTAAGAACCATACGGGATACCAGGAATTGAACACGGGTTGACCATGTGCAAGGCAAGCACCCTAAACGCTGTATTATCGTACAAGCTCCATTTTACCTGTGATTCATAACTGTGCATGTACGATGAGCTAATACATATATATTAAAAAATACAAGCAGTCATTTATTTCCTCTGCATTTGTAAATCTCCATGTATACTCGAATTAGCTAAAACATTATTTTTCCATCTTTGCTTTGGGATTATGGGATTCTACTTGACATTTGGGTTGATATGGGTGTGTCGTAATGAAAAGTATTCCGTAGTGCTCGTTTTTACCTGGAATGAATTTTTGCCATTTCTGATCCACATTGTACTTCACACAGTAATTCCCTGAAGGAAATATAACGATCTGCTCATCGAAGAAGAAGACATTGTTGGTCACATGGGCTCGAAGACCAAAGACATGCAGAGACTGAGCTACCACGGTCGACATAGTCCCGCGCCCAGGACTTCTCCTCGGAGAAAGATGCTGCAGGTGAGGGCGGGGAAGAGCAACGCCTGGGCTGAGCCACTAAGGTCTTGCCCCGCCCCGGCCCCGCCCCACCCTCGTGGCCCCGCCCCTCTCCTCCCCGCCCCGGCCCGCCTGGCCCCGCCCCGGCCCCGCCCCACCCTCGTGGCCCCGCCCCTCTCTGGCCCCGCCCTCCCTGCCTGGCTCCGCCCCGCCCACGTGGCCCCGCCCCTCTCCGCCCGCCCCGCCCCTCCTTGCCTGGCTCCGCCCCGGGCCACGCCTCCTCCCGCCCCCGCGCCTTCGGCGCCGTCCCCCCACCCAGGCTCCCACTCCCTGCGGTTCCGCCTCTCCCTCGCCGTCCCAGGAATTCCTGCTCACCCTTCGCTTCCTTTCTCGGAGTCAGATCGCTCTTAATCCGGAGCCTCTAACCCCTACAGATCCGGAGCCACCCGGACGCTTTCCACGCCGGCACCGTTGCTATGGCGACCGCAAACAGGAAGCGCGGGGCTCCGACCGGAAGCGGAAGTCCCGACGGGACCGTTGAGAGCGCCGGAGTTTGCGGCTGTTGGTGTGCGCCACGTGCGCGAACGGCGGCCAGGAGAGCCCCAGCGGGGCGGCCAGCGGGCAGCGGGCAGCGTGATGGACACTCCCCCGCTCTCAGGCTCCGACTCGGAGTCCGAGGAGTCTCTTGTCGCGGACCAAGAGGTGGGTCTGGGCCGAGCGCGCGGGCGCGGGCGCGGGCGAGGGGCCCGGACGGGCTGGGTCTTGACCGTGGCTCGTGTCCTGCAGTTGCAGGATGCGTTTTCCCAGGGACTGCTGAAACCCGGCCTCAACGTCGTTCTGGAGGGGCCGAAGAAGGCGGTGAACGATGTGGTGAGCCCGGGCTGAAGACGGGGGCTGCGCGCCAGGAACGTGTCCCAGGGAGGGCGCCCGGGGCCCTGGACCGGCGGGGGTTGGGGGCTCGGGCTGGCTGGGGGCGGGTGTCTGCCCGTTGGAGGGAGAGCCTGGCGGTGTCCCCCTTCTGAGAGCGCCGTCTCCTTGCCCCAGAGCGGCCTGAAGCGTTGTCTGGCCGAATTCAAGCGGGATCTGGAGTGGGTCGAAAGGCTGGACGTGACCCTGGGGCCGGTGCCGGAAATCAGCGAGCCGCAGTCGACGCCGCAGAGCAAGGATCCGAAAGCTGTTGACCCAGAGGACGACTTCCAGCGGGAGATGAGCTTGTGTGTTCGGCTCCGGGTGGGAGAGGGGTCTGGGGACTCCCGTGCCCGCCCGGGCAGAGCGAGCCCGGGAGGAAGGAAGGCGGCCTCGAAGGGGCCGGGATCCGTTGGCCCTGGTGAAGAGAAGAGCTCCTGGATCCATCGTCCTAAGCCAGAATCCAGTTGATTTTGAAATCATTAGGTTTTTGGTGGTTTTGGTTTTTTTTTTTTTTTTTTTTTTTGCTTTTTGGGTCACACCTGGCAATGCGCAGGGTTACTTCTGGCTCTGCACTCAGGAGTTACTCCTGGCGGTGCTCACATGGGATTGCTGGGAATTGAACCCGGGTCTGCGGCGTGCACAGCAGACGCCCTACCCGCTGTGCTATCTCTCCAGCCCCAATAATTAGGTTTTTGTATGATGTGCACATCCAGTTATTAGGACAAAAATTTGCTGATGGAAGCGTTTTTGTATGGACTTGGAGCGACTGTGTTAAAATTCATAATTGGTGTTAGTTTGTACGTTAAGAGTTCTGTCTCGTGGAGTTCATGCCCAATTCAATCAGCCTAATCAATGGTTGAATAAATAACAATACTCCTACATAAAAAAAAAAAAAGAGTTATATCTCTGGGCAGACTCTCAAACTGCTAATTTGTTCTTAGGAATCCTCCCATCCCCTCTAAAAAAAGAATATGCAATTCTGTGTTTTCTGGATGCCACATAAATGAGAAATTGTTCCAATGTTACGTGTGCTTGGTGGAGGTCAGCTATTGAGGCCCTTCTGACCTGGAATAATAACTCGAGAGAGGTAGAGAGAAGGAATGTAAGGACTCATCTCTCCTTGTTTTCAGCTACCGGCAGGCCCAAGCTGCAGTGCTTGCAGTCTTACCCCGTCTGCATCAGCTCAAAATTCCTACCAAGCGGCCCACTGATTATTTCGCGGAGATGGCCAAGACTGACCAGCAGATGCAGAAGGTAAGAAGAAGCAGTGAAGGCTTTCTCTGGAAAGTTGAGACTTTGTTTTTAAGTAGATTCATCTGGTTTGTCTCTTAGAGTGCTTTTTAGGAAGTAGGTATAAGTGAGCCTTTCAATAGGGATTTAGAACAATAATAAGGTAGTTATTTTCTCCACTGTCAATTTCATAAATATGTCAGTACCAGTAAGTGAACTTACAATGTAAGTTCAGTTATATACATAAAAACACGTTGCTTATATACATATCAAGTGTATATACTTATATAATAAGTGTATAAGTATATAAACAAGTATATATACAAGTGTATAAGTGATATATACTTATATACACATATCACTTATGTGTATCTAAGTGATATACGTATCACTTATATACATATAAATGTAAGGTTGACTTTTTCCTAATTTGAACAAGTGGGAGAATGTTTTATTAGAACTGTGGATGGCCTTTTGCATTTCCTAGTGACCTGCTGTGTAGAAGACTTAGAATTTGTAGGCAGTTATTTTCTGCTGACTTCTGTTTTCTCGGCAGTAAAACAAGAGGTTCGCGTCTATCTCAGCTGTAGTTTAGAGTTGTTTAGGGGACAGAATGATAATACAGAGGGTAGATCACTTGCTTTGCACACGATCTGCTTGGTCCTGGCATCCCATTTTGTCCCCCGAACCCTGCCAGGAGTGATTCCTGAACACAGAGCCAGGATTAAGCCCAGACCATAGCCAGGTGTGGCCCCAAAACCAAAACAACGCCCCGAAAACAAAAGAATTTGTGGAATCAAGTTCCACCGAATTTGATAATTGCCAGCATCAAATCCCAGATATATTTGAATATCTCAGAGTGTAGTGAACTCTGGTCTCAGTTGAATTTAGGGAAGTTATTTTAGCGCCGAGCTATGCATTCAACCCATACTTGCTCGTCCAGTAACTGAAATGTATGTGAGAGGGGAAAGGCAAGGTTCCTGGCACTATTTGGGTTATGATTGTGTTTATGGCCTTTTGGAGAAGAGAACTGAGAGTTGCAGAAGTTAATTTGTGCTTTGAAACAGACCTTTTTGTTTCAAAGAACTAGCAGTCCAGGGCCAGAGCGATAGTCCCGCAGGTAGGATGCCTTCCATGCAGCTGACTCAGATTTTGTCCCAGGCACTAGATATGGTCTCCTGAGCCCTGCCAGGAGTGAGCCCAGATGTGGCCCCAAAACAAAAACAAAAAAGACAAACCTAAAGGAGCTAACAGTCCACAGGCAGGGAAGGTGACTTTGGTGTGCCAGCTGTGACGCTGGTCCCCTTGCTGTCTTGTGCAAAGCGCTCAGCCTGTGGGCGCGTTGTCCTCAGGTGTAAAGCCCATTCATAAGTTTTCCACCACCGTTTGTAGAACTGAGTTTCTCTGTCCCCAGCTGCAGTGTAGCACCCTACCTTAAGGGCGACCTTCCCAGATTCAAATAACATGCGCCAACAGACCTTCCTGTGTTTTAGATCCGACTGAAGCTGCAGGCTAAGCAAGTCGCCATGGAGAGATCCGAGAAGGCGAAGCAACTGCGAGCACTTCGGAAATACGGAAAGAAGGTGAGGAGGGTGATGGACGGGAGGAGAGAAGGCTGAGGGCGCTTGCCAGGCCAGACTGCTGTGCACTGATCTGGTTCCATGCTCTGGGGGATCACGTGTCAGTCTTTTCTTCAATACCTTTGTGAACCCTGAACTGTGGTCACTACAGGTGAGTCGCCACTCTGCCTTTAGTTTGCGTCTTTACACTTCGGAAGAGTCGAAGCCTGTTCTCTGGCTTCCATATCTGTCCTCACAGCACAGTACCGTCCCCAGATTCCCGGGCTTTAGAATCTTTGTGAGTCTGTCTCTTTCCTTCCTCCTCATGGTTTCTGGAGTGATGCTGAGGATGAAGGATCATCGTGCTGTCTGATCCTGAGAGGAGAATGCCCCTGGTGTCTGGGCTCTGACTGCCTGTGTTCTCCTGTGATACCAGAGAGCCAGGCCGTGACATGTTCCTTGGTTTCTGTGTTTATTTTATGGACATCCAAGGAAAAGTTTGGTTTTGTGGAAGAAACGAGTTTGGAGGATCAGCTTGGCATCTCGACTTCGTTGGCAGTTTGGCCATCACGCTTAACTTGATGTGGGGTGTTGAGCTACTGTCCCCAGTTGGAGTTTTGTCTGAGCTCCATGCAGAATGCAGTGAGAGCATGTTGTGCTCTGTAGAGGGCCGGCTCGTGGTGGGTGACTGAGATCAACCTGAAGGCATGAGCGGTTGGATTAGGCGTCCTATTAAACAGATGCAAAGATAAATTCAATTTGGCCTGCTTTCCACTGCTTCTAATCTGAGGAAACTTTAGGTGACTAGTTCTTGGGTAACGTCTGGAGACATTTTCGGTTGTCGTATCTTGGCAGGCAGGATGCTTACGGTGTAGGGTGGCGGGGAGATTGGGGGGGTTGGGGGAGTGGGGGGTGGGTAGAGCAGTTGAATATCCTCTAAAGTGCAGGACAAGTTCTGCACTTCCCAATAGAGGATCGGGCTGCCTATTTGAAGTGTTGATACAGAGGAACCTTATCATAGAGTATGTTTGTCATCTTTTGTTGTCAAAGCCGTTTTTGTTTGGCGGGGGTGGAAGAAGGTCGTCTTTTTTATATAGATAGCTCTTGTTGTCTGATTATTGGTTCCAAGTCCCCCCAGATAAGTGCATACTCAGATTCTCAAGTCCCTAAAAGTGGCATAGGCTTTGCATATAAATCAGGGAGTTCCGTTAATGTGCTTTGAGTCATCTCTAGATTACTTATAATGCCCAGTACAGTGTAAATACTGTGCAAGTAGTTGTCATACTATGTTATGCAGTCAGTGATGACCCAAAAAAAGTTTGTATTCAGAGCAGGCACAGGCATCAGGTCTAATTGTCTAATACTTTTCTTTTTTCCTTTGGCTTTTTGGGTCACACCTGGCAATGCACAGAGGTTACTCCTGGCTCATGCACTCAGGAATTACTCCAACAGTGCTTGGGAGACCCTATGGGAATCGAACCTGGGGCAGCCGCATGCAAGGCAAACTTCCTACCCCCTGTGCTCCAGCCCCCATCTAATACATATTTTTGTCTGTCTGTTTCGTAATACATTTTTTTGATCCTGGATTGCAGCTCTAGAACCCTTGGCAGTTTCATGCCTTGTAACACTAGATTAGCTGTTGTATCAGTGCACACACTGATGAGGAGGAGAATTGGATGCAGAACTGGGCGTGGTTTGCTCCAGTTTTGTGGCAGGGTTATGCAGTGGAATCAGAGTACAAGTTTGGAATCCAACTGTCTGTGTGAGCATCACAGTTCTATACTTCGTCCCTGTGTTACAGTGGTGTGATACTTTGCCTCTCTGCTTCATTTTCGGCCCTAATGAGAATTTCTGCTTCGTGGGTTGCTGTGAAGGTGAACAGAGAATGTACTTAGCGCCTTAGCATAGTTGGACAGAGTGAGTGTTAAGTGGCGGTATTGTCGCTTAGAGAGTGCTAACAACAGTCTGTTTCTGTCGTAGGTACAAACAGAGGTCCTTCAGAAGAGGCAGCGGGAGAAAGCACATATGATGTCTACCATTAAAAAATACCAGAAAGGTGAGTTTGTCTCTCCAAGCACAGGGGGAACTGGCTGGCACAGACTCCCTCAAAATTCATTCAGATGCAAGGCTTGGGACCCTGTTGGTTTGGAACAGTTGGACCTAGGTTCTGGGAATGACTGGGGAGTACAACCTGCTTGTTAAAATGGATGTATTTCATAACAGCCTTCTTTTGAGGTTTAAGCTCTTTAAACGTGGTGGTACTGATCCAAGAACTTCTTCACTCCCAGGTTTCTCGGATAAACTGGATTTCCTAGAGGGAGATCAGAAACCTGTCGCACGGAACCCGAAGGAGGGCACTAAAGGCCAGCAGCCAAAGAAGGGGTATGAAGGGTTTGGGTTTGATTCGGGGGGTGTGCAGGGCTGGCGATTCTATAGTTATGTCAGGGTCTGCCTCCAGGACTCCCAGAGCTGCCATGTGCCTTTTAGCCGCATCAGGCAGACAGTTAAAGGAAGATGATTTCCGAAGTAGGCACATTTCAGGTGGATGCTCAGTAAAAGTTGCCGAGTACTGGCCTGGACTTCAGGCCGCAGTTGCCACTCCTTCAGAGGGTGGCTTTGAGCAAGTGAGGAGACCCAAGTTAGTTTCTGCATCTATGAAAATGAGAAGTCCGAAGGCGCCTTTTAAAGATTAGCATTGCACTGCACTGTCCTCCCTTGTTCATCGATTTGCTCGAGTGGGCCCAGTAACGTCTCCATTGGAGACTTTGTTGTTACTGTTTTTGGCATATTGAATACATCACGGGTAACTTGCCAGGCTTTGACGTGCGGGTGGGATACTCTCGGTAGCTTGCAGGGCTCTGTGAGAGGGGCAGAGGAATCGAGGCCGGGTCGGCTTCATGCAAGGCAAATGCCCTGCCCGCTGTGCTAATAATAGATAAGGTCATATTTTTTGAAGTTAAGACAGAAGGCATGGGCCACATGTGGATCCTTGCCTGGTTTCAGCTTTGTTTTCCTACTCGAATGCTTAAGACTGTAACAAGGCGATGTCACCTAGGGACTTTGTTGATTAAGAATACAGGGCCACGGGTGAGCTTCTGGGAACTGTATTTGGAAGACTAGGGATGTTGTTGGTCTTTCAGTTTCCTCGGTGTTTATGGTACTGGGTTAACCTGCAAGATCGCTTTTTTTGCAGTCCCAATGCCAAACGACGCTATAAAAATCAAAAGTTTGGTTTTGGCGGAAAGAAGAAAGGCTCCAAGTGGAACACGCGAGAGAGTTATGATGATGTATCCGGCTTCCGGGCCAAGAAAGCTCATGGCAAGGGCCTGAAGAGGCCTGGGAAGAAAGGATCCAATGTAAGTGAAGGGCTCGGTGACCCCCTGCTCTTACTCTGTTCCCTTTTCCTTTCCTTGTACCCTGCTCCTGGGGCAGAAGCCTAGTGTGTTCTGTGACCACATGTGACCTTTCTTTTTCTGTAGAAGAGACCTGGAAAAAGAACAAGAGAAAAAATGAAGAGCAGAGCACGCTGAGTAAGCAGCATCTTGTATATAAAGAACCAAGACAGAGAGATGAAGGCTTGGAATTCTGTAATAGTTGGCATCCATTTTATTGGTTTCTTTTTTTTCTTTAACTGTCAAAAAATAACGATTTCAAAAAACTACACTGTTGGTTAAAAATTTAAAATTGAATATTTAGAAATAATGTTTCTATTGAATAATAATTTAAACTTTAAGTCCAAATTGCCTCCTTCAAATGACAAATGAATATTAGACATGTAACCCCCACAGTTGTTCTTCTTCATTCTTCCATATAGTTGTATAAGCATTGTAGATAAGTTAGTATTCTGTATATATCATGATTGTTTAAGTAGAAAATAATGTAGAATTATGACTAGCACTGTAGCACTGTTCATCGATTTGCTCAAGCGGGCACCAGTAATGTCTCCATTGTGAGACTTGTTACTGCTTTTTGGCATATCAAATACGCCACGGGGAGCTTGCCAGGCTCTGCTGTGCGGGTGGGATACTCTTGGTAGCATGCCGGGCTCTCCGAGCGGGACGGAGGAATCGAACCTGGGTCGGCCACGTGTAAGGCAAATGCCTTACCCACTGTGCTATCGCTGTGCTATCTGTGCTGTCGCCCAGAATCATGAATACTCTGATCAATTTACCTTTTTGGTAGAGTATGAGATTTTCTTTAGCACCTTGTATTTTTTTGCATATATGATTTTTTTCTTCATTGTTTTTCTTTCCATTGTCTTATTCACTGTGTAATTTTAATGCCATTACTTGGGTCAAATTCTATATTTTTCTGCCTTACCTTACTTACTGGGTTTTTTGTTTTTGTCGTGTTTTTTTTTGGTGCTATGTGCCATTCACGAATATATTTCTAAGAAAAGGAACATAGTTGAATGTTTTGATCTTGCATTTTGGAGTTGCTTGTACTTTGCTATGTATATTCTGAGAATGACAACAGGTGCCACTTGGCCTTGTGGCTTAGAGGGTGGCCACTGGTAAGGCTGGTGCCATTCCATTTCTCAGTTTTTTCTGAAATTTTGCCTCTCTTTCAGTCTTCCAGGGAATCTCAAATTTTACAAGATACTCCTTGGAATAGATCTGCTTTTATTAGGGGATTTGGAAGGATCCAGGCTCTTCATTTCTGGCAGATGTTGGTAACCCTCCCCTAGTTATTTACTGCAGTTCTGAAATGTGTGTTAGTAAAATTTTGAATCTCATAATATTCTAAGTTAAGAAAGATCTCTTTTTTTCTAGTCATTTTATTAAACTTTTTAGTTCTCATTTCTCATTCTTTCCTGTGCGTTCTTTATTCTGTCTTTTCTACTTTTTTCCTCCCTCCTTCCACTCTTCCCTTCTTTCTTTCTGAAACCAGGCCTTCAGGAATGCATCTCCAGTGCCCTGCTGAGTTATATCCTGAGCCTTACACGTTTTTATGCTCTTATTAGATGCCCAGTCTAACTATCTCTCCCAGAGTATGAATCAGTTTATTTTTTCAAAAAAAACAAAACAAAACCAAAGCTCCTGTTTCCTTGAATGTCCCCAGACTCTGTGCATTTGACCCTGTTCTTCATTTTTTATTTTTTAACAGTTGCCTAGAAATATGAAAACAAAGATACAGGAGCCATGCCTATTACAGTGGCAGGGACGCACAGGAAACCTCACTTACTGTACGCTTCCTATTTGATGTCGGGCAAGGGAAGTTTTCCTTTCTTGTGAGTGGGGAAGGGGGCTTTTAGGTTACGCCCAGCTGTTTCCAGGGCTTGCTCCTGACTCTGTGCTCAGGGATCACTCCACACGGGGCTGGGGTGGGGACCGTGTATGGTGCTGGAGTTTGAACCTGAGTTGGCTGTATAGAACATTGTGTACCACATCAGAGTCTGTGTCTGTTTATTTTCTGGGGTGGCTTTCCTTAATGTTTGATGTGCGTTGGTGGGACATAGTTGAAAAGTACTCAGTTTTCTGGAATGCGATGTGAGTTGGCTGGTCACATTATGTATTGGACTTCATTCTTGTTGCTAGGGTGGGAAGTTCGTTCACCTACACCCTCTTCATTCCAGTTTCTTACTCTAAGAAAGTGAGAAATCTGTTTGTTGAATAATTTTCTTATTAAAATAGCAGTGCTGTATAACATGCATTACAGGTGTGCGTCATTATAAACCATGTATTTAGACAACATGAATTTCACCATGAAATCCCATACTGTACTTAGTCATATGGTTGACTGTGTGTATGTCGGGTACTCCCCTCCCCCTGGTTTTGGGGCCACACCCAGCAGTGCTCAAGATTTACTCCTGGCTCTGTGCCCAGCAGTTTGTGGAATGCTAAGGGAACCTTATGGGGTGCCAGGGATTGAACCCGGATTGGCTGCATGCAGGGCAAGTATCCTACCTGCTGTACTATCATTCTGGCCTCTGTGGTTGACCGTTTTCCCAGGTTACTCACCCAATTCCCCCTCTCTGATTTAATCATGTACTCTAAAAGTTTATTTTTGTTTTATTTGGCTCATGTTTGTTGGATTTATATGTACGTTACATATGAGTTAGATCATGTCGTTTTTGTCTTCCTCTGACATTTCATTAAACATAATACTCTCTAGAATCATTCATATTATGAATGATTCATAATATGAATCATTTTATGCTTCATCTTTTTATGCTTTTGTATATATTTACTGCATCATCTTTTGTTTGTAGTATGTATAGATACTACATTATTTTTTGTTTGCTTGTTTGGGGCTTTGCTTCTGACTCTGCACTTAGGATCACTCTTGGCTGTGCTCCAGGCCAAGTGTGGTATAATGATCAACCCATAGTGAGCCCTCCTAAAGCCCTAGCAAGCTCTTGTTGGCTTCATGCAATGCGAAAACCTTACTTTATCTCTCTGGCCCATTACTATATATATATATATTTTTTTTATCTAGCCAACTGTTGATGAACACAGGTTTGAAGCGATATATTTTGTTGCTTCCAGGAGGTTCTTTTGCACATTCTCCCGCTGACCAGTGCTTCCAGTTTGGAGTCTGGGATCCTTATCAGTACATGCTTCCCTGGCCCAGTCAAAGCTAAAAGAATGCTTCAAAGTGCCTTCGGTAAAGGGGTTGTCGGCCTCCAAATAGCAAGCCGCATGCTTGTCTGCTTTTGCTTCTGGAACTCCAGAGAGTTCTAAGTCTGGGGGTGAAGAGGGTTGCACAGTGGCAGAAAGCTTTGATACTTTGATGTACAGGTTATGTGTTTGGTCACCCGGAGTTCCTTGGTTCATAGTACCCCCAAACCTTGGAAATGTCCAGTGCCAGGCCCGAGGAAGGTGTCTTGAGTAAGGAAGGAACTTTTGGAAACTCCACAGGACCAGGGCTGGTTTCCCCAATTACAATCATGTGACTGAAGGGTGCAGTGTCCACTCCTGCCCTCAGACCTGGGGGGTTGCTGAGGGGTTGGAGATTGAAGGCAGTTACTAATAGCGAGTGATAGAATTAGGGGTGCCTATATAATGAGGCCCCTAAAATGAAAAAGGAGGGCCTTTAGGAGCTGGGCTTTTGAAGGTGAAGATTTGAGGAAACAAGATAGAGACTCCACACTCCTTTTCCACACCTTTTGTTCCCAATAGGCTGTGTTTTATGGTTGAAAACCTGCTTTACTTGTGTGGTTCAGTGACATGGTTAAATAGTGTTAACTTTTGTGGTTTTGATGTACGATGTACTGTACCTTTGCTATCACTGAAGTGCCTAGGACTTAACACTGTCCTTTTTAAATATAGGTGGTGCTGCCAACCTGCCCATCACTGGAGTGCCAGGATTCCCGGTACCCCAGTGTCATTTACTAGCACCTTCAGATCCCAGTTGTAGCCAAAGTGGGTTCGCTGAAGGGGTTGTGAATAGGCTTTCTGAATTCTGTGAGCCACTCTAGAAAAGTTATTAGTGCATAGGGTGTTTGCCTTGCACATAGCCAACCCAGGTTTGATCTGTGACACTCCATATGGTACCCTGAGAGGGCCAGGAGTAATCCTTGATCACCACTAGGTGTGGCCCAAGCCTTCCATCTCCCTGATCAAAACAAAAACCAAAGCAAACTCAAGCATGAATTTCCTGGCAATATCTGAAGTACAATTAACAGACTGGGTTTGCGACTGAGTGGAGGGTGGTCTTGGGAGATAGCCCTCAGCAAGTGAAATCTGATGGCATCTCCAAGTAGCAGTGTTTGGATTGAGTTGAATTCTTCAGCAACTTGTTTTTTTTTTTTTTCTTTTTTTTTTTTTTATAATTTATTTATTTATTGAATCACTGTGGGAAAAGTTACAGAGCTTTCGGGTTTAGGTCTCAGTCATGTAAATATCAAACACATTTCCCTTTACTAATACTTATTTTTAACCCCGAACCCCAATAGACCCCCACCTCCCACCCCTCCCAATTCTTGTGAGGCAGATGAGTTCTAGTTAATACTCTATCTACTTTGACTAGATAGATTGTTTCGATAGAAGATGCACAATTATTGTTTAGAGTTTACGACCCCCCCCCCCCCCATCAGACATGCTGAAACAGCGTTGTGAAATGATTTGCTTTCTACAACTTGGTTTAAGAATAAAATGATGCCGCGCGGCCGCAATAGCGGCCACGCGGTTTTGAATTTCTGCTATTTTACTTATTGACCCTGGAAGAATTTCTATTAAAAGTTAGATAGTTAAGAGATTGGTTTCTGTGCCCTGGAGTCGTGGCCGTGCCGGAGAGCCGCTCGTGGGGGGCAGCTGGCGACCTCGGTGGGGCGTGGGGGACAGCCCACAAAGCCCCCCTTCCCGTGAGGTCCCTGCCGCTCCCGCCAACCCCGGCTCAAACCTGCTGTCCACAAGGCTCCCGTGCGGCCGCCATCTTTCTTTCCAGAGAGGAGCGGGCGGGCCGGTCAACACCCTTTCCCCTCCGGGCAGGCTTGGTGGCGCGGTTTAACACATAGTCCATTTGCTTTTCTGCTCCAAGCGGCTGGTTCTCTGTGCTAAGTCCTTGTGCCTCCAGGGCCGTGGCCGTGCCGGAGAGCCGCTCGTGGGGGGCAGCTGGCGACCTCGGTGGGGCGTGGGGGACGGCCCACAAAGCCCCCCTTCCCATGAGGTCCCTGCCTTCAGCAACTTGTTAATATCCAAAAATTGACGGTATGGGGAAGCCTCCACACCCTCATGTGGAATTTGTTTTAGGACACCAATTTCAATAAGTTTCAAGAAAATGCAGACTGGCAGCACTATAAGGCTATAGTTAGTTTATGAACGCAATATTTGGGGCTTTTCAAGTCCTTCCTTTTGTCCATAAAGATTAGCAAATGGAATACTTATTTTATAGATACAGGGTTGGAGAGAGAGTGCATCAGGTAAGGCACTTGCCTTGCACACGCCTAACCCAGGCTTAATCCCTGGCACACCGTGTCAGGAGTGATCCCTGAGTATAAAGCCAAGAATAAACCCCGAACACAGCTGGGTGTGGCCCCAAAACAAAATTTTGCAGTTATACTATGTAAAACTCGAGAACATTCTCCTTGACCATTCCAGCCCACGAAAGACACAGTCAGGGTTTTGGCAGTCTTACCCCTCACGTGACTTAAAATACCACTGTGGGGCTGGAGTGATAGCACAGGGGGTAGGGCGTTTGCCTTGTATGCAGCCAACCCGGGTTCGATTCCCGGCATCCCATATGGTCCCCTGAGCACCGCCAGGAGTGATTCCTGAGTGCAAAGCCAGTAGTAACCCCTGTGCATCGCCGGGTATGACCCAAAAAGCCAAAAAATAAAATAAAATACCACTGTGAGTTCTTCCAGACCTTTAAAGAAGACCTGCTCCTGATCCTTTTCAGGCTTTTAGAAGTTGATGAACCTCTTCAGAAGCGGAAGAAACAGGAATCCTCCCAGTTTGTGAGACAGACATTACCCTGCTACCAAAAGCAGAGACATCACAAAAGAGGAAAACTGTAGACCTATATCCCTGATAAACATAAATGCAAAGATCCTCAACAAAACATCAACAAACTGAATCCAGCTACACATCAAAATGATTATACACTAATAACCAAGTGGAATTCATCCTGGAGATGTGAAGATAGTTTAATAGACACAAGTCAATCAATGTAAACTGCGGTACAATGGAATACTACTTGGCTATAAGAAAGGGAGAAATCATGCAATTTGCTTTCACGGGGATGGATCTGGAGAGGATCACGTTGAATGAAGTTAGAAGAGAGACAGAACGATCTCATGATATATAAAGAAATGATACATAAAGTAACAGGAAAATAGCAAATGCCCAAAGACAACAGAAATAGGACTGGTCTTCAGTAGTTTACCATGTGGACAGGGGGAGAGAGGGAAGTGGACAGTGGAATGTGCGGTACTAGAATGTTTCATGTATAAAACTCTCCTAATAACAGTTTTGTAAACCACGGTGCCTAAAATTAAAAGAAGAATCATTTTATGCAAAGAAAAGGTAAAGGCCCTCCCGTTGATCGTCGATTTGCTCGAGCGGGCCCAGTAACGTCTCCATTGGAGACTTTGTTGTTACTGTGTCTGGCATATCGAATACTCTCGTTAGCTTGCCGGGCTCTCCGAGAGGGGCGGAGGAATCGAACTCGGGTCGGCCCTGTTGGCCGCGTTTAAGGCGAACGCCCTACCCGCTGTGCTATCGCTCCAGCCGCTTATGCAAAGAAAGGTAAGAGAAAACCCCAGCTCCCTAAACAGCACCTGTCATTCTTTACATCTATCTGCATGTGTGATTTTACTTTTTTTTTTTAAGTATTGTTAATGAGTCACTGTGAATACAGAGTTGCAGTGTAATTCATCATTGAGTTTCGGATGTACAATATTCCAAAGCCTTCGCATTGCCAGTGTCTACTTCCCTCCACTGGTGTCCCCAATTTCCTTCCCGGCCCCCAAGTGTTCTCTAAACGTTACTCAGCTCACATAGTTATCAGTGGGAAATTGTGTTGCCCTCACCTGAGCATTACCGAAATAGATTTTTGAGGGCCCTAGAAAGGCAGTTCCGTGGCTTAAAGTGCCTACCTGGCCAACTCAAAGCAGGAATTCAAACCCCAGGCCCGCCACCATTTCAGGGGAGGTGATCGTGACAGCCCTTCAGTTTGACATCCCAGGCAAGAATAATCCACATGGCTGGAGCAATAGCACAGCGGTAGGGCGTTTGCCTTGCACGCAGCCAACATGGCTGACATGAGTTCGATTCCTCCGCCCCTCTCGGAGAGCCTGGCAAGCTCCCCGTGATGTATTCGATATGCCAAACACAGTAACAACAAAGTCTCCAATGGAGACGTTACTGGGCCCGCTCGAGCAAATCGATGAACATTCAACGGGAGGACAGTGTTTGTTTTGTTTGATGGTTCAGTGGCTTACAAAGCACCCACGGCAAAGTGTGAGACTAAGAGTCAACTCCCCAGCGGCCATCCTGACACCCCACTGGAATCCCCAGTGTAGGGGTTGAGGGGTTGGAGAGGACAGTTAAAAGTGACCAACAAAGATCAAAAAGCGGCCAAGAGATGAAAAGTAATTGGAAAAAAATGCAAGTCCAGTTACAGGAGAACTAGCAGTCATCAGCACGTTGATGCTGGACGCTCTGACTCTTCGGAGACTGGCTAGGCAGGGAGCAGCAGATCACTTACATGATCACTTACATTTCATGTCTCGTCCACATGTGGCTCTCCCTTGCACTTAGATGCTCGCCAGCCAGAGCATCCTCTGTCTTTCACTGAGGGGAGTTTTAAATTGGTATGTGTGGGAGTCTTGAGGGGACTTCCACTTTTTTCATGGGAGAAATGTCCAGCTTCCAACCCAGAACAAAATGGGACATGTTGACACTAGCAATTCAACCTAGGTTTCTTGAGTTTTTCTATTTTGACTTGATACCTTAGGCCTACCCAATTTGAGTGTCCCCAAATTCTCTTCTTAGCCCATGAATAAATCTGCAGATGCCTCTCGGGGTGAGGGTGCGGGGTCCCTTCATCACCTTCCCAGTGAGTGCTCAGGTTCCTGATATGCAGCCCGCTCTTAGATCCTGAACCTCTTTCCAGAGCTCAGGTGAGATACATATTCACCATTCCGTTTGCAGCTTTTGGTTTCTTCACCTTCCACCAGCTCTTCTAGATGTCCTTCATCTTCTAGGTTGCTAGGTTTCTCATCTCTGTTGTGAGTTCCTGTCTGATTCTGCCCCCCACCCCATATTATCCTTTGGAAAGGCAAAGAAGATAATAGCGTCCATCTTTGAAGAAATTCCAGTTTATGAGCTATAACCAGTTTATAATATAAACCAGTTTATAAGAGTAAGGGTTTGAATTTATTATTTTTTTAAAATAGTTTAGAACATCATCCATGTACTTATGGACCAAGTAAACGTTAAAAGTGCCAGTATCGGGGGCTGGAGCGATGGCACAGCGGGTAGGGCTTTTGCCTTGCACCCGACTGACCTGGGTTTGATTCCCAGCATCCCATGGTCCCCCAAGCACTGCCAGGAGTAATTCCTGAGTGAAGAGTCAGGAGTAACTTCTGTGTGTGTTTTTGGGTGTGACTCCCCCTCCCCCCAAAAAAAATGCCAGTGTCAGACCCTGAAATTTAAGAGCAGCCATCTGTGCTGACTCTGCAGCTCCCTAACTACATGGGTTTCATGTAAAGCAATCTGCTATGCTAGGAAAGTGCCCTGATCCTGAGCTAAGAAAAGAAACAATTTGCTCCCTTGTGATGTATCTGTCTCCCTTTCTTCTTTTCTTTTTTTTTTTAATGTAGGAGTACTGCTATTTATTCAGCCATTGATTAAGCTAATTGAATTGGGCATGAACTCCACATTACTTTAAAAAAAACTTTTTTTAGTTGGATATCCATGAGGTAGACCATTACAAAGCTGTTCACAAATGGGTTTCAGCCATACAATGATCCAGCACCCATCCTTCCATCAGTGCACATTTCCCACCCCCGTCCCCAGTGCCTTGGGAGGCACTTTCCTTCTTGCTCTCTCTCCTTTTCCTTTTGTGCCTTATGGCTTGCAACACAGGTGCTAAGAGGTCATAGTGTTTGTTCCGGGCATTCAATATTTTTATTGGAATGGTAAGGCTGGAGTAACTCTTCAGCTGGGTGGAAGCTTTGAGGTATGGCTGTGACTGCTGAGGCTTCCAAGTACAGGGAAGGGGGGGAGGTAGTTCATCCCAACCCCGAAGAAGCCTGGAGATTTCAGTCACAAAACCCACATACCCAGATTTTCAGCAGATTGGTGAGGAATTTTCAACAGATTATATCTTGTCGAGCTCCGTCCTGAGACACTGGAGTCAGGTCTGGGATATAGCAGTGATTTTGGGTTATGGAAGCAAGTGGCTGCTAGGGGCTCTGCTTGGGCGGGCACAGGCCAACCCACCCCCCCTCCAGTTTACCCTGGTCTGTTCAGCCATGTTCAGGTGTCTTGGTGAGGTCCATCCTGAGATGGAGTCGGGCCAGGGGTGTGGCAGCGATTTTGGATTGTGGAAGCAAGCGGCTGCTGGGGGATCTGCTTGGGCAGGCACAGGCCACCCTGCCCCATCCTACTTACCCCAGTCTGTTCAGTCACATGCGGGTCTGAGATTAACTGCGGCTTTTGATCTCTTGAGAGATTTTATAGGTCTCTGAAGCAAGGCTGGTAGTAGAGCTTACACGGTGGTGCTGGAGTTGGTTCGGGTGTGTGTGTGTGTGGGTGGGGATGACTGCCAGTACTTCCATGAGTTTTAGGAAGTGGGGGAAGGTAGCCCATCTCAACTCCGAGAAAGCTTGGAGATTTCAGTCACAAAACCCACATACCAGAATTTTCAACAGATTATATCTTGGCGAGCTCTGTCCTGAGACACTGGAGTCAGGTCTGGGATATAGCAGTGATTTTGGGTTATGGGAAGCATGTGGCTGCTAGGGGCTCTGCTTGGGCGGGCACAGGCCAACCCACCCCCCCTCCAGTTTACCCTGGTCTGTTCAGCCATGTTCAGGTGGATTTTTGTCTGCGTAGGACCATCGGGAGAGGCCATCCAGATCCATCACCAGACCCGACAGAATATGGCGGAGCTGCAGGGCAGCGGGCAGTGGGACGTAACTCATTTCTCTGCAGAGCTGCTGGAGTTAGTGTATCATGAAGCTTTTGGTCTCTTTTGAGACTTATCTGTGGGTCTCTGAAATAAGGCCAGTAAATGAGCTTTCATAGTTGAGCCGGAGGTGGTTGGTGGGTGTGGCTCCCACAGACCTGAATTTTTACCTTTTAATTTCTTGGTAAGCTTGGTCCCAAGTTGTTGGGGCCGGGACAAAGGCACAGCAGCAATTTTGGGGTATCAGGAAACCTGAAGGCACCATCAGGCTGCTGATGCACATGCCCCGCACGTACAGGTTGGCCTGTTGGCGGCACCATATCCTCGTCTCCCTTTCTGATGTATGACTGTAAGGTAAAGGTAAAGGCCCTCCCGTTGTTGATCATCGATTTGCTCGAGCGGGCCCAGTAACGTCTCCGTTGGAGACTTTGTTGTTACTGTGTCTGGTATATCGAATACGTCACGGGGAGCTTGCCAGGCTCTGCCGTGCGGGCAAGATACTCTCGGTAGCTTGCCAGGCTCTCCGAGGGGGCAGAGGAATCGAACTCGGGTTGGCCATGTTGGCTGCATGCAAGGCAAACGCCCTACCCGCTGTGCTATCGCCCCAGCACTGTAAATTATATCTTATTTTAAACATAAGTAAAAATTAACTTGTGGAATTTCAATGGGCATTTTAGAATGCTGTTTTAGAGTGTAAATGCAATCCCATGTTTTGAATCATTTGTTGAATGGGTTAGAGTCCCACTGTTCACTGTAATCCCCGGGCCCATTATGACTTCGCTCCCCCTTCTGTGTCCAAGGTATCTCTCTGAATTATAACAAATAGGCATAACTAGTGGATTTGTGCAGACACGAGACATGTAAACTCAGGAAGTCAGATCTAGTCTCTTTATTTTTCTGGGCAGGACACATGTATTGTCCACCGCTGCTGTCGATACCACCGATAGCAATTCTACTTGTGGTAATCAGTTTCCCCTAGGCTCCACATTTTAGCCTTGTAAAGAGTGATGTCTTGGTAGACCCGGAAGTGGTTCAGTCTGCGATCATCTCGATGTGGGTTGACCTAGAGGTGAACACTGGTGTCAGAAAGTAACTTGTGGAGAAGGGGGTGGGCAGGGGAAGGGGCACTGGGGGTTGAAGAAAGGACTTGTGCTCAAATCAGGGACTACTCCCAGGGATTTTTCCTTGTGGAACCTTATTTGTGAAACAGAGGACAGCCTTTACGACTCAGTAATAGAAAAGACAGATCTGGCATGCTCACCGACCTTTTGCAATTTCATAATGATGCTGATGGGGCACCCAGTTATCTGAGCAGGGCAGGGCGGGAGGGGCCTGCCAGAAGCGTGCAGTATTTTTCAACTAGCAGATCCAGTGCAAACAGCATCAGGCTTTTTCTCTTCAAGAAACTCTTCAAGACTAGTCAGTTGAAGTTTTTCTGTTTTACAACGGTTTGCTAAGGATGCGTTTCATCTTCGCCGTGGTCATCCTCTCAAGCTCTCCTCCCTTCCCCGACTCGCTGACTTAGAACCCGTCTCTCTTCTCTTTTTTGACTCCGTCCCTCTTCTCTCCCATCATGCCTGTCTCCCCTTTGGATTCACCCCTCCTTTTGTCTGCGGTGGGACGCCTTCTGGCATCCACTCCCTGCCTCTGTCTGCAATCTCCTCTTCAGATGATGCAATGGCTATGTTCTCTTCCCCGTCAGACCTAAGCTCTGTGCCCTCTATTCCAGTCTCCATAGGCAGCCCTGGGGCACAGCCTGGGGTGGGCAGATGGGCTGGAAGGCCTGTGGCAGAGAAGAGAAGTGTAGAGATGAGGACAATTGTGGGACAGAGGAACACTTGAAAATTACTCTCTAGGTGAGATTCCTGGAATCCAGGCCAAGGGGTCATGACTCTGAGCCGCCTCAGTAAAGGAGCCACTCACCAAGGGCTTGGCCTCCCACCCGATTTCTTGGCTTTCAGTCCGCGTCTCCTGGTGTTTCTTCCTTGCTTCCTGGGCGGCATGAATGACCTGGAGAAACATGTCTGGGAGATAAGAGCGTGAGTTAGTACCAGTCAGGCTTTGGGACACCAGAATACAATGCTAGGTTTTTTTCTCAGCCTCATTATTCTTCAGGGGCAGAGTGCCCTGGCCAATGGACACAGACTTTGTTGTACAGCCTCATTCTGGGCCCTGGAGTTAGACTCAACTCAGGCAGATACAGGCCTTTCTCTTCGAGAGCTTGAGGCCTCTGTGTGTGTGTGTGTGTGTGTGTGTGTGTGTGTGTGTGTGTACATGAGGGTACAAGTATACAAACCAACCTGGTATACAAACACTAATAAGTCAACTGACAAGTCTGAAGTGTTTTGAAAAGGCCCCACCCTGTGAGTTCTGAGTATACTTAATGAACATACTGCATCCCTCACAGGCTCCTCCCATCCTGCCCTGCTCAGATAATCGGGGGCCTGTGAGCATGCCGGATCTAGCCTTTCCATGATTGAATTGTAAGTGTTGTCCTCGATTCTACGGGCAGAGGGAGAAGGGAACTGTGGAGGCGTGTGGCCTGGGCTGAGGAGGCTGAGGGAAGGGGCCTTTCTGGACACTGAGCAGGAGCCAGGAGCCACCCTCAGGAAGAGCCACCAGAGTGCTCAGCCACCAGAGTTCTGCTCTGCCCAGGAGTAGGAACAGGAAGCAGGTGAATGGAGCGGGCACCCCTCTTCGAAGAGGTGTAGCTGCCTCGGCCCAGAGGGCTTTAACTTCACAAATTAAGGACTGGAAAAAGCCTTAAGTTCAGCATTTGCCCTCACAAGTTTGAGGCTGAGAAGAGAGTGCAGTGGTAAGGCACTGTCTTGCATGCAGGATCACCGGTACCACATAGGTTCCTCGAGCCCACCAGGAGTGATCCCTGAGCAGAGAGCCAGGAGTAAGCCCCGAGCACTGTGGCCCCAGCACCGCACCCGAAAACCTCTCCCTTTTTCCAGTGATTCTACTCTAAGGTGGTAGCAGGGCAGAGGAGAGGTTGGAGGATAGATTAGGTTTTTCCATCAAATCTTTCTCATCCCCAGGACTTACCATCCGCTGCTTCCTCCTGCGCATCATGCCAAGACATGGGCTTTCTAGTAATTGTGTGAACTGGAAAACAACAATACCACAAAATTCCATTTAAACACTAACTCCTGGGGCTGGAGAGATGGTATAATGGGCAGGGCACTGGCCTTCTATGTGGTCGGCCCAGGTTCAGTTCCTGGAACCCCTCCCAAAAACCTACACACTTTTCAATTACAAAATCGTACAATCACTACCTGGGTCTATTGTAACATCTCTAACATAGTTGATGTAACGTGTGGGGAGTGGAACCACCCCCACCCTGTAAACCCTAGTTCCCAAAGTCTCGAAAGTAGGAAAATGGGGTGATGGCGAGGCTTCCGCTGTGCTCTGCCCCATAGCCAGGTAACTGCCTGTTCCCAGGGCGCTCTGCTCCCCCACTCTCACCTCTGAACAACCCAGCCAAGCTCCTCACCCTTGCGAAGAGGATTCACATGATACTCCGTGTACAGTTTCTGGGTTCGGAGCTCCTTGAGGTAAAGTTCACGCAAGATCTGATTCTTATTAACCTCATCCTGGACCACCTTTCCCGGGTGTCCCGCCATGGCTTCGTCCCCGCTTTTGTCTGTTCCTGCTCCCTCACTTGCTGGCCAGGCTTGCTGGTGCCAGGCCTTCAAGCCTTCTCCAAAGTCCCATGTTGCTAAGTAGCTGCTTTGTACCACGTTGTCTCTAGGCAACAGAGACCCACGTGGTGTGCAGGCAACAAAGTCCTAGAAATCTGAACTCACTGAGAGCTCACTTCTCCTGGCAGGCCTCTCCACCGCCAGGACCCCCAAAGCTTCTCAAGACCTTGCCTGGTTACTGGGACACCCCTCCTCCACTGCCCAATAAGGACACAATGGCTGGTGGCAGCCCGGAAGTGCTGGATTGTTGATGAAGCTCACAGTGGCCGTTCAGTTCCTATGAGAGATTCAGAAAGATCAAAACGTCTCCCGTGTTAGAGGCCCAGATCCAAGTCCCAGGTGTCTTACAGCAGCCGAGCTTTCAGAGTAAATTAGACATTTTAATTAATACTATCTGTATGGCAGTAGAGACAGAAACCACCTTTCCATCCTAACTTGATGACATAGCATTTGAACATTTTTTTTTAAGGAGCCAAAGACAGCATAGAATATACTTCTTGAGACATTTTTATCATCAATGAATTAACTTCACACAAAGCCAATTTCCACAACATTTTCATATCCATAAAACAACTTATTTCTCCTGCCCCAAGGACTGACACCACCACTGGCACATAACATTTTCTCTTAAGTGACTAGATACCTGTACCCATGTGGTTATTCCAAGGAGCCTAAAAGTAGCCTCGTGAAGTAGAGCAGCAGCTGGTTTTAGTAAGCACCTACCAGATACCAAGCTCTACTCTCCATACCGATTAAGCTAGAGAAACACCTTTGTTATGTGTCACTATGGGTTGTGCTGGGTCCTACCAAGACTCAGCCTCCCCATGTCTTCACTACCTTCCTAAGACTTAAAGAAAATGAACCAGCTTTCAAAGGAGTGTCACTATTATTACTGTGACAACTAGCAAGAATCTAAGTATTTGGTCAAACTGATCTTTCTTCAACCTAGTTCAGTGACCCCACAGGGCAAGTCTGAGGTGGAGGTTCAAAAGTGAAAGGGGCTAGAATTGCCTTAACTGGTCCTTCTCTCCACCTAGTTTCATATTCTTAGGTTTCCAGTTACTTCTGCTTCTTCTCACCTTTGATTATTCCAGGGTATCTGCATTCTTCCAAACCCTGAGGCCATGTTGGCCTCAGACAACACCATGAAAGTTGTTTGGAAACATACTGGAGCACGGGAAAACTTACTGGTCTGTCCCACTAGCTTCTCATCCAGTTTCTGAGTTGCAGATATTTCTTGAAACTTCTGGATTACTTTTTTCAATATAGATACCCATCTAATGCCAGATGCCAGACACAGTAACAACAAAGTCTCCAATGGAGACGTTACTGGGCCCGCTCGAGCAAATCGACGATCAACGGGAGGGCCTTTACCTTTACCTTTACCTATCTAATATGGAAATTATTTAAAAAACAAGATAAAAAAAACATTTTGTAACAACAAATAAGAATTATGTAGAAATTCACCTAATGAAATTCACCTAATTTTTTAAATTAAAAAGTTAAAACTTTCTTAGCTTACAAAGATCTTAGTGAGATTATATTGTCAGAAGTGTGCTTATGACATCATAATGCACGTTAAATCACAGCCAGGCCACACATTTAGATATTGTGGGTTGCAAAAACTAGAACGGCTGAGCAATAAATATTCACCCCCCGCTCTTTTTCTTTTGTCAAACTTAAACATCATGGTTTACAAATTTGTTCATAGTTATTACAGGTATTCAATACAGCAATAGCACCAATTCAATAACACCAATCCCACCACCAGTGTGACCTTGCAGTTTTCCAAGACTCACCCCCCCCCCCCCGCCCCGGTCCAAGCCTGACTCCTTAGCAGGCACAAAATTATTTTATTTGGATAATGGAACTATTTAAAAAATACTTCAGTAAAAAAAAAATCCGTGAAAATTGTTATGTCTCAGAGTAGGGTCATTAAAGTCACTATGAGGTATTATAGGGAACCTCAAGAGATGCTCAGAAAACTTGGCAATCTTTAACCAGGCTGAAGATGCAATGCAAGGACCTGAAGATGTGGTATTATTAGGACATTTTGGTGCTGAGGATACCCACGCGACCTGGTAGTGCTGGGGTGTTCAGTGAATTCCCAGCAACGACAAGGGACCATGGGGCCATGGTTGGCCAAATGTAAAGGAGGTGCCTCTCCCCTTGTAATTACTCCCTGATCCTACAATTGGTTTTTTGATGTAGTCTAAGAAAAGCTTAATATTTTTTCCATTGGTGTGTATAATTCTAAGAAACCTAGATACTCAAAGACTAAGGCTCCCGTGTCCCTCATACTGTCCTTCCTGGATTCTAGTCATGCCTGCATATTAGTCTTTGTTTGCCAGTATTATGTTCACTACAGTGACTGTTGTAATATGTTCTCAGATGAGGCAGAAATTATTCCGAAACTCTTAAGAGAACCTGTGTTATTAGTGCCTCTTTGCTATAATATTTATTTATGATCAGGGTTCTCTCAAAAGGTTAGAGTTTCAATTGTTTGGAAGGGTTGTGGATCAAATGTAGGGTCTTACCATAGTAAAGCAAACTTTTTGAGCTTTGTCCCTAGTCTGTTAAGATTTTGAGATTGCATTAAATCTGTGTATCAGTAGAGAGTACTTAGGTATCAATTAGAGAGCCCTTGAACCCTAAATATTCATCCTCTTCCTCAGAAGCCACAGCTGGGGAGAATCAGGACATGTCCTTTTGAATTCAGCTACCTGTCATTTTCCTAGCATAGCAGTAGTCAGAGAGGCTCAAGCTTCAGGGATAAAATGGGATCAAGGAGGGCCCATCCCTTTTTTGAAGGAGTCTCAAGGGAATTAACCCTCAAATTTGACCTTGAAGTCATGGTGCAGATGGGGATATCTTTGAGGAGCCGGTAAACACAAACAAGCCTATGTCTCCTCTCTCCTCTCTCCCCTCTTCTCCTCGAGCTCCTCTCTTTCATTTGCCCTGGGCATCTGGAGTACTGTGATTCCTCCTCCCCTGCTCCTCCCACTATTCTGTGCTCCCTTAAGGTGGAGCATGTGTCCTGGACTTACCCTTCACATAGGAAGATTAGATAAACAGTTTGTCTCCTCCGACTTCTCTCGCTCCCGTGTCCCTCATACTGTCCTTCCAGGTGGACACTGAGGACTGGTCCGAGCAAAGTCCTGTGTGGCTTCCTTGAGCCAGCCGAGCAGGAGCTGAAAAGTGGAAAGCTCTTCACGGAAGCAGATCAAGGGGAGTCTCTGCCACCTGGTTCGGCCTCAGACTTGGAAGAGCAGGCCTGAGAAGCTGAGATCAGAGATGAGGTAGTTAGCAGGAAAGAAGGGAGGGGGGCAGGTATACTGCAGCCTTTGCCGTGATATTGGCCTCTGCCTGCTGACAGCTATAACCCCCACGTCACTAAAAACTTGCCTCCCCTAGATCTGGGCAAACGACCTACACCTGGTTGATCTATGTATGAGTGGTTGCAGCTGGAATCAGTTGGTCTGGGTGAGCAGCAGAGTCTGCAGAGGATGAAGGGAGAGGAACTGGTAAGGAGGGGGAGATCTAGGGTTCCTAGTTAATCCCTGGAAGTAGGGTGAAAGGGAAGGCAGACAAGTAGGTGGGCGAGATGGTGGTCTGTATCTACCTCTGGGTAGATCAGGACATGACCCCCTTTATCTTTCGCATTTGTCTAAGTGTCCTCTTGGTTTGGCAGCAGTCTGCGAGGGGCTCGGGCTTCGTGACTTGGGTGGGGCAACAGTAGGGCCCCTCTCTCTATGGGCAGGAGACAACAAAATCCCAGGCAAGGCCCTTGAAGACAGTGCGCAGAGGGGGAATTGATTATGGAGGAGCCGGTAATCACACACACAGCTTCCATGTATTCTCTCTCTGGGTGTCTGGAGCACTGGGATTCCTCCTCCCCTGCCCCTGCTACTCTGTGCTTCCTTTACCCGAAGCATGTGACCTGCCATGCTTCCATCCACAGAAGCCCATGAGCCGTACCTTTCTAATCCTCCGACTTCTCTCGCTCCCCTGTCCCTCACAGTGATGTTCTCGGGGGATGCTGAGGAATGGTCGGAGCAGCGTCCTCTGTGGCTCCCTCGGGCCGACGGTGTAGACGGGAGCTAGAAAGCTCAGGTGCTTTAAGGAACCGGCTCCACGTGGGTCACTGGCACCTGGCGCGGCCTCTGTCCTGGGACAAGAAAGGATGCACGGAAGGAGCGTGAGGTCCAAGAGTGAGGTGGTCAGGGGTCGGTCTTGATAGGGAGCCTGTGTGCCGCAGCCTTTGCTGGTTTGGCCTCAGCCTGCCGACACTAGGACCACTAACTCAGTGCACACTTGGATACCCGGGATTCTGGCAACAGCCACGCGCACCCACCCACTGTAGCTCTCGGCCTGCAGTTTGACTCACCCTGGTCTCGTTGAGGATGAGCAGTCTCCAGAGGATGGAGGGAGAGGAACTAGTTAGGGCGGCGGTAGTAAGGAGGGGGAGGTCGAGGGTTCCTGGTCAATCCGTGGGAGTAAGGCTTAAGGGGAGGCAGACGAGTAGGCGGGCGAGAGGGTGGTTTGGGAAGATGGGAGGAAGTTTTGGAACGGTCCGTCCTGCGGCCAGGATCCTGGGAAAGGGAAGTCTTGGAGATTTCAGGAAAGCGGGTAGACTGGGTAGGTGAAGGGGGTTTGGGGGTCTTGGGACGAGGCTGAGGCTGAGGTTGAGGTTGAGGCTGAGGCTGAGGCTGAGGCTTCGCAGTTTGGGGGCCAAGCGGAGGACAGCGGGTTGAAGGAGTGTCAGTAGGAACAAAAAGAGGCGGGAGAAGGCGGGGAAGATTGGGGACAATGCGAGGGAGCTTCCTGGACATTTCCACGAAATGCTTTGGCTAGGGGCTCCTCTCGTGCAAATGAGGGAATGAGCCCGAGCTGGCCCTGCACCTGCTTGATGTACCTTTGTCCCTGTGACATCATCCTGTGTCTCTATTGTCCATTATGACTTTCCTCTGCTGCTCCCAGGACAGGTCTGATTAGGGTATCTGCTCAAGCGGGCAGAGGCAGTGGCTGAGGGCAGAAGCGGGGCTGGACCGGAGCCCCTGTGTGTTGGGATGCTCTCTCTATGTCCCTCGGTGGTGGCTAGGTTATTTATGGCCAAAAATGTTTGGAGAAGTGGGACCTAGGCAAGGCAGCTGAGGCAGGAATAGGCCTGGGAGTAGTCAGTGACTCCTTCCTGTTCCCTTACTGCATTTCCCCCGGCCCCAGCCCATCCCTCTGTTACCTCATACGTGACCTGAGGAGATAATAGGACCGTGTCTGGGACTCCGAAGGCAGAGAGGGACGTTCTTGCAGGGGTGCTGGTGAAGATAGGCAAATGGGACCAGATCCGGGGCCACAGGGGCATGGGGCGACACATAGGAAGCACAGAGCGACCCTCTACTCTGGCTTTGCCTGGCCTCTAGCCTCGTTTCCAGACATGACACTCATTGGCACCTTGGCTAACAAGTTTTACCCTGGATTTCTTTGATAAGCTTGCGACTCAGTCTTGGATCAACGCAGAGCAGATGGTTTTCCCGCAAGCCCTTAGTCGCTAGATTAGGAATTTGTTCCCCGAGAGGGCCTGGATCCAGGGAGGGTCAGCTCCGAGTCTCGCTGTTGGATAGAGATGTGTCTCGGCCTGGCTTTTTTTTTTTAATTTAAAAAATTTTTTTATATTAAATTTTTTTTAATAGTGAGACATCATGAGGTACAGTTGCAGACTTACACATTTTTGTGCTTGGATTTCAATTATACAATGACCAAATGCCCATCCCTCCACCAGTGCCCATTTCCCATCACCACGGATCCCAGTATCCCTCCCACCCCCCATCCCCCCCATGCCACCCTGCCTCTGTGCCAGGGCATTCCCTTTTGTTCTCTCTCTCTTATTGGGTGTTGTGGTTTGCAAAAGAGGCGTTGAGTGGCAATCATGTTTGGTCTATAGTCTACTTTCAGCATGCTTCTCCCATCCTGGGAGGATCCTCCCAACACCCTTTATTTGGTGCTCCCTTCTCTATCTGAGCTCCCTTTTCACCTAGCATGTGTGGTTGGCCTCCAAACCATGGAGTAAAATTCCTGGTACTAATCTCATCGGCCTGGCTTTTTTGGTATGCCTTTGAGCTCTGAGCTCTGAGATGTTCCTAGACCCCACACCTGTAACTCCATCTCTCACAACAATTGCAGGCACGCAACTCAGCCCAGGATCCTGTGGAAACCTCCAGTTCCTGAGGCTGTCACAATTGTCCTTTCCTCCTCCTCTGGCCTACCTCTCGTGGTAGCTGGGGTCTAAGGCAGAGACTGCTCCTTTTGTGAGACGCTGCTGCCTCGAGTGGGCTGTGCGGTCATCTTTGTTCCTCCCTGTCCTTGAAACCCAGGTTCCTCTCCTTTGCAAAACCTCTTGCATTTAACGTCTCTGGGCAGAACGCTGGCAAGTAATTCCCTCACTGGATCCTCAGTGACTTTCTCTTTCTTAAAAAAAAAAAATACATCGACCAACTCCTCTCCCCTCATTTTTTGCGTAGTCTACCCAGAGCATGTGACCTGGAACTACCCTTCACAGTAGGCGATTAGAGGCGTGATTCTGGTCCTCCGACCACTCTCCCTCCTCTGTCCCTCATACTGTTGTCCCAGGGTGGACACAGAGGACTGGTGAAGGAGAGTCCTGTGTGGCTCCCTTGGGCTGGCGTGAGGAGAGTCCTGTGTTGGAGGACTGGAAAGCTCAGTTGTGCCAGGAACCGGCCAAAGGCGGGGTTCTGGCACCTAGTTGGGCCTCAGACCTGGGAAGAAGAGCAAGCACGGAATGGTGAGACTGGTGGGGTGGTCAGAACCTCCTGATAGCAAGGAGGCCTGTGTGCTGCAATTTTTGCTATAATATTGGCCTCAACCAGCCAACAGCTAGGATCACCAGTCCGATAAATCCTTGGCTCCCCTCGATCCTGCACCCGACTCTCTCACTTAGTTGCAGTTTAGCTCAACCTGGTCTGGTTGAACAGCAGTCTCTCCTCTGGTAAGATTTTGAAAGTTCACTGAATCTGTGTATCAGTAAAGGAAAGCACTCTTCCAGCGGTACTCATACTGTGTTCCTCAGGTGCCCCCTCAGGGTAGATCAGGACATTACCCCCTTTATCTTTCGCATTTGTCTAAGTGTTCCTCTTGGTTTGGCAGCAGTCTGCGAGGGGCTCGGGCTTCGTGACTTGGGTGGGGCAACAGTAGGGCCCCTTTCTCTATGGGCAGGAGACAACAAAATCCCAGGCAAGGTCCTTGAAGACAGTGCGCAGAGGGGGAATTAATTATGGAGGAGCCTGAAATCACACACACAGCTTCCATGTATTCTCTCTCTGGGTGTCTGGAGCACTGGGATTCCTCCTCCCCTGCCCCCGCTACTCTGTGTTTCCTTTACCCGAAGCATGTGACCTGGACTTATCCTCCCCTTCACAGAAGCCCATGAGTCGTACCTTTCTAATCCTCCGACTTCTCTCGCTCCCCTGTCCCTCACAGTGATGTTCTCGGGGGATGCTGAGGAATGGTCGGAGCAGAGTCCTCTGTGGCTCCCTCGGGCCGACCGTTTAGATGGCAGCCTGAAAGCTCAGGTGCTTTAAGGAACCGGCTCCACGTGGGTCACTGGCACCTGGCGCGGCCTCCGTCCTGGGACAAGAAAGGATGCACGGAAGGAGCGTGAGGTCCAAGAGTGAGGTGGTCAGGGGTCGGTCTTGATAGGGAGCCTGTGTGCCGCAGCCTTTGCTGGTTTGGCCTCAGCCTGCCGACACTAGGACCACCAGCTCAGTGTCCACCACCACTTGGATATCCAGGATTCTGGCAATAGCCACGCGCACCGACTGTAACTCTCGGCCTGCAGTTTGACTCACCCAGGTCTCGATGAGCAGCAGTCTCCAGAGGATGGAGGGAGAGGAACTAGTTAGGGCGGCGGTGGTAAGGGGGAGGTTGAGGGTTCCTGGTCAATCCATGGGGGTGAGGCTCAAGGGGAGGCAGACGAGTAGGCGGGCGAGACGGAGGTTTGGGAAGATGGGAGGAAGTTTTGGAGTGGTCCGTCCTGCGGCCAGGATCCTGGGAAAGGGAAGTCTTGGAGATTTCAGGAAAGCGGGTAGACTGGGTAGGTGAAGGGGGTTTGGGGGTCTTGGGAGGAGGCTGGGGTTTCACAGTTTGGGGTTGCAACTGAGGAAAGCGGGTTAAGGAAGAGACAGAAGGAGCAATAAGAGGCGGGAGAAGGCGGGGAAGATTGGGGACAATGCGAGGGAGCTTCCTGGACATTTCCACGAAATGCTTTGGCTAGGGGCTCCTCTCATGCGAATGAGCGAATGAGCCTGAGCTGGCCCTGCACCTGCTTGATGTACCTTTGTCTCTGTGACATCATCCTGTGTCTCTATTGTCCATTATGACTTTCCTCTGCTTCCACAAGACAGGTCTATGCCCCGCCTGGGTAGGGGGATCTGCACAGTGATTAGAGGAAGTGACTGAGTTCAGAAGTGGGGCTGGACCATTGCCCTGCGTAGTGGAATGCTCTATGTCCCCCAGTGGTGGCCAGGTTATTTATAGCCAGAAATGTTTGGAGATGTGGGACCTAGGCAAGGCAGCTGAGGCAGGAATAGGTCTGGGAGTAGTCAGTGACTCCTTCCTGTTCCCTTACTGCATTTCACTTGCAGGCACGCAACTCAGCCCAGGATCCTGTGGAAACCTCCAGTCCCTGAGGCTGTCACAGTTGTCTGTTCCTCCTCTGGCCTACCTCTCGTGGTAGCTGGGGTCTAAGACTCTGCTGCCTCAGGTGGGCTGTGCAGTATCTTAGTTCCTCCCTGCCCTTGAAACCCAGGTTCCTCTCCTTTGCACAATCTCCTGCATCTAGCTTCCCTTAGCAGAACACTTGTCGAGTAATTCCCTTACTGGCTCGTCAATGGAATGATTTTCTTTTTTAAAAAAAATAAACATTGATCAACTTTATATCGTAGAGTATTATTCAAGAACACAAATGTCAGGCACAACTCAAGTAATTCATAATAGTTTTTTTTAAACCCTTTTAGTTTTCAGCCTTTTGTTCGATTGTAATTTTGAGTATTCGGGGGAGCTAGCAAGCAATATTGTGCTTAGAATGTTCTGCTATTAAGGGATTTTTGGTTATTGGATACCCAAGCCCCCTGGTAGTACTGGGCATGTGCAAGACTGTACTAAATATGACAAGTGAACATGAGGTAGCAGGATCCATGCAGTGTGGGCAACATCGAAAACATGAACCCTCACCCTGTACGCTAATTCTGGCACTGCTGTTTAGATTTTGATGTACTCTCTAGTAAGACTAGCTTCATTCTTTTGAATGAGTGTCCAGGTCTCATAAACGTATTTATTCCCAGAGTCCTTTGTCATGCTGCGATGTCGATTTCAGTCACAATAATGTGACTTTTTCTGGACTTCAGTCTATGCCTGCCATGTTGGCTGCGTGCAAGGCAAACGCCCTACCACTGTGCTATCGCTCCAGCCCCTAGGTCAGGTCTTAAGAAAGAAATATACTTGTGGCCAGAGTGACACAGAGTGACATCCCAGTGGGGTGGGCATGTGTGACTCAAAGCTTTGGTGGACTCTAGGATTCTGAACTCACTATAGAGCCCCAAATCCCTGTCGAAGAGGTAAAAGTGTCTTGACCTTAAACGCCTGTTCCAGCCCCAGAGATCCTTTGCTGTGCCTCTCAGGGACTGGCTTTTGTCCTGAACTGTGGCCATGGCAATGGTGAGAACATAAGACTGTTACTGAGCGGGTGAGGCTCGCCAGTACAGGAAAGACAAAATACAGAAAACACATGTCCTGGGCCACGAATCAGGAACACAGAATCAAGAGGAGGCCCTGAACCTCCACTGTGGCACAATTAAAAATACAAAAGGAAACAAAGCAGCAGGATGGAGTAACAGGACAGCGGGTCCAGAGACAGGGGGTAGGACTGGTGATCTCCACCATCCCATATGGTCCCCCAAGCACTGCCAGGTATAATGCCGGAGTGCGGAGCCAGGAAGTATCCTGAGAATTACTGGGTTTGCCCCCCCTCATCACCTCCCAATGCAAAACAAAACAGATCCAACAAGTCAGCCTTGGACCCTGACACCTCATAAGAGCCCCTAAACCTGGCAGGAGTGAGTGATCCTTGAGCAATGAGCTGGGAGTACACATTGAGCACCTCTGGGCATGACCCCAAAGACAAACAAAACAAAACAGATACAAACGTGGCCTCAAACAGGAGAGAGTTGGACACCCCTGTCAGCAGACACATTCAGGGCTCTCTTCTGAAACAATTCAGAGTTGTCACAGAAAGCCTGTCACTACATTATGTCATCGTGTCATTCTCCCTCGCCTGCAGACAGTGCGCCACCATGTCTCCAGCATCTGTTAGCAGGAGGCTCAGTGTAAAGACCTGGGGAAGACAATGCCAGATGCTCCTTCCTCTCCTACGTAGGAAAAGCAGCTTGGGATCCGGGCTGCCCCAAGAGCCAGTATTCGGGGATTGCCCAGTAAGGAGAGATGAAGAGTAGAGGATTTTTTGCAACGGAACAGGAGTATAAATTCCTAACCTGGGCAGTGTGTCAGATGGCGTGTCACCATAGATAGTCTTTAGCCTCTGTAATTCCCAAGGGTCAGCAGGAGGCTCCAAGGAAATACCTCTGGGCAGGGGCACTCAGGGCGACCCAGGGAGGGCCCGCCGCCTCCAACTCGGCATGGAGGGACCCTGCCACTCACAAGGCAGAGACCGTAGAGGCTCAGGATGCCAAGAGCGACCACTCTGCAGTCGGTCAGCGAGGAAGCCGGCCCGCCGGTACCTCTGTCCGCCCTGGGCGCCCCCTTCCCGCGCCTCCCCCACTCCTCACGCTCCGACAATGGCGTGTCATCAATATTTAAATTACAACTAGGGTTCTCTCAAAATGTTAGTTTGTTTGGTGGTGTAGTGGATCAAACCTAGGGTCTTAAAGTTTTTGAGCTTTGTACCTAGTTTGTTTAGTTTTTAAGATTGCATTGAATCTTGGTATCAATGTAGAGCACCTATGTATCAGTTAGGGAGCACTGAACATAAATATTCATTCCCTCTTCCTCAGTAGTCACTTCGGGGTAGAATCAGGACCTGTCCTACTTTCCCTTTGGCTTTTGAGATGTGTCCTCTTTCTGCCTGGCAGCAGGTGGATATGGGCTCCAGCTTCCGAACTTGGACAGAGGAATAAGATGGGCCCCTCCCTCTTTTGCAGGACTCCCAAAATCTCAGGCCGGGCCCTTGAAGGCATGGCACATAAAGGGGTATGTTTGATGGAGCCAATAAACATAAACTAGCCTGTGTCTCTCCTCTCCCCTCTCTCTCTCTCTTCCCCTGCCCCCCGGGGTGTCTGGAGCACTGTGACTCCTCCTCCACTGCCCCCACTACTGTGTGCTCACTTATCGCGGAGCATGTGACCTGGACTTACCCTTTACAGAAGCCAATGAGTCGTATGCTTCCTACTCCTCCGACTTCGCTTGCTCCCCTCTCCCTCAGTGATGTTCCACAGAGCACGCCGAGGACTGGTAGGAGCGGAGTCCTCTATGGCACCCTCAGGCTGACCATTTGGACGGGATCTGGAAAGCTCAGGCTCTGTAAGGAACCGGCTCAACGTGGGTCACCTGCACCTTGCGCAGCCTCAGACCTAGGACAAAGAGAATGCATGGGAGGAACGTGAGATCAAGGAGTGAGGTGGTCCGGACCAGTCAAGCACAGGGAGCCTGTGTGCTGCAAGCTTTGCTGATTTGGCCTCAGCCTGCCGACACTTGGGCCACCAGTTCAATAAACACTTGGCTGCCCTAGACCCAGGCATTAGCAACCCGCACCGACTGCAGCTCTAAGTCTGCAGTTTGACTCACCCTGGTCTGGTTGCGCAGCAGAGTCTCCAGAGGACGGAGGGAGAGGAACTAGAAAGGAGGGGGCGGTTGAGGGTTCCTGGTCATCCTGCAGGAGTAGGGCTCAAGGGAAGGCAGACGATGAGGCGGGCGACAGGGTGGTCTGGGAAGACGGGAGGATGTTTTGGGACGGTCAGCCCCGCAGGCAGACTCCCGGGAAATCAAAGATTTTGAAATTTCAGGGTAGTGGGTAGACTGGGAAGCTGAAGTAGGTGTGGGGTTCTTGGGACGAGGCGGAGGCGGAGGCTGAGGCTGAGGCTTCGCAGTTTGGGGGCCAAGCGGAGGAAAGCGGGTTGAAGGAGGGTCAGGAGGAGCAAGAAGAGGAGAGAGAAGGCGGGGAAGATTGGGGACAATGCGAGGGAGCTTCCTGGACATTTCCACGAAATGCTTTGGCTAGGGGCTCCTCTCATGCAAATGAGGGAATGAGCCTGAGCTGGCCCTGCACCTGCTTGATGTACCTTTGTCCCTGTGTGACTTCTTCCTGTGTCATTGTTGTCCATTATGACTGTCCTCTGCCTCCCCAGTGACAGGTCTGGTACCAGCCTGGGTAGGGGTATCTGACTCAAAGTGATCAGAGGAAGAAGCTGAGAGCAGAAACAGGACTGGGACAAAGGCCCCTGTGTGTTGTAGTGCTCTCTCTGTTTGTAACACAGTGGTCACTGGGTTATTTATAGCCAGAAATGGTTGGAAAAATGGGACTTAGGCAAGGTAGCTGAGGCAGGAAAGGGCCCGGGAGTAGTCAGTGGCTCCTTCCTTTTCCCTTCTGCGTTTCCCAAGGCTCCAGCCCGTCCCTCTGTTAGCAAAAAAGTGACCTGAGGAGATAAGAAGACCGTGTCTGGGACTCTGAAGGCAGAGAGGGACATTCTCCAGAGGCAGTGGTGGTAGAAGGCACATGGGTTAGATGTGGGGCCACAGAAGGGCTGAGGTGTCACAAGGAGGAAGCACACAGGACACCCGACTGACTTTGCTTTGGCCCTTTCCCTGGTTTCCAGACATGACACCTGCTGGCAGCTTTTCTAATTGCCTTGGATTTTGTTGATAACATTGGTTTGTTTTCTCTCCCTTGCTGCAGGGAGATTAGGCTTATGTGTCACACCCGTCACAGTGCTCCCAAGGCACTCCCAATACTCTGCGTTTTTCTCTGACTTCTCCTCTGTGCTCTCTTCCCCCATCTACATCGCCATTATCCCCAAACCAGATTCTGTGACTTGTAAGGTCAGATCCTCTAAGAACTCTGGATTTTGTATGTATTTGTAAGTAAAATATTGCTTTTCTCCTTTCCTTATGTCCATTGCATAGTTTACTTTAGAATAGCGTCCTTTTTGTATAGACATAGGACAGCAGTTAATGCTACACTTTTGTAACTTGGACTTAACCGACTCCGCATAATATTTACTCATGGGCATCTGTCATATTTACTCAATTTAAGCCTCAGTTTCCCTTAGTTCCTAGCACCCCAAAAGCAGGGTCTGACAAAGGGACTGGATGGACTCAGGGCAAGCGGTGAGCTACCGTGGCAAACAGGACAGGCCAAGTGCCATAAAACTTTTAATAAGAGCAAGTTCACAAACGAATTCTGTGATAACCAAAAGAGAAGTAAGTGGCTGAAAAAAGGATCCTGCAGGGATTAGGAAGGACTTATCTGGCCTGAGGGCTATAGTCTGGGATCTATATCAAGATGTTCCCAGGAGAGATGCCCTCTAAGCTTCATGTTTCTCTTATTGTGTTCATACAGACTGTCTAGAAAGATTATTAAAAAGTAAACTTCCAGTGACTGTTTAAACAGCTATGGACTAAGGAAAGGAGAAGTATGTTCTTTTTTTTTAATTATATTGAATCACCGTGAGAAAATTATAAGCTTTCATGTTGAGTTACAGTCACACAGTGATCAAACATCCATCCCTCCACCAGTACACATTCCCCACCACCAATCTCCCCAGTATTCCCACCCCCTTCCCCACCCTCCCCGTCTCCATGGCAGACAATATTCCCATATTCCCCCTCTAGTTTTTGACACTCAAGGGTCACTGATGCTGGGGACCGAGCCAGGGTCTCCTATCGCAAAGCCCGCACTCAGCTCGTGCGCACAGTTCTTGGCCCATTTGATGAACCAGCCCGTTGGAATTGGAACCCCTGAGGCCCAAAAGGCGTCCAGATTTTGAGGAACCCTCGTTTCCAAGTTGTGTGTGACTCCAGGACCCCATTCCCCCTTTTCCTGTGCTTCAGGGGTCGAGTCCCAGGTGGTCGAGGGTGATGTGGGGGGGGGGACGTTGATGAGGGGTTCGTTACTCAATTCCTTTGCCTGGGACAGAGGCAGCCAGGCGGTAGCTGGTTTGTTCGTTTTGGGGTCACACCTGGCAGAGCCCGGGGGTTGCTCCTGGCTCTACACTCAGGAATTACTCCTGGTGGTGACCATATGGGGTGTTGGGGATTGAACCCGGGTAAGCTGTATGTAAGGCAAACGCCCTACCCACTGTGCTATCCCTCCTGCCTCTCCATTTTTGGGTCACACCTGGTGATGCTCAGGGGTTGCTCCTGGCTCTGCACTCAGGAATCACTCCTAGGCGGTGCTTCTTCTGGGATGCTGGGGATTGAACCGCGGTGGGCTGTTCAGAAGCCCTCCCCGCTGTACTAAGACTCCTGCCCTTCCATTTTTATCTTGTCTAGATGAAGGATGGGAGGTTGGGGGCTCAAGCCAGTTGCTTTCTTTTTATTTTGGGGCCGCACCTCCCGGTAGTGTGACCTCTCATTATCTAGTTCTTACTCTGGAGAACCCGGCAAGCTACCGAAAGTATCCTGCCCACATGGCAGAGTCTGGCAAACTCCCCGTGGCATATTCAATATGTCAAAAACCAGTAACAATGATGGGTCTTATTCCCCTGACCCCGAAAGAGCTTTGAATGTGGCACTTTCTAAAATCTTGGGCTAGGATGAAGGGGACGTTACTGGGGCCTGCTCGAGGAAATCGATGAACAACAGGATGACAGTGACACAGTGATACAGTGATGGTTTGCAGTACAGACACTGAGAGGTCATCACGTTTGGTCCATCATCTACTTTTGGCACACATCTCCCATCCCGACTGATTCCTCCAGCCATCATTTTCTTAGTGATCCCTTCTCTATTCCATCTGTCTGGAGAAGTATGTTCTTCGATGAAATTCCGCCCTGGCCCTTGAGTGGTCTCCCAGGAAGAAATCTTAGTCGTAGAAATGCCTCACAGAAAGGAAGGGCTTTCCATATGTTGATGGTGCTATCTGATCTAGGTGTAGTTGCTCCCCCAATGCTTGGAGGTGGAGCTCTAGACTAATGCTCCAGACGAGGATGGGGGACAGGAGGAATATGGGAGTGGGTGAGACTGGAAGGAGGCAGAAGGAGATGAGATTGGAATAAACTGCAGCTGATCACTAACCAGCCTGGAGGCCCTGTTCCCTCCATTATATGTCTGAGAGAGAGAGAGAGAGATTGAGAGAGAGAGAGAGAGAGAGGCTACTTATTTATTTATTTGATCACACAGTTCTTTGATTAGCTTGTGACTCTGTTCCTGAATCAATGCAGAGGAGATGGCTTTCTTGCCCAGCTCTTAGTAACTAGGAATTTGTTCCCCTCAGAGACCTGGATCCATGTGACAGTCTTAGGAGGGTCTGTGCCGATCTCCCTGTTGGATAGAGGCTTGTCTCTCTGGCTTTTCTGCTGTGCCTTTGAGCTCTGAGCTCTGAGATGTTCCTAGACCCCACACCTGTATCTCCATCCCACACAACACTTGCAGGCATGCAGCTCAGTCCAGAATCCTGTGGAAACCTCCGGTCCCTAAGGCTGTCACAATTATCTGTTCCTCCTCGGGCCTACCTCTAATGGTAGCTGGGTTCCTAAGGTTTAGACTCTGCCTAATGGGAAACTCTGGGCTACCTTAGGCAGGCTCTGCAAGCATCTTTATTCCTACCTGCTCCTTGAAACCCAGGTCCCCGTCCTTTGCAAAATCTCTTGTATTTGGTTTTCCTCAGCAGAATACTGGCAAGTAACCCCCTTACTGGATCCTCCAATTCAATGACTTTCTCTTTTTTAAAATAAAATCGATCATCTTTCTCTATAGCTTAATAGCACATCCTGAGAACACAAATGTCACGCACAACTCAAGCAGTTCATAACAGTGGTTTTTACCCTTCAACATTCCAATCTGTGTTCCTCCTGTAATGCTGTCTATTGATGGGAACTTGCCCAAAACAGTAGCAATGACGGTCCTCATTCCCCTGACCCTGAAAGAGCCCCCAGTATGCCATCGGGCTACACTAGCACACGACAGGGACGAATGGAGATGTTACTGGCGTCTGCTCGAGCAAATCGATGACGATGATACAGTGATGGGAACTTGCAAGGAATATTGTGCTTAGAATGCTCCACTATTAAGGGCCGTTTGGTGCTGGGATACTCAAGCCCCCTGAATGTGGTACACAAATAAGACAGGGGACCCTGGGGCCAGGGTGATCAATGCAGTGTGGGCCACAAGGGAGACATGTAACCACACCCTTGTATTCTCTGTCTCTGGCATTACAATTTATTTTTTTGACGTTTTCTCAGTACGACTAACTTAATTTTTTTGTATGATGTTCAGTTCTCAGTGTTTGTTTTGTTTTGTTCAATTCTCATAAGCCTATTTGTTTTCAAGAATGACCCATGCTTTGTAATGCTGTGATGTTTATTTGAGTCCTGAGTCCACGTGAATGTGACTTTCCCAGGACTCTAGTCCATGCCTGCCCATCAGTCTTTGTTTGCCCCAGTACTGCTCTCATTACAGTGACGGTTGTAAAACATTCTCTGATCAAGTAGGAATTATTCCTCTCTGCTCTTAAGAGAACTTGGATTATTAGTGCCTCTCTGCCACAATATTTAATTTACTACCAGCCCTCTAAGAGTTTCATTTATTTGACAGAGCGCAGGGTAAAACCCAGGGCCTTACCCATGTAAAGCAAATGCTTTTGGATCTCTCCCTGGTCTGGTAAGAAGTTGAAATTTCACTGAACATATGTACCAGTAGAGGAAAGCACTTTTCCAGAGATTCGTGCTGTGTTCCTCAGGTGCCACCCCTAGGTAGATCTAGACATGACCCCCTTTCCCTTTTGGATTCAGCTAAGTGTCATCTTGGTTTACCAACAGTCTGAGAGGGGCTCAAGTTTCAGGGCTTGGATGGGGCAATAGGAGGAACCCTCTCTCTGGGCAGGAGCCTCAAGACAACAAAATCCCAGGCAAGGTCCTTGAGGACAATGCACAGAGGGGGAATTTTGGAGCAGCCTATAATCAAACACAGAGTATATATATTCTCTCTCTCTCTCTCTCTGGGTGTCTGGAGCACTGTGATTCCTCCTTCCCTGCTCCCACCACTGTGTTCTCCCTTTACCTGGAGCATGTGACCTAGACATCTTCCACAGAAGCCAATGAACGTGTGCTTCCTACTAAACCAATTTCTCTCGCTCCCCTGTCCCTCAGTGATGTTCCATAGTGCACGCTGAGGACTGGTAGGAGCAGAGTCCTCTGTGGCACCCTTGGGCTGACCGTTTGGAACAGGATCTGGAAAGCTCAGGTGCTATAAGGAACCGGCTCAAGGTAGGTCGCTGGCACCTGGCGTGGCCTCAGTCCTGGGACAAGGAGAATGCACGGAAGAAGCATGAGGTCGAGTGAGGTGGTCAGGACCCAGTCAAGATAGGGAGCCTGTATGCTGCAAGCTTTGCTGGTTTGGCCTCAGCCTGCTAGCACTTGGACCGCCAGGTCAATAAACACTTGGATACCTGGGATTCTGGCAATAGCCATGCGCACCAACTGTAGCTCTAAGCCTACAGTTTGACTCACCCTGGTCTCATTGAGCAGCAGAGTCTTCAAAGAATGGAGAGAGAGGAACTAGTAAGGAGCGGGAGGTCGAGGGTTCCTGGTCATTCTGCAGGAATAGGGCTCAAGGGAAGGCAGACGATAAGGCGGGCGACAGGGTGGTCTGGGAAGACGGGAGGATGTTTTGGGACGGTTAGTCCCGGAGGCAGACTCCCGAGAAATCAAAGGTTTTGAAATTTCAGGATAGTGGGTAGACTGGGAAGTTGAAGTAGGTGTGGGGTTCTTGGGACGAGGCGGAGGCTGAGGCTGAGACTGAGGCTGAGGCTGAGGCCGAGGTTTCGCAGTTTGGGGATGAAGCGGAGGAAAGTGGATTGAAGGAGTGTCAGGAGGAACAAGAAGAGCAGAGACAAGGCGGGGAAGATTGGGGACAATGCGAGGGAGCTTCCTGGACATTTCCAAACAGGCTTTGGCTAGAAGCTCCTCTCATGCACATGAGCGAATGAGCCTGACTGGCGCTGCACCTGCTTGATGTATCTTTGTCCCTGTGTGACTTCTTCCTGTGTCTCTGTTGTTCATTATGACTTTCCTCTGCCTCCCCAGGGACAGGTCTGACACCATCCTGGGTAGGGGTATCTAACTCAAAGTGATCAGAGGAAGTAGCTGAGAGCAGAAACAGGACTGGGACAAATGCCCCTGTGTGTTGGAATGCTCTCTCTGTATGTACCTCAGTGCTCACCGTGTTATTTATAGTCACAAATGGTTGGAGAAATGGAACTTACGCAAGGCAGTTGAGGCAGGAACGGGTCTGGGAGTAGCCAGTGACTCCTTCCTTTTACCTAACTGCGTTTCCAGCCCACCCCTCTGTTAGCAAAGTGACCTGAAGAGAGATGACCATGTCATGGACTCTGAGGCCGAGAGGGATGTTCTCCAGCAGTCATTGGTGGTAGAAGGCAGATGGGAGTAGATCTGGGGCCACCGCATGTGGGGTGTCACCTCGAGGACACCCAGCTGACTCTGCCTTGACCCCTTTCCTTATTTCCAGACCTGACACTTTTTCGCAGCTCAGCCCTCTGTTGACTCTGGATTTCTTTGATTAGTTGTGAATGGTCTTGTATCAATGCAGAACAGATGACTTTCCCACCCAGCTCTTAGTAGCTAGATTAGGAATTTGTTCCCCAAGGGCCTAGGTTCATACAAGAGACTGAGAAGGGTCAGCTCCGGGTCTCTGTGTTGGATAGAGAATTGTCTCTGTCTGGTATTCCTGCTGTGCCTTTGAGCTTCATTTTAGCAGCCTAGTTTGGCCTTGAGATTTTATCAATCTCTCCTTCTTCATCCTTCTTAGCGCTGCCATATTGGTGGCTCTTTCAGGGTCAGGGGAATGAGACCCATTGTATTTACTGGTTTGGGCATATCAAATATGCCACGGACAGCTTGCCGGGCTCTTCCATGCGGGCGGGATATTCTCGGTAGCTTGCCAGTCTCTGAGAGGGATAGAGGCTTTTAGGGCAGTCTCTAATCACCCTTGCAGGTGTTCACATGGTTCAAACCATATTTGAACCCTATCAAATATGGTGTGGCAATCCTGGAAGATGGGTATTAAGTGTCTTATGATGTGTCGTGCAGTCGCAAAGTGGTCTGGAAAGCATCCTGGAACGTGGCGGTGGCTGGGTAGTGGAGGTAGTGGAGGTGATATTCAATTGACAGTTTTGCCTAACCAGTATCACTGTTGTCCCAAAATTCTAAACGGGATCGGACCATCGTCTCCTTCGTGCAAAATTCTACTTCACAGAGTAGGGAGAAAGGGCTGCAAAGTTTAAGAAATCTCCCAGGACAACCACCAACTGGGAGCTCTTTGGCACTATTGCAGCAACATGGGAAGACATCGTTTTTAACAACATTGATGAGGATTATGATCGACTGGTTCAGCACCTCCATGTTGTGCAAGGAACACCAAGAGAGAGATAGCCACAAAAAAATGCTTGGCTTCGAAAACTCTTGAGCCTATTTGCCAATGTGACTTGAGACAAGCCTCAGGCAACAGCAAACGAATGTCCGAGCTTGCAAAGCAGTGCAGAGAAGCGATAAAGCAGACCTCAAAGAGAGAAAAGCAGCAGTGTTGGCAGATGTGGCAAAAGCCAGGAAAAGCATTCGCAATGCCCGCCTGTCCTTCACCAACTACAAGACCAAGATGACTACCCTCCAACATCCTGATGGATCTATCACATCTTCTAGAAGGGCAATGGAGAAGATTATCCATGACTTCGACTCGGATCTCTTTGATAGCCATGTCCACCTGCCCACATACCAAATTCTGCAGGATGGATATGTCTTTCCCAACGTTCTCCCTTCCAAAATCCGACACGCCATTTCATCGGTAAAGAAGTGAACAGCACCTGACCCAGACAAGGTCAGACCCGAACACCTGAAGAACCTGTCATCAGTACTCATCAATATACTGGCTCAGCTCTTCACACGCTACCTGTCTGAATGCAACATTCCGTCCCAATGGAAAACCAGCAGGACTCTACTACTGTACAAGAAGGGAGACATCCACAACATTGGCAACTATCTCCTGATCTGCCTGTTGTCTGTCGTCCACAAGCTGTTCACTTGAGTCATCCTGAATAGGATTGGCAGAACGCTAGATGAAGGACAACTATGTGAGCAAGCTGGGTTCTGCAAAGGATTCAGCACCATCGACCATATCCACACAGTAACCAAGCTCATTGACATTTCTTGGGAGTTCAAGATGCTGCTCTGTCTAACGTTCATTGATTTAAAGAAGACCTTTGAGTCTGTTGAGACTGAAGTGGTCATTGAAGCCCTAGCCAAACAGGGCGTTCAAACTCAATACATCAGGATCCTCCGTGAGCTCTATGATGGATTCACTACCAGGATCTTACCATTCTACAAAGAAGTGATCATCCATGTCAAGAGGGGTTTGGCAGGGCGATACCATTTGACTGAAACTCTTTAGTGCCACCCTCGAGAACGTCATGTGATGACTGGAATGGGAAGGGATGGGAGTGAAGATAGACAGTCGGCACCACATCCGCTTTGCTGATGACATCGTTCTAATTACACCAAACATTAGCCAAGCGGCACAAATGCTGGCCGACTTCCATCGTGAGTGTGAAAAGGTCGGACTACAGTTGAATCTCACAAAGACAATGTTTATGAGAAATGGTCTCGTTCCTGACACTCCATTTGCTCTCAATGGAACGAACATCTCTGAATGCAACAGTTATGTGTACCTAAGTCGAGAAGTCAACATGACAAATGACTTGACACCTGAGTTGCACAGGAGGAAGAGAGCGCCTTGGAACGCCTTCAAGAGCATTGAAGAAATAGCTAAGAGGATGAAGATCCTCCAGCTCCGGGTACATCTCTTCGATTCCACTGTTCTGCTCGCATTAACATATGCCTCAGAGACCTGGGCCCTACGAAAACAGGATGAGAATGCTATTCAGGTCTCCCAAAGAGGAATCGAAAGAGCTATGCTTGGAGTATTACTCTTCACTCCAATGAGATAAAGAATTCGGAGTCCTGACCTCTGTCAATGGTCAAGAATCAGGGACACTGTCTCGCTTGCCAAGGCATAGAAAATCAGATGGGCTGGACATGTAATGAGATTTGGAGACGACCGCTGGACTAGAGCCGTTACCAACTGGATTCCATGGGATGTCAAAAGATTGCGTGGCCGCCCACCTATGAGATGGTCAGGCTTCTTTGTCAAGACCCTGAACGATCGGGTTGAGGCTCTTCTTGTTCCTAGAACGAGCAGACGCCATTGGGCTACACTAGCATGTGACAGGAACGAATGGAGACATTACTGGCGCCCACTCAAGTAAATCGAGTAACGGGATGTTAAGTGATATCAAGTGATATATTTCAAGCTGGATTCCTCCTTTAATTTTGGTTATTATTGGAAATTTGCAAGCAATATCATGCTTAGAATGTCCCCCTTTTAAGGATCTTTTAATTCTGGGATACTCAAACCACCAAGCAGTGCTATATATGTGCAGGACTGTACCAAAATATGACAAGTGATCATGGGCTGGTGGATTAATGCTGGGTGAGCCACAGGGAATTCATGTACCCTCACCCCTGCACTCCATCTCTGGCACCACAATTAGTTTTTTTAAGTAGTCTTAAGTAGGACTAGCTTCATTCTTTTGTATGAGTGTCCAGTTCTCATAAACCTATTTACTCACAAGAGATTTTTATCCCTTGTCATGCTGTGATGTTGATTTATGTTGAGTTCACATGTATGTGACTTTCCCTGGACTCTAGTCTACACCTGCATATTGGTATTTGTTTGCCCCAATATCGTTGTAAAATATAAACTGTAAAATGTTCTAGAATAGGTAGGAATTACTCTGAAATGCTCTTAAAAGAACATAGCTTACAGTATCTCTTTGCTATATTATTTAAATTATAACCAGGGTTCTCTCAAAACATTACAGTTTCATTTGTTGGATTGAACGTAGGGTCTTACCCTTGTAAAGCAAATCTTTTGAGCTTCCTTTCTAGTCTGTTAGGATTTTGAGATTGCATTGAATCTAGGTATCAATAGAGAACACTTATGTATCAATTAGAGAGCACTTGAACCTAAATATACATCCTCTCTTTCTCAGTTGTCACCTCTGGGTAGAATCAGGACATGTCCTTCTTTGCCATTGGCATTCAGACATGTGTCATTTTTTAGGTTCAGCAGTAATTGGAAAGGCATTCCATGCTTCAGGGCTTGAATGGGGTCAGTAAGAAGGGTCCCTTCCTCTTTTGCAGGAGTCTCAAGGACAAAAGTCCAGGCCAGGTCCTTAAAGGCATGGAGCAGAAGGGGATACCTTTGATAAGCCAGTAAGCACAACCAAGCCTGTGTCTCTCCTCTCTCTCTGGATATCTAGAGCACTGTGATTCCTCCTCCTGCCATTACTACTAGCTCCCTTTACCTGGAGGATGTGACCTAGACTTACGCTCCACAGAAGCAGATTAGATGGGCGCTTCTGACTCCCCCAGCTTCTCTCACTCCTCTGTCCATCACACTTGTTCCGCAGTGGACACTGAGGACTGGTGGGAGAAGGGTCCTGTGTGACTCCCTCAGGCTAACCGTTTGGGCAGGAGCTGGAAAGCTCAGGCTCTTCCAGCTACCTGCTCAAGGGGTATCTCTGGCACCTGACAGGGCCTCAGGCTTGGGATGAAGAGCAAGCACGGAAAGTTGAGATCAAGTGAGGTGGTCAGACCCAGTCATGGCAAGGGGTCCTGTGTGCTGCACTTTTGCTGTGATAGCCTCAGCCAGCCAACAGCTAGGACCACCAGTTCAATAAACACTTGGCGCCCCTATATCCAGCAATAGTGACCTGCACCGGTGTGTACCTCTAGTGGCTACAGTTTGACTCACCCTAGTCTGCTTTAGCAGCAGATTCCCCAGAGGACTGGAGGAGAGGAACCATTAAGGAGGTGATTTTGGAGGGTTCCTGGTCAATCCATGGAAGTGGGGTTCAAGGGAAGGCAGAGTATGCTGGTGAAAAGGTGCTCTGGGGAGATGGGAAGATGTTTTATATGGTTAATCCCTTGGCCAGAGTCCCGGGAAAGTGAAAACCTTGAGATATCAGGAAAGTGGGTACACTGGGAAACTGAACCAGGGTTGGGGGTCTTAGGAGGAGACTAAAGTTTTGGAGTTTGGGGACGCAGCTGAGGAAAGCAGATTGGAGGAGTGACATGAGGTCAAAAAGGAGAGAAAAGGCAGGAAGATTGGGGACAATGTGAGGAAGCTTCCTGGACATTTCCAAACAGGCTTTGGCTAGAAACTCCTCTTATGCACATGAGTAAATGAGCCTGAGCTATCCCTGTACCTGCTTGATATACTTTTTTCCCTATGTGACTTCTTTCTGTGTCTCTGTTGTCCGTTATGACTTTACTCTGCCCCCCCAGGGACAGGTCTGATACCAGCCTGGGTAGGGGTGTCTAACTCACAGTGATCAGAGGAAGTAGCTGAGAGCAGAAACAGGACTGGGACAATGCCCCAGTGTGTTGGAGTGCTCTCTCTGTATGTACCTCAGTGATTACTGGGTTATTTATAGCCAGAAATTGTTGGAGAAATGGGGCCTAGCAAGGCAGCTGAGGCAGGAAAGGGCCTGGGAGTAGTCAGTGACTCCTTCCTTTTACCTTATTGCATTTCCCAAGGCTCCAGCCCATCCCTCTGTTAGGAAAGAAGTGACCTGAGGAGATAATAGGACCGTGTCTGGGACTCTGAAGGCAGAGAGGGACATTCTCCAGAGGCAGTGGTGGTAGAACAAAGACAAATGGGACGACTAGATCTGGAGTCACATGAGGTGTGTGGTATCATGTGAATGGAGCTGACAAACTGGTACCTGACTGACTTTGCCTTGTCCCCTTCCCTTGTTTCCAGATATAACACTCTTGGCAGCTTGTTATCTTCTTGCCATGGGGTTCTTTGATATCTTGTGATTCTGCTCTTGAACCAATGCAGAGGAGATGGCTTTACCGCCAAGCTCTTAGTAGCTGAATTAGGAAAATGCTTCCCCTCCCAGAAACCTTGGTCCAGGTGACAGTCTCAGGAGGGTCTTTGCCAATCTCCCTGTTGGATAGAAGCTTCTCTCTATCCGGCTTTCCTGCTGTACCTTTGAGTTCTGAGCTCTGAGCTCTCCCTCGATCCCACACCTGTATCTCTATCCCTCACAACACTTGCAGGCATGCAACTCAGTTCAGAATCCTGGTGGAAACTTCCAGTCCCTAAGGCTGTCAAATTGTCTGTTCCTCCTCTGGTCTTACTTTTTTTAAAAATTATTATTGAATCACCATGCGATACAATTACAAAGATTCCATGTTTGAGTTTCAGTCATACGACGATCGAACACCCATCCCTCCACCAGTGCACATTTTCCACCACCAATGTCCCCGGTATCCACCCTCATCCCAACCCTCCCACTGTCTCTATGGCAGACAATGGTAACTGGGTTCCTAAGGTAGAGACTGCTCCTGTTGTAAAACTCTGTGGGCTGTGCCATCATCTTTGTTTCTTCCTGCTCCTTGAATCCCAGGTTCCTCTTCTTAATCTCCTGCATTTGGACTTCCTCAGCAGAACACCGGTAAGTTGTCCCCTTACTGGATTGTCCAATTCATTGACTTTCTCTCTTAAAAAAAATAGACAATCAAATTTCTCTGTAATTTTATAGCACATCTCAAGAACACAAATGCCATGCACAACTCAAGCAATTCATAGTAGTTGCTTTTACCATTTTATATTTCAATCTGTGTTCCGTCTGTAATTCTGGGATATTTGTGGGAACTAGAAAGCAATATTTGAGCTTTGAAAGTGGTGCTATTCAGGGACTTTTGGTGCTGGGATACTCAAGTCCCCTGGTGGTACTGGGCATGTGCAGGATTGTATCCTAACATGACAAAGGACCATGGGGCAGTGTAGGATAACATTGGGTTTGTTGGGTTTGTCCTTTTAGCCTTGCCACAGGGAACTTAGTTTACCTTAAATCAATGTCCTTTCTGTATGGATACCGGAAGACAGTTAATATTATGCTTTGTAACTTGAGAGGTGATTGACTCCAATAATATTTACTCCTGGGCATCTGCTTTCTCGATTCGGTTGCCCTTAGTTCCTAGCACCTCCAAAGCAAGGTCCCGATGAAGGACTGAATGGACCCAGGGCAAGCTGTGAGCTACCCTGGCATCGAAATGAGCTAGGCCAAAGCACCACAATACTCAGCTATAGGTTGAGAGCATGGTCATAGACAAATGCTGTCATGATACAAAACTAACGATGAGACTAGGACCCTGCTGGGGTTAGGAAGACTAACCCGGTCTGAGGACTGCGGTCTGGAATATATAGTAAGACGTCTGGAATATATAGTTAAACTTTAAGTTGATATATCTCTTACTGTGCTCATACATTGCTAGAAATATTAGAAGTAAATTTACTATAACTATTTAAGTGGATTACTGGTTGAGGAAAGAAGAAAGCAACATACCCTGGATGGGATCCCGCCCTTAAGCGGATCTCCTAGTAATCGGAGTAATTTCTTTGGATGAGATTTTATCCTAGAGTTAATCTCCTAGAGGAGTGGCCTTACCTCTCTTTGTTGATTTGTTGATGTTCAACCCACCTTTGTATCACCACCCTATGTGATGGCCATATAAACTAAGACTGTAAGATCAGAAGAGGTTGGGCTCCAGAAGTTAGGGTCGGGATCCAGGGAAGAAGAAGCAGAGAACGGAAGAAGAAGGGGGCAGAGTCAGAATGCAGAGCAAGAAGGGCTCCAGAGAGAGAGATCGGAAGAGACTAGAGGAGAGACTATAGATAGTCAGAAATAGAGAGACAGAGGAGAGCACAGCGGCACACACAGAAGCAGAGCACAAAGGAGGAGCCATCCCGATCCCGTCCGTCCATACACAGCGGCTCAAAAGCACTGAGCAGGGGCTGCGAGAGAGCTGCCCGGAGAGCCCGCCAACAACACACATCATCATCTTCCCATCCCTCCGCACACATAACATATTTTTTATAGGGCAGGAGGATCAGTGCAGGGTGGGCCTTATGAAAGATTTGTACCCTCACCCCTGTACTCTATCTCTGGAACTGCAATTTGTTTTTTGACATAGTTTCAAATAGAACTACCTCCGTTGTTTGGTATGAGTGTCCATTGTCCTAAGCCTACTTATTCAAAAAAAGAATCCCATTCTTTTTCTTGCTGTGATCGTGATTTAAATCAAGAATCTGCATAAAAATGTGACTTTCCCTATACTAGAGTCTACACTGGTTTTTGTTTGCCCTAGTATTATGCTAACTATAGTGACTATTCAGCAGAGCCTAGCAAGCTATCCTGGCGTATTCGATATGCCCAAAACAGTAACAATAACGGATCTCATTCCCGACCCTGAAAGCCTCCAGTACGTCAGCGTTGGGACAGACGAGTAAGGAGAGGCTGCTAAAAATCTCAGGGCTGGGACAAATGGAGACGTTACTGGCGCCTGCTCGAGTAAATCGATGAACAACGGGAAGACAGTGATACAGTGATACAGTGAAAATGATTGTTGTAAAATGTTCTCAGGTCATTCAGGAATTATTCCTAACCGCTCTTAAGAAGTCTGGGTTATCAGGGGCTATTTAACATAATATTTAAATTATGACCAGGCTTTTCTCAAAATGTTTGGCAGTTCTGAGTTTAAACAAGGTGTCTTACCCATGTAAAGTAAATGATTTTATCTTGTCAAGATGTTAAGAGTGTACTGAATCTGCATATCAGTAGAGGGGAGCTCTTTTCCAGAATATTCATCCTCTCTTGCTCAGGTGCCACCTCTGGGTAGAATCAGGACACGTCCTTTTCAACTTTTGCGTTCTTATTTGGGTCCTCCTTGGTTCGGCCACAGTTTGAGATAGGCTCAAGTTTCAGGGCTTGGAAGGGGTCAATAAGGAGGGCCCCTCTCTATGGGAAGGAGCCTCAAGACAACGTAAGCCAGACAAGGCCCTTGAAGACGAGCACAGAGGGGGAATCTTTGAGTAGCCAGTAAGCACACAGAGGCTTATGTATCTTCTTCCTCTGGATGTCTGGAGCACTGTGAGTCCCCTCCCCAGCCTACTATTGTGTGCTCCTTTTACCTGGAGCATGTGACCTGGACTTACCCTCCAGAGAAGCAATTAGACTTGCGCTTCTCACTCCTCCTCCTCCTACTCTCGCTCCTCTGTCCCTCATACTGTTGTTTCACAATGGACACTGATGACTGGCCGGAGGAGAGTCCTGTGTGGCTCCCCCGGGCTGCCCTATGAGGCACTCAGGCTCAGCAAGGACTGGCTCAAGGGGGATTTCTGGCTCCTGGCGTGGTCTCAGACCTGGGATGAAGAGCAAGGATGGAAAGGAAGTGAGACCAAGAAGTGAGGGGGGCAGGACCCAGTCAAGGCAAGGGAGCCTGTGTGCGGCAGCCCTCGCTGTGATTTGGCCTCAGCCTGCCCCTAGGACCACTGGTTCGATAAACACTTGGCTCCCGAGATCCTGGCAAGCAACCTGCATCCGACTGTTCCTCTGGTGGTTTGCAGTTTGACTCACCCTGGTCTGGTTGAGCAGCAGAGTAGCCAGAGGGTGGAAGGAGAGGAACTAGTGAGGAGGGGGGTGTCGAGGGTTCCTAGTCAGTCTGTGGGAGAAGGGCTCAAGGGGAGGCAGATGAGTAGGCGGGTGAGAGGGTGGTCTGGGAAGGTGGGAGGAAGTTTTGGGACGGGCAGTCCCGGGGCCAGAGTCACGTGGAGCCGCAGAGCTCGAGAGTTCAGGAAAGTGGGTAGTCTGGGAATCTGAACCAGGCGTGGGGTTCCCGGGAGGAGTCTGAGGTTTCAGAGTTTGGGGAGGAAGCTGAGGAAAGTGGGTTGGAGGAGTGACAGGAGGAACAAAAAGAGGAGAGAGAAGCTGGGGAAGGTTGGGGACAATGCGAGGAAGCTTCCCAGACATTCCCAAACAGGCTTTGGCTAGAAGCTTCTCTCATGCACGTGAGCGAATGAGCCTGAGCTGGTGCACCTGCTTGATGTACCTTTGTCTCTGTGACATCATCCTGTGACTCTAATGCCCATTATGACATCCTCCCGGCTTCCCCTGGGAGAGGTCTGACAGCAGCCTGGGTAGAGGTCTCTGCTTCAGAGTGATCCAGAGATGTAGCTGAGAGCAGAAATGTTTGTACTGGCATCTGTGTGTCTTGGAACAGCTTGTAGCTGTGCCACCCAGTGGTCAGTGCATTTTGTACAGCCGGGACAGGTTAGCCAAAGGGACCCAGGGGAAGACGGCTGAGGTACAGGCAGGTCTGGTGATGGTCAGCTCCTCCTTCCATGTATCTAACTGCATTTTCCAAGCTTCAACCCATCCTTCTGTTACTCCTTAGGCAAACTGAGAGGAGTTAACATTGTGGCTGTGTCCAGGATTCTGAAGGCAGAGAGGGAAGTTCTTCAGAAGGGTAGAAGAAATGAAAATGGGACTAGATTTTGGTTCCACAGTGGCAGTGAGCCACACTTGAATGGGCACAAATTGGCACCTGGCTCTGACTCGCCTTGGCCCCTTCCCTTACTTTCAGACAGGAGAACTCTTGCCGGCCTGGCTATGTTCTTGGTCTGGAGTTTGTTGATTTGTTTTCTAACTCTAAACCTTAACAGTGGTACAGCTGTTCGCCCCAAGGTCTTAATGGCTAGATAGCAATTTGCTTTCCCTCGTTTCCTGGGTCCTGGTCGTAAACTTAGGAGCAGCTGTACGTATCTTCTGGTATGATGGAACCTGTCTGCGGGATTTTTCTGCTGAGCTCTGCAGTTCTCCCTGTACCTCAAACCTGAGCTCACATTCCTCCCAGCATTTCCAGGCACGTACACTCAGTCCAGTGTTCTGGTGTAAACTTCCAGTCTCTCCAACTGTTTCCATTTCTTTTTTTAAATTTGGAGCTGGAGCGATAGCACAGCGGTAGGGCGTTTGCCATGCGCGCAGCCGACCCGGCCCAGCCGGGTTCGATTCCTCCGCCCCTCTTCAGTATTAAAATTTTTGTTGTTGAATCACATTGAGATACACAGTTTTAAGGTTGTTCATGATTGAATTTGTTATATAATGCTCCAACACCCGTCCCTTCACCAGTGTACATTTCCCACCACCAGTGTGCCCAGTTTCCCTCCGGTCCCTCCCGCAACCTGCTTCTGTAGCAGACACCTCTCTCTCTCTCTCTCTCTCTCTCTGCCTCTCTCAATTTCATTTCATTTTTCTACCCTACTTATCGGACTGGAGCCCGGCAAGCTACCGAGAATATCCTGCCCGTATGGCAGAGCCTGGCAAGCTCCCCGTGGCGTATTCGATATGCCAAAAACAGTAACAGCAAGTCTCACAATGGAGTTGTTACTGGTGCCCGCTTGAGCAAATCAATGAACAATGGGACGACAGTGCTACAGTGCCACCCTACATTATTAACTGGGTCTCTAGGCAGAGAATATTCATGTGAGAAGACATGCTACTTCCAGGAGGGCTGGGGCATTGTCTTTGTTCATTCCTGATCCTTGAAACCCTTCTCCTGCCTATAAAAGCCTCTTCAATTTAGCTTTCCTCATAGGATACAGGCATGTCCCCTCCCCTTCGCTGGGTCCTCCAAGTCAATGACTTTCACTTAACGAAAGCAACCACCTTTATAGCTCAAAAAAATTTTTTTACTGAAGGTAGATAGAAGGTATGATTCATAATTTTGGCAGTGTTTGAAATTTTACTTTCTTTAGTTTAAATTTTCTTGTTAAAATATTTCTTGAATGCTTTCCTCATATTTCTTATGGAGATCCCCAACCTGGTTGATTTTTGGTCCGTGACTTCCCTGTAAAATGTATGATACTGGAAAAAAACATTGTATGACCCAGAAGACTGATACTAAAGTAATGGTTTAATCTCTCTACTAAAGAATACCCACAATACTCAATACCTAAGAGAAGGTTCATATCAGTGTTGTTTACTAAGGTAAAATTTTGAAGCAATCTAAGTGTTTGTAAATGAGTAGTTAGATAAATTATGATGCAGGAACAATACACAATGTTAAGAAAATTTTCATATGCTAAAGAGTTAATTAAGTACTTGTGGTACTATGGAGGATTATTGAATTTGGTCAGTGCTTAGGAGCCTAAGTTTTACTGACTCTCCACATGGAACCTGAAACAAACAAAAACCAAAACAACTATTTATTACAGAGAATAACAAAGTCAGAGATTGGGATTGGCGTTAAAATAGTTTCTCTTAAAAAATGGCTGGAGGAATCGGTTGGGATGGGAGATGTGTGCAGAAAGTAGATAAAGGACCAAACATGATAACCTCTCAGAGTCTGTACTGCAAACCATAATGCCCTAAAGTAGAGAGAGATTATGGGGAATCATGTCTGCCATGGAGGCAGGGGGAGGGTGGGAAAGGGGGGGTATACCGGGGATATTGGTGGTGGGAAGTGTGCACTGGTGGAGGGAGGGGTGTTTGATCATTGTGTGATTGTAACCCAAACATGAAAGCTTGTAACTATCTCACAGTGATTCAATAAAAATTTTTTTTAAAGTTTCTCTTGAGATACTGGAATCTGTTGTGTTGGTTTTCACTCCAAAATTTAAACCATATATTATAGAAACCCGTAGCCAACAATTAAACTGATTTTAGGCCAATGTTAAATCTGAAGTGATTGAAAGATGCAGATTTTACTCTACAGAAACATTGCCTGAATTCAGACCGTAAAAACTTCCCTCAGAAAAGGCTGGGTGATGATGAGCTAAAAAATTCTAGAACGCATAAGCAAACAAGTCCCATGTGGAATTGCCATTAAGTAATCGCATATTTATATTTTATCAAAGATTTCTTAAGAGGCACAAAACAAAGACTTGAAATTCTAACGACAGGACACTAGTAACAGATGGCCAATAAATTCCAGAATAAAAAGTATGGTTATTGCAGTATGACAATAATAACTGGGAATGATCATGCTGGACAAGATATAAGGGTTAAAAGTAAGTAAAGGAGGGGCTGGGGGAGGGGAGGGATTCCAGGAGCATTGGAGGTGGGGAATGGGCACTGGTGGAGGGATGGGTACTCAATCATTGTATAACTGAAACCCAAGCACAAAAATCTGTAAGTCTACAACTGTACCTCATGGTGTTTCACTAATAAAAAAAAATTAAAAAAATAAAAAAAGGAAGCAAACCTCCTGGTACTAATCTTGGCCACTTTTGGGTGTTAGGCTCCTATTTTGTTATTTTATGTTCCCCAGATAAATGAAATCTTTCTATGTCTATCCCTGTATGGCTTGAAGGCCAGGCACACATGCTAGGGGAAAAGGCAGCTCAGATAGAGAAGGGAGCACCAAATAAAGGGTATTGGGAGGATCCTTCCAGGATGGTAGAAGCATGCTGAAAGTAGACTATAGACCGAACGTGATTGCCACTCAATGCCTCTTTTGCAAACCACAATACCCAAAAGGAGAGAGAGAACAAAAGGGAATGCCCTGCCACAGAGGCAGGGTGGGATAAGGGGATGGGGGGTGGGAGGGATACTGGGATCCGTGGTGGTGGGAAATGGGCACTGGTGGAGGGATGGGTATTTGATCATTGTATAACTGAAACCCAAGCAAAAAAGTTTGTAAGTCTACAACTGTACCTCATGGTGTTTCACTAATAAAAATTAAATTAAAATAATTAATTAAAAAAGGAGGGGCTGGAGCGATAGCACAGCGGGTAGGACATTTATTTGGCTTGCACACGACCGACCCGGATTTGATTCCCAGCGCCCCATATGTTCCCCCGAGCACCAGCAGGAGTCATTCCTCAGTGCATGAGCCAGGAGTAACCTCTGTGCATTGCCAGATGTGACCCAAAAAGAAAAAAAAAAGTAAAGGGATATTCTTTTTTTTTAACTTCCATCAAAACTTCCAAGATTTATTAGTTATATTCTTTTTTTTTAGCCTTACAAATTTTTGTGCTTGGGTTTCAATTATACAATGATCAAATGCCCATTCCTCCACCAGTGCCCATTTTCCACCACTATGGATCCCAGTATCCCTCCCCCCCATCCCCCCCATCCCACCCTGCCTCTGTGGCAGGGCATTCCCATAAAGGGATATTCTTGATAACCTTACAGTATCAATATTGCGAACTAAATGCCCAAAAGAGAGAGAGAGAGAGAGAGACAGACAGACAGACAGAGAGATAGAGACAGAGAAAAGTGCCTGCTATAGAGGCAGGCAGGGTGTGGGGGGTGGGGACTGATGGGAGGGAACCTGGGGAGACTGTCACTGGGAAATGCACACTGGTGGAAGGATGGGTGTTGGAATACTGCATGACTGAAATCTAATCATGAATAGCTTTGTAAGGATCTATCTCACAGTGAGTCAATAAAAAAAGGTTAAAAGAAAAAAATATGGTCATTTGATATTATGGAAACATTCAAAATATGGTGGTGGGAAGCTGTAATGGTGGTGAGAATGGAGTTGGAATATTAAATGTAATAAATTATTATGAAAAAATTAATAAAAATTTAATTTAAAAATTAAAAAACCAACAACAAAACCACTGCATAAGGATAAACCATGCTAAACTACTTTTTAATATATAAATTAAAAATATGGCCTTGAAAAAATAACAGCAAATCCTCAATGAGTGGGATAAACCTGACATTGAATATTATTGAGAGAGAAAGGATAAAGATAAGTGGTGGGAGGGATACTGGGAACATTGGTGGTGGAGGATGAGCACTGGTGGAGGGATGGGTACTCGATCATTATATGGCTGAAACATAATCACGAATGTTTGTAAGTCTGTAACTGCATCTCGTGATTCATTAAAACTTTTTTTTAGAAAAAGAAAAAATCACATGACTAAAACCCAATTATGTACAACTTTATAAATTTATCTCATGGTAATTCAATAAAAAAGGGGGAAAAAGGATAAAGATAAATTATCAAGAGATGGTACAATGAGGTATTAAATGTGTCTTATTGTGACTTATAAAATAAAAATATGCCAAACACAATAACAAGTCTCAAAATGGAGATGTTACTGGGCCCGCTCAAGCAATTCGATAAAAATACGTACTTGATAATTCAATGACAAAAATATATTCCTCATATGCATTTGAGTTTTGTCTATATTTTTCCTGATTCACAGCCCCCAAATCCTTAGATATTTCCTGAATAATAAGAACAATGAGTTCTCATTCGAGTTTGTTTGAATCTTTGATGGAAATGAGACTTTTATTGGTGATGTAATGCATTCAGATGTGGAATTATAATGCTGTACACCCGAAATGCATAATACTATAAATCAATGATACTACAATAAAAACATATTGAAACAATATGAGCAATGGGAGAATCTTTTTCTTAGAATACTTGATCTCTTGCCCTCAATTCCTGAAACTGCTTCAGATCCACAAAAGTAAAATGGGTGCTTTATTATTCAAGATGTTCTTTCCACCACTGAGAGACTAAATAAGGTGACTCGAGAGCATCTAAGGAGGAGGAAATCCCTTTCTGGGAAACCAATCACTTGGTTAGAAGGTTAGAGATTTTCAATGCCATCCCACTGACCTCTGAGGTGGGTAGAAGGGTACAGAATCAATCAATCAAGGGCCAGTTATTTGATCAATAATGCCTTTATAATGAAGCCTCTACACAAAGAGAAAAGGATGGAGTTCAAAAAGCTTCTTGGTGGGCAACTTGTATTGTTGTGGAAAGTGTAACATGAGCTTTCCCATATCCCTTGCCCTGTGAGTCTCTTCCACCTGATGTTCCTGAGTCATATCTCTTTATAATAACCTGGTAATCTACTAATAACGTTGTTTCTCAGAATTTCTCTAGCATGTGAATTGACTCAAGGAACCATTCTGTCAGAAGTAGAGGAGACAATCTGTATTGTGTTGTGGTATCTGATGTTCTGTCTGGGTAGACATGCCAGAATGGAGTTGAATGATAGGATGGTCAGCTAGTGTTGGAGATATGTTTTATGGTGATTCAAATCAATTGTTATGAAAGTAAGGGTGGAAGATAAATAGAATTTAAAGTCCAGTAAATGTCTAATAAGAGTGTAAGAAAGATAAACTAGAGTTGGAAAGATAACCGAATGGGTTGTGCACATACTACATTCTTGGTATCTGGGAGGTCTGGGTCAACCCCTGGTACTACATGATCCCCCATGCAATGGAAGGAGTGACTTCTGAGCACAGAGTACCACTGAATGTGTCCCCTAAACAAAACAAAAAGAAACTAGAGAAAAGAATAAGGAAGAAAAGATCTTTTTAAAAAAATTTTATTAGTGAGACACCATGAGGTACAGTTGTAGATTTACAAATTTTGTGCTTGAGTTTCAATTATACAATGATCAAATACCCATCCCTCCACCAATGCCCATTTCCCACCACCATGGATCCCAGTATCCCTCTACTCCCCAACCCCCCATCCCACCCTGCCTCTGTGGCAGGGCATTCCCCTCTGTTCTCTCACTCCTTTTGGGTGCTTGGTTTGCAAAAGAGGCATTAAGTGGCAATCATGTTTGGTCTATAGTCTACTTTCAGCATGCTTCTCCCATCCTGGGAGGATCCTCCCAACACCCTTTATTTGGTGCTCCTTTCTCTATCTGAGCTCCCTTTTCCCCTCGAATGTGTGGCTGGCCTCCAAGCCATGGAGCAAAATTCCTGGTACTAATCTCAGCCATTCTTGGGTGTTAAGTCTCCTATTTTGTTACTTTATGTTCCCCAGATGAATGCAGTCTTTCTATGTCTATTCCTCTCTTTCTGCCTCATTTCGCTTAACATGATACTTTCCATGTAGTACCACTTGTATGTAAATTTGATGACTTCATCTTTTCTAACCACTACATAGTACTCCATTGTGTAAATGTACCAAAGTTTCTTTAACCAGTCATCTGTTCTCGGGCACTCAGGTTTTTTCCAGATTCTGGCTATTATAAAGAGTACTGCAATGAACAAACAAGTGCTGCAGATGTCACTTCGACTATACTTTTTTGCCTCTCCGGGGTATATTCTCAGGAGTGGTATTTCTGGGTCAAATGGGAGCTCAATTTCTAGTTTGTTTTGAGAATCGTCCATACTGTTTTCCAAAAGTCGGCATTCCCACCAGCAATGAAGGAGGGTCCCTTTCTCGCCACATCTACGCCAGCACCGGTTGCTTTTGTTCTTGTGGATGTGGGCCAGTCTCTGTGGTGTGAAATGATACCTCATTGTGGTTTTAATCTGCATCTCCCTAATGATTAATGATGTGGAGCATTTTCTCGTGTGCCTTTTAGCCATTCGGTAAGAAAAGATCTTTGATGTGAAAATTGGCAGGATTGGAGAAGTCCTTGGTGTCATCAACTGCCTGCATGTCATCACACCACCCCCAACACTGCTGTCCCAAACTCTACTCCTCCAACTTCATTCTTCATCCAATACCCCCAATCCTAGGATACACCCTACTGCCTCTAGAGGCCGAATCAGAGCATCCTCTTGGGAATGAAGTATGAAAATTCACCCCGAAGAACTGCAGACACAATGAAGAAACTGCAGTAAAAAGCCCACCAAGCTCAGGGATTGAAGATAAGAAGAACTCAGGAGACTCTGCCAGCACCAACCAGCTCTAGAGCCTCTCAGATAAAGATTTTAGGGACACCATTATAAGGATGTTAAACGAGCTCAAAGAAACAATAGAGAAAGAAAATAAGAAACATGATCACAGAGCAAGAGGCCCATGGCTTACGATGGGAAAGTACCGAGACTTCTACTGGCTTATAAGCAAAATTTGTTGCAAGATGCATGCCTACTATTGGTAGTCCTTTTGTTATTCTGTTTAGGAAAGTGACAGACATTGGCACCAGAAAGGCATGCCAACCTTTGCAGTGTGTCTCTACAAACCTTAATGTTACATTATGGTGAGGGCGAAGGAGAAATCTTTTCAAGGTCCAGAGGCAGATCACAAAATGAAGCTATCCAGAGAGTGCTTGGAGATGAACAGAAATAAGTTGGCAACAGGTATGACAATGAGAAATCAAAGAAACTGATAAATGCAGACAAACCCTAGACATGTACTGTGTGATAATGAAAAAAAAATACTGAATTTAGGGGATAGATCAACTGAAGTGAAGCAAAACACTGGACAAAAGTAAAATAGAAATGGATTTTAATCACTCTAAGTTCCCTATAATATGTGCTTTTAAAAAGATTTTTTAAAAGATTTTTAATTATTTGGGCCATAGAACAGTGGGTAGGGATTTGCCTTACATGTGGCTGACCTGGGTTCAATCCCCAGCATCTCATATGGCTCTCAGAGCACTGTCAGGAATAATTACTGAGTGCAGAGATAGGAGTAATCCCTGAGCATTGCCAGATGTGACTCAAAAACCAAAACTTGAAAATAGGAGCGATAGCACAGCGGTAGGGCATTTGCCTGCCAAGCCGGGTTCGATTCCTCTGCCCCTCTCGGAGAGCCTGGCAAGCTACTGAGAGTATCTCGCCCGTGTGGCAAAGCCTGGCAAGCTACCCATGACATATTCAATATGCCAAACACAGTAACAACAAGTAACGTCTCACGATGGAGACGTTACTGGGCCCACTCGAGCAAATCGATGAATAACGGGAGGACTGTGACCATGATTTAAAATTATTGAAATTACCTTTAGTTATAACATTTATATGAGTTTCAAGTATCCGTTGTTATAAATCAACATCTGTATATACTATACTGTTTGCCACCAAAAGTTCAGTTCTAGCTTTCACCATAAAATGAACTCTCAAACTGACTTACCAACCCTTCTTTCATGGTACAAAGAAACAATAAGGAATGAGAAATAACAAAAAGTAGTGGGGTGGAGCACATGCTTTGTGTATGATTCCTGACACCTCATGACTCTTGAAGACCAGTGGGTATAGCCCTGATGGCTCCCAACACTATGAGGCCCAAGAAAACCTACTGTTTAGTTCTCATAATTTCAGTGTCATTGACTGTGCTTATTAAAAAAATATTAATGGGGCTGGAGTGATAGCACAGCGGGTAAGGTGTTTGCCTTGCATTCAGCTGACCTGGGTTCGATTCCCAGCATCCCATATGGTTCCCTGAGCACCACCAGGAGTAATTCCAGAGTGCAGAGCCAGGTGTAACCCCTGTGAATTGCTGGATGTGACCCAAAAAGAAAAAAAATTAACACCGATTTACACAGTTGTTCATGATACAGTGGTTTCACACTTTCAAAGTTCTAACACAAGTCCCACCACCAGTGTGACCTTCCACCAGTATCCCTACTTTCCCACCCACCACTCAGACCTGCCTCCGTAGAAGGCACAACCAAATTTACTACATATTCATTGTTATAATCACAATCACGATCATCCTATTGTTCATTGATTGCCTCGAGCAGGCCCCAGTAATGTCTCCTTCGTCCTAGCACTGAGATTTTTTAAAAAGTGCCATATTCAAGACTCTTTCAGGGTCAGGATAATGAGACCCATCATTGTTACTGATTTTTGGCACATTGAGTACGCCACGGGGAGTTTGCCAGACTCTGCCATGCAGGCAGGATACTTTCAGTAGCCTCCCAGGTTCTCCAGAGTAAGAACTAGGTAATAAGATGTTGCGTGGCCGCATTTGCTTCCGGGAGCTGGGTTTTATAGTCTCTGGTCTTGGCCGTTGATGGGATTACCTGGTGCCGGGGCAGTTAGTGGGTATGACGCTTATCTACTGGAAGGTGAGGGATCTGAGTGGAGGAGGCCCAGTCCCGATCTGAGCAGGCTTGGAGGTCTCAGCCCTGGGACCCACATGTCTGGGTTCCTCTGCCAGTTCCTTCATGCATAAAGCTTGTCCAAATACGTGGAGAGTGGGCTCAGCGTGGCTGTGACTGGTTCCGGAGGTCTTCACCTGCCGGAGCTCTGCTCGGAGTGGGGAGGGAAACTCAACCCATCCCCCTCCAAGGGCCCCGGTGAGAACAGCCAGGCGCGGGAGCAGGAAACTCTGTGCTGTTCTCTTCCAGGAGCTGGGTTTTATAGTCTCTGAGTCTTGGCTGGCAGAGTAACCCAGGCATGCGGGTCCCAGGGCTGAGATCGCCAAGCCTGTTCGTATCGGGACTGGGCCTCCTCCACCCAGATCCCCCATCTTTCAGTAGGTAGGCGTCACACCCACCAACTGCTCCCATTGTTATAATAAAAAGGCAAATGAAATTATCAAGAAACATCAATAAAAGTCAGTGTGTTATAATTGTTGTTTCTCACAATGGTGTTGGGCAGGATACTCTTGGTATCCTGCCGGGTTCTCTGAGAGCAAGAACTAGACAATTCATGGCCGCGCACTGCCAGGAGCTTGGTTTTCTAGTCTCTTAGTAATATAGATTCAAAACTCTAAACATGGGGCTGGTGTGGTAATACAGTGAATAGGGGACTTGCCTTGAACATGGTCAACCCAGGTTCAATCGCTGACACCCAAGGTAGTACCCCAAGACCTCCAAGAGTGATCCCTGAGCTCATATCCCTAGGAGTATAAGCTTCCTGATTTCAGCTGGGTGTAGTACCTCAAAACAAAATGAAACAAAGCTCTAAACAAACTCTTAACAAATTAAATCATACAATTTGTTATGACTTGGTGAGATTTACCTCAGGATGTAAGATTAACTTGACATTAGAAAATCACTATATTTCATCATATTAACACATTTAAAACTATATGATACTCACAATATTGCAGAAAGTTTTACCTTAATATACCACGTAAGAAACTTTTATAGGAGTTTCCTATAGAGCTGTTAGCTAATTTGGAATAAAAGAAATTTTTAACTTGATAAAGTTCATTTATAAAAACCATCTAAAATTGTGCCCAATGGTGAAATATATAAATAATTTTGTTCTAAGATGAGGAACGAAACAAGGATGCCTGTTTTTACTACTTTTATTCAACCTTGTGTTGGAGAATCTAATCAGTGCAATAAGGGAATAAAGGCATCCATTGGAAAAAGAAGCAAGATTTTATTATCTGATATATGATTGCTTGTGTAGAAAATTAGAATCTACTCAGTATGATCAAATGTGTGGACTTGTATAAACTTTGTAAGAAAAAAAGCTTCAGGGTGTTATTACTAGAGGCAGTAAAAAATAGATACTGACTCCAAAATGAAATGTCCAATATCATACTCCATAATACCAATTTTGGCAATCATTGCTAAGAAATTAGTTCAAGGATGGAGAGTTCTACATGTGTAAAATATTCATATTAGCATTATTATAAAGTTTTGTCATATTGTATGTTACTCTGCATTAGTTTAGGATAATAGATATACTTGAATGTGGAACATCTTAAAGCAATGAAGTGGAGAAAAACTAGTCTACAAAATGATAAGTACACAGTAAATACAAGTTAATACAAAAATATGTACTTGACAAAACAGTAGAAGAAAACACACTTAACAAGTCATTGGTTTTAGACAAGTGATATTTTGTTTGATTCCCTTTACATTTTCTCTTTCAGTAGTTTCAGAATAGTCATAACAGAATATTAACTAGGACTTTTCCTGTCATGTGAAAAGTTCTACCAAAGACTTGCATTTCCAAGAGCTTAAATGAATTATTAGAAAAAAGATAATCTTGTAAGAGGTGGTGCTGAAAGATGATAAATTGTTGTGTATGAAACCCTATCAGCAAAAGTACTGTGAAACACACTGCAAATACATATAATAAAGCTAAGAACCTCTTGTAAAAGCAGGGTGGGAAGCAAATGGGGGGGGCAGCATTGGTGGAGGGAAGTGGACATGGTGTAGAGGTTGATATTGAAACATTGTATACCTGAAATCCAGTCAAGAATAACTATAATTTCAGGATGACTAAAATGAAAGGAATAATCCTACCATCATCACCTCATCAGTAGACTATATAAAAAGACTTGATGTGGGAAAAAGAGGTTCTTTAAATAGGAAGGTTCAGTAGGGGGTATGGTGCTGCCAGCAAGCCAACCTGTACCTGCAGGGTGAATGGATCAACAGCCTGATGGTGCCTTCAAACTTCCTGATACCTCAAAATTGCCGCTGTGCCTCTGGCACGACCCCAACAACTTGGAACCAAATTTTCTGAGAAATTAAATGGCCAACAGGCTGTTTCATTCAGGGCACCCTGAGGGGGATGGTGAGACCCCTCCTCGCCCCAAGGGACCCAGCCCCTTAACCACCACCATGCTCATGGCTGCTCTCCACATATTCAGGCAGAGTATCACCCACGAGTGAACCTGTTCCTGGACCACATGGCCACATTTGTGGCTGCACAACACTTCATACCACATACCCTACCCATACTCCAAGAGTATCACACCATGTTTGATGGGGTTCAAAGTAGGAGACAGCAAATCTTAGAGGAAAATATATATATTTTACATATATATGTATGTGTGTGTATATATATGTATATGTGTATATATATGGATAAAATATATGGGCTGGAGTGATAGCACAGCGGGTAGGGCGTTTGCCTTGCACGCAGCCAACATGGCCGACCCGAGTTCAATTCCTCCGTCCCTCTTGGAGAGCCCGGCAAGGTACTGAGAGTATCTCGCCCGCACGGCAGAGCCTGGCAAGCTACCCATGAAGTATTCGATATGCCAAATACAGGAACAACAAGTCTCACGAAGGAGACGTTACTGGGCCCGCTTGAGCAAGTCGATGAACAACGGGAGGACTGTGACTGTGACTGAGTATATATATGTATACACACACACACACACACACACACACACACACAGGGATCAACCTTTAATGACATGTTAGTGATCTCCTATAGAAGGGCTTAATGGCCCTTGGGTGAAAGACAACAATCTTCACACTCTTTCCCCTAAGGGAAGTTTTTTGTAGCATTTTTAACTGTTTTTCATAACAAACAATATAAAATATATTAGTTTGGTTCTGTTTTGGGGCAGGGGTTGGGGCTTGGGATGAAAATACCCAAAATATGGTGTTGGGTAGGTGCAATGGTGGTGGGATTGGTGTTTGAATATTAAATGTAATCACATATTGTGAACTATTTTATAACATTTTAAAATTTAAAAAATTAAAAAAAGAGAATTTGCCTTATCAATGAAAAATAATTAATTCTTGGTACTTATATTGGGCTTTGGATTAATACAGGGAAATCGAGAGAGTGAGGAAGTCCGAGATTAGTAAGGGGAAAAAGAAAAGCCAGCCAGTGAACCAGCTAGGAAAGCATCCAGCGAAGATGAAGTACCCAGGAAAGCCAAAAGAAAAACCAACAAGAAGCTGGTTCAGTGGCTCAAGGAACATAAGGAGGCCATACACGATACACATTTCAGCAGTGAGGAGATGATAAAAGAATTTGATGAGATTCTAGGGTGGAGGATGAGGTAAAGAAAATCAAGACAGTAATCGAGGTGGTTTGCAATGGTGGTGGGATTGGTGTTGGAATATTGAAAGTCTGTAACAAATCATTATGAGCAACTTTGCAAAAATAAAATGACAAAAAATGGATGGATTTATGTGGATGCAAACATTTACTGGACCCCTTCCAACCAAAGTGCCCAACGAAACTTAAGGGTGACCGCAGGGTCCCACAAAGGGGCTTTGAAGACCCACCTTTTGTATAGTGCCCTGGCAGTCCTTCACTGGACCCTGGGCTATATAACCTTATGCAGATAATTTAGGTGTCATTCGGTCTTTCAATTACAGCCATCTTTGATTCAAACCGATTTTCATCCTTTGCATGAAAAAAATGTTTATGGTGTAATCACTGTATCACTGTCATCTCATTGATCATCAAATTACTTGAGCAGGAGCCAGTAATGTCTCTATTTCTCCCATCCCTGAGATTTTAGCAGCCTCTTCTTACTCGTCTTTTCCCAACGATTGGAGGCTCTTTCAGGATCAGGGGAATGAGACCTTTTGTCGTTACCGTATTTGGCATATCGAATACGCCACGGGGAGCTTGCCAGGCTCTACCTGTGCAGGCAGGATACTCTCGGTAGCTTGCCAGGCCCTCTGAGAGGCATAAATGTGTAGGAAGTGTCTTATAATGTGTTGTGCAGCCGCAAAGTGGCCGCGTGGTCTGGAAAGCACCCTGGACCGTGGCGGTGGTTGGGCAGTGGAGGTCGGCTGCCTGGGCTGAGTTCCTTGGGGTGGGGAGGGCTCTCACTCACCCCACAGCCTGGCGTGGAGTCTCTTATGGTGTAATATAAAATTAAAAGGGTAACAGTTTGCAAAGCCAAAGAACTAGGCAAATGAAAAGATATAAAAGAAAACTTGCCTTGCCAAATAATGAAATATGCTGGTGAACAAATCAGTAAAAGAATAGTTCAAAATAAACTCATAATAACACGGATTTTATGTAATATATTGTGATAGAACTTCAAATCAGTGATGCAAAGAATATACTGGTCAGTGATTATTGTTGGACAATTATCTTTCCACTCAGAAAAATATAAATATTAGATCTCACATCACAACAAAAATTAAATATTGATAAATTCAAAAACTAAAGTGAGTGTTGTAGAGATAACCCAATGGGCAGGAAGTACTTTCTTTCCTTTTTTTTTTTTAAAGTACATACTTTTCATGTTAGAGACCTGGATTCCATCTCCAGCACTTTGTGGTCATCATCGGCTAAGTACCATAGGGAGCAACCCCATAGAGTAGAACAAGGAGTAGCTGAACACAGCTAGGTGTGTCCAAAAACCAACCAACCAAACAAACAAGAGCAAAAACCACATATAAAATATTCAAAGTATTTGTTTTTTTGTTTTGGGGCCATACCTGGCAGTGCTCAGAGGAGCATAGGGCATGCCCAGGATGGAACTCAGGTCAGCCTCATGCAAGGTAAGAGATCCACCTGCTATACTATTACTCTGGTCAGTTATTTTTTAAATTTTAGAATGTTCTTTACAGTCCAAAGTAAGACTATATACATATGGTCATAAGGGAAAAGACTGATTTGAAAACAATTCCAAAGAAAACAATTTTAAAACTGGGAGAAAATGTTTGCAAAATACATAATCCACAAAGAATATATAGAGATACAAATATTTTTAATATGCATAATATAAATAATATATTAAGGACATAAGATTTCTATACAAAACATTATTTTTTAAAACATTAAAACTATTTGTGTTTTTATGTTTGAAACATTAAATAGGAAAAATGTACTAATGATTGGATAAGTAATTTACAAAAAATAAAATTTAATCTGGTTCATAAATATTGGAAACAATGTTCAATATTATTAGTAATTAAACAACTTGTCAATTCTATGTCAATTTTTTTTGTATTTTATTTTCAGTGTTAGCAATGAGAGTAATCAAAATAGTATGATACTAGCACAAAAACAGACATATAGGTTAGTGGAATGAATAGAAATCCCAGAAATATTTTTATGCAATTAATTTATGATAATTTAGTTAACAGTTAATTAACGGTGGTGGGTAGGTGCAAATAGATAATTAATTTACTATTTAAAAGAATATACAAACACACTTCTAGTGGAAAAACTCCAATTCTACTGCTTTGTTTTAAAACTGGAGTAACATGTTTCTCTAATGTGTATTTATGTATATACATATATAAATGTATATGTATATATCACACACAAGGAGAAAGGATAGTCCCTTCAATAAATACTATTGGAAAAACTGGGCAGAATTAAACACTTCAAACTAAGACCTAAAAGCATAAAACTTCTACAAAATAACAACATAGAAGATAAGCTCCGTGACATCAGTTGTGGCAATTTTCTAGATTTGCCATCAAAAGCAAAGGCACCAAAACCAACAAAAGTGGCTACACATCAAACTACAGGGAAACTATAACCAAGCGAAGAGGCAATGGAATGGTTGATAAGGGATTAGTATTTGATAAGGATTAGTATTCAAAATACATAAAGAACTGTATAAAAAAAAGAAGAAAATGTAATTTTAAAATGAAAGGAGGCGCTGAATAAACCTTCTAGCAAAGATATGTAGATGGCCAACAAGTACGTGAAAAGTTGCTCAACGTCATTGACAGGAAGATACAAATCAAAACCACAATAAGATACCCAGTTACTCATGCCTGTCGAGATGACCAAAAGTCAAGAGCTAACAAGTATTGAAAGGACGTGGAAAAAAGGGAACACGGATGCTATTTGTAAGAATATAAATGGTGATTCTATTCTAGGATCAGTATAAAGGAGATTAAATAAATTAAAAATGGAATTACCAGTCACCGTCACTGTCACTGCCCTCCTGTTGTTCATCGATTTGCTTGAGCAGACCCAGTAACATTGTGAGACTTGTTATTGTGTTTTTTATTTCGAATACGTCACGGGTACCAGTAGGACAAGTTATCCCAAGTTTAGATATACATGCAAGGAAAGTGAGAATAGAATATTGTAAGAAATCTGCTGTTCTGAGTTTTTTGCAATACTGTTTGCAATGACCAAGATATGGAAACGATCTAAGTATGATCTAAGTTCATTCATTCCATCAATGAATGAATGAACAATGAAGATGTGACGTATTTAAGCTTATATAGGTATATGATCCTATACATGTAATTAAATAGCACTGTAGCACTGTCCTCCCCTTGTTCATCGATTTGCTCAAGCAGGCACTAGTAACGTCTCCATTGTGAGACTTGTTATTACTGTTTTTGGCATATCGAATAAGTCACGGGTAGCTTGCCAGGCTTTGCTGTGCGGGGGAGATACTCTCGGTAGCTTGCCAGGTTCTCCGAGAGGGGCAGAGGAATCGACCTCAGGTTGGCTGTGTGCAAGGCAAACGCCCTACCTGCTGTGCTATTGCTCCAGCCCATGTAATTAAATACATGTATTTAATTCAGTATTACTCAGTTATAAGGCAAAAAGAATTCCTGCCACTTGTGACATGATTGGTACTTGAAGACATTACACTAAGTGAATAAGACAAATCCTGCATCACGTCACTTGCGTGTGAAATCTTTTTCTAAATGAAGTGCAATGAAAAGCTATGCACATAGAAACAGATCATACAAAAGTGACTGCCAAGAGTTGAGATGGGGAAAATGAAACCGTTTCTAACAGGATACAATCTTCCAAATTTGAGATTGGGGAGGCAGCTCAGAGGTAGAGCTCTCGCCTTGTACAAGTGAAGACCTGGCTCCATTTCCTGACTCTGCACCAAAAATCACAATAAAAAGATTTTAAGAGAAGAAAAAATGTTTAATGAACCAAACTTTCGACATTTTCACTTTAAGATACATAAAGTATGAGGGCTATGTGAAGCAAGGCGACTAGAATTCTTATCACTGCATTCTAGAGCTGAAATTTGCTTGTAGAACTCTCATAATATTTTTTAATGTGAACAAATAAAGTGTTAATTTACTCCTGTTATTCATCAATTTGCTCGAGCGGGCCCAGTAACATCTCCATTGTGAGACTTGTTGTTACTGTGTTTGGCATATTGAATACGTCACGGGTAGCTTGCCAGGCTCTGCTGTGTGGGTGAGATACTCTTGGTAGCTTGCCGGGCTCTCCGAGAGGGGCGGAGGAATCGAACCCAGCTCGGCCGGGCCTGTTGTGCGCAAGGCAAATGCCCTACCGCTGTGCTGGTGGAGTTAATTTACTAGATAAAGAAAATCTATCTACAACATATACTTGCATCAAATCACAATGATATGTACTTTAAAATTTTTTCAACTTTCTATGTCAATAAAGTTAGCATAGATAGCTGAAACCTTTATTTATTTGTGTTTGTTTTATCACTGGGTGGCTACACCCAGTGATACCTAGAGCTTACACCTAGTTCTGTGCTCAGGGATCACTCCTGGTGGTGCTTGGGGGACCGTATGCAGTGTCAGGGATCAACCTGAGTCATAATCATTAAAGGTATGTGCCTTACCTCTATACCATCTCTTCAGCCCAATCTGAAACTTTTAAATTAAGTATATGCAAGTACATTTATATCATTATATTTTGACCTATCAGTAAGAATAATATCATTTATATCATTATTATGTTTATATTGTGGTATCATTATATCTCTCTGTTTTTATGTTATTTGTTTCTCCCAGGCATACTAATTAAGTTCTCATTATCTAGTAAATGGCATATCGAATACTCTCGGTAGCTTGCCGGGCTCTGGAGCGATAGCACAGCGGTAGGGCGTTCGCCTTACAAGCAGCCAACATGGCCGACCCGAGTTCGATTCCTCCGCCCCTCTCGGAGAGCCCGGCAAGCTACCGAGAGTATTCGATATGCCAGACACAGTAACAGCAAAGTCTCCAATGGAGACGTTACTGGGCCCGCTCGAGCAAATCGACGATCAATGGGAGGGCCTTTACCTTTACCTTTATCATTATATCTCTACATTTAGCAAAAGAAACAGAATAAAGTTATATTTCTATATATTTATCTATATTATGTATGTTTGGAAGCAGGCTTAACCTCTGGAGTGGGAACTGACATCAAAAGAGGGTCAAATTTTACTTTTACTTATATGTATCATTCAAAGGCTTATATGAGTATATTATTAAATTGTATAATTAGAGGAAAATAAAAGCAGTTATCATTAATAGCCATTAAAAACCATCAGACTATCCAGTGCAGCCAGGCTGTCACTGTCGCATTTAAGACTCCCCATAACTGACTTGCATGTCAAGGTTACTTTAAGGTGAAGAAAAAGTTCTCAGGAAGGCCATACCACCAGAATCCCAGACTCTGCTTAGGGCTGTGATGAGCCCCTCCCAGATGCAATCCTATTCTCCTAACTTTGAGCTGCTGAGGATTCCCTGAACACCTAGCGTTAGTGAGACTGCCCCCAGGAGGATGCAAGAACTGTCAATGAGACAGGAAACGCGCTCTTCGGCTTCCAATTAAGGTAGAAGTACTCTCTTGATCATGCTTCCTGTTTCCCCTCCTGCTTTGAGTTTTCAAGTTTAGTCCCCAGATACTGGGAGATACTTTGGGTCCCTCTGCCCCAGGAGTCCTCCTTCCTGCTCTGGCCCAATTAAGCCTTAGTTGAGTTGTTCTGAAGTCAGATGCCCTAAGAGACTCATTAAGTTCTTCCCTTAAGAATATGGAAAGAACATCATTAAGAACTTTGACTTATTAGGCAGCTGGGTCAACACTGGCAGCTAAGTAGGAAGAGCAGAGATAACTTAGTCTCCCTCAGAGCATCTTCAGAAATTTGTTTTAACTTTCACCTAACTTTATCCCCAGTGTGTAACACTAACTACGATTATCATACCCTGGGCACCTTCCCTTTCACTACCACTCTCTGTGCTTCTTTTCATCATTTGTTACATCACCATAACTTCATCATCCTATTAGTATTCTCTTTGCTCTCACCCATCGCACTCAAATATCCGTTCCCTAATCTAATGTCATTCACAATATACCGCCCAACTCATCACCTCACTGTCATCATCATGAGTGTAATTATTATAAACACCCTCTTCAGGGTTTGTCATGGGCCCATTAATTAACCATATGACAATCACTAACATCTGTCTAACATGAGAAGAAACTAGGGTCTTGAGAGTCAGAGAAGAGCCTTTATTCAGAAGCAGACAAGAAAAAACTTTTTTAAATAGCTGTTTTGTCATTTAAGCCAGGGACAAAAAGAACATAACTGGTCATAAAAAGAAAATAGAAGAATGCATTAAATGAAATAAAATAAAATTCAGCAAGTAGTCAATATTTAGCCTGAACTGGAAACAGTAAATGAAAAAGAAATTATATTTGTATTTGTTGTGCTTACATAACTTTTTAATACTCCCAGAATGCAGCAAAAGAAATAAAGAAGATTATGATTACAGAATAAAGGTGAATTACAGCAATCCATCCTATAAGTGATAAAATGGATCAAAAACAATATTCAATGGTATGAAAACTTTCTCAACCCCAAGTACTCCAAAGATCAACAGGTCCCACTCTGTAAAGGAAAAATTAATGCAAGAGTTATCTTTGTATAATTTTATTAGATAATAAATGTTCATAATAGATCCAGAGACTCTAAAACCAAGCTCCTGGAAGAGAATAAGTCAGAGTCTCCTGCCCCCGCGCTTGGCTGTCCTCACCGGGGCCCCTTGGAGGAGGGTGGATTGAGTTTCCCTCTCCACCCTGAGCAGAGCCCCGATAGCTGAAGACCTCCAGGACCCAGCCAAAGCCATGCTGAGACCACTCTCCACACGCTTGGAGGAGGAACCAGCAGAGGAACCCAGGTGTGCGGGACCTGGGGCTGAGATCTCCAAGCTTGCTTGGTTCGCGACTGGGCCTCCTCCACCCAGTTCCCCCACCTTCCAGTAGCTAGACAGTTACACCCACCAACTGCCGTGTAACCCCCTCAACGGCCAGGATCCAGAGACTCTAAAACCAAGCTCCCGGAAGTGCACGGCTTATTATTCTCTAGTTCTCACTCTAAGAAAACCTGGCAGGCTACTGAGAGTATCATACCCGCCTATATGCCTGCCTAGAACACCTGTAAAGGTGATTAGAGGCTGCCATCCCTCTCGGAGAGCCCGGCAAGCTACTGAGAGTATCCCACCCACACAGCAGAGTCTGACAAGCTAACCGTGGCGTACTAGATATGTCAAAAACAGTAACAATGAATGGTCCTCATTCCCCTGATCCTGAAGGAGCCCCCAATATGTCATCAGGCTAGCACGTGACAGGGACGAATGGAGACCTTACTGGGCCCGCTCAAGTGAATCGATGAACAACGGGGTGATAGTGATAGTGGATATGTTCACATTGCAACTAGAATGATTTATCAAAAAATAAAGTCAGAACAACATTCCCAGATTTAAATTATTTTTTCCTTTGTTTGGGGGACAATCAGTGGTGCTCAGGACTTATTCCTACCTGTATGTTCAGGCATCAGTCCTGGACATATGAAATGCCTGGGATGGAACCTGGGCCAGCCACATGCAAGGCAAGCACCTGATCCACGGCATTATCACTCTGGCCCCTCCAATTTAAATGCTTTAATAAATTTCCTGTCTCGTTTGCCAAGGTGTCGAAAATCAGATGGGCTGGACGCATAATGCGATTTAGAGCCGACTGCTGGTCTAGGGCCATTACAGACTGGATTCCACGGGACGTCAAAAGATGGCATGGCCGCCCACCTACGAGATGGTCAGATGGTCAAACTTCTTCGTCAAGACCCTGAATGATTGGCTTTGAGGCTCTTCATGTTCCTGGAGCGAGCAGACGCCATTGGGCTACAGTAGCACACAACAGGGACTAATGGAAACGTTACTGGTGCCTGCTTGAGCAAAGCGATGAATAACGGGATGTCAAGTGATCAAGAAATTTCCAATGCACATAAGATCAAGACCAAAACTTCAAGATGACCCCAAAGGTTCGTGGTTTGACTGGCATATACAGACCTGCTCTCCCTTGTTTTCTGTTTAATTGACCCTTCCTCTATTTCATGAACTTCTAACACGAAAAGTTTGGTATACGTGGTCCCTTTGCTTACTGGGAGAAGAAAGGAGAAGAACCAGTTTTCTATAGTTAACTTACACTTTAGGATCCCATATATTACTTCCATGAAAAAAACCTTCCCAGACCGAAATAAGACTGAGGAAATGATTGCAGTGTTGTGCTCCTTTCTACTTCAGTGCTTCTAACAATTAGGTCTATATTTATTTGGAAGAGTCTAAAGAAACAGGTTTCAAAGCATGACTCAAACAGGCAGGGGTATACTGCTGCATTCAATTTGCTTATGGAAAAATGTACTCATCCTTACAACGATCACGATCACGACCATCCTGTTATTCGTCGATTGCCTCGAGCAGGCCCCAGTAACGTCTCCTTCATCCTAACCCTGAGATTTTTTAAAAAGTGCCATATTCAAGGCTCTTTCAGGGTTAGGAGAAAGAGACTCATCATTGTTACTGGTATTTGGCATATTGGGTACGCCACGGGGAGTTTGCCAGACTCTGCTGTATGGGTAGGTTACATTCGGTAGCCTGCCAGTTTGTCCAAAGTAGGAATGAGATGATAAGATGTCACGCAGCCGCGGTTTCGGGAGCTGGGTTTTATAGTCTCTGAGTCTTGGCCGTTGATGGGATTACATGGCACCAGGGGGCCAGTTGGTGGGTGTGACCCCTGCCTACTGGAATTTGGAGGATCTGGGTGGAGGATGCTCAGCCCCGATCTGAGCAGGCTTGGAGATCTCAGCCCCGGGACCCGCATGCCTTTGTTCCTCTGCCGGTGCCTTCATGTGTGTGGAGAGTGGTCTCAGCATGGTGGTGGCTGGTTCTGGAGGTCTTCAGCTGCGGAGCCCTGGTCAGGGCGGGGAGGGAAACTCAACCCGCTCCCCTCCAAGGGGCCTCAGTGAGGACAGCCAGGTGCGGGGGCAGGAGACTGTGCTGTTCTCTTCCGGGAGCTGGGTTTTATAAATAAATTTACTATAAATCCTTACAACATTAAATGCAAAAAGGCAGCAGCCCCACTAATGCCCTAACCAGGGTCCTTGAGTGCCCCTCTTTCATGTAATTTTCTCCAGAAAGGAAGAAGTCACCAATTTAATTCATCCCCAAAGCTTCAGGGACCACATGTCAGTCTCTCGGTCTGTCTAATTGCACAGTGGGGAGAAGATAGTATTGCGACAGCTCAGCACAAATATCTCTGCAATCTGTCTCTCCAGCTCTCGAGGATCTTCCTTTGATAGACCTATGATGGGCAAGAAAACACACACATGGTTCTCTCATAAGAAATAGAGGAGGACAAAGACCATACTGAACCATTTTTCAAAACTTTTTAATTAAAAAATTTTTTTCCATAAAGTTGTTCACGAAAATTGTTTCCATTCAATATTTCAACACTAATCTCACCACCATTCCACCTTCCCACCACCATTCCTTTGAATCAGCCTGTCCCTTAGGCAGATACTAAATTATTTATTTTGTATTACTTGCCATGAACAGTATGAGGTGTCACACAGCCGCGAAAGTGGCCATGTGTTCCTGGAATTCTAAAATTTTTAAATATTTGGGGTCTGGAGGCAACTCTGTGGCATGTTGCTCTCTTGCGAGATTCATTTGTGAGTCTGAATCATGGTTGTTAATGCACTTAAATGGTGCCCAGAGGCAGTTTGTGGATGTGACTGTCAGAAAACCCGAAGAGCAGCCAGCCCATCCCCAGCTCTGTGAAGCCTGGAGTTCTCAGTCACTGGTCCCGCATACCTGGGTTTTTCAGCGGATTCATTTTCATATGTGGGGGGCTCGGGATGAACCTGTGAAGGTTGGCTCTGAGCATGGCGGCATTGGGTTCTGGAGGTTTGTGGCTAACGAGACATCTCTGCGGTCTGCTGCTTTCCTCCAAGATTCATTTGTGAGTCTCTGAATCGTGGCCATTATTGCACTTAAGTGACCTGCTTTTGATCTCTTTTGAGATTTATTTACGGGTCTCAGAATCAAGGCTGATAAATGAGCTTGTGTATCTGAGCTGGAGGTGGTCTGTGAGCATGACTCCCACATACCTAACTTTTGGCCATTTAATTTCTTTTATTTTTTTAAAATTTATTTATTTATTTATTTAATTTTTATTAGTGAAACACCATGAGGTACAGTTGTAGACTTACAAATATTTGTGCTTGGGTTTCAGTTATACAATGATCGAGTACCCATCCTTCCACCGGTGCCCATTCTCCACCACCACTAATCCCAGTATCCCTCCCACCCCTATCCCCCCATCCCTTTTGTTCTCTCTCTCTCCTTTTGGGTGCTGTGGTTTGCAAAAGAGGAATTGAGTGGCAATCATGTTCAGTCTATAGTCTACTTTTAGCATGCATCTCTCATCCTGGGCGAATCTTCCCATCACCCTTTATTTGGTGTTCCCTTCTCTATATGAGCTGACTTTATCCCTAGAGTATTTTTAAATTTTTTTATTTTATAAAATAGTACACAAGATTTGATTGTATTTAATATTCAAACCCCAATCCCACCACCATGTACCTTCCCACCACCATATTTCAGGTGTTTCCATCCCGAGCCCCAACGCCTTGCCCCAAAGCAGAACAGAAATAATTTATTTTGCATTGTTTATTATGAAAAACAGCTAAAAATGCTACAAAAAACTTTCCTTAGGGGAAAGAGTGTGAAGATTGTTGTATTTCACCCAAGGGCCATTAAGCCCTTCTATAAGAGATCACTAACATGTTGTCAAAGATTGATCCTTGTGTGCTTATACATATATATGTAAGCATATATATTTTTTCCTCTAAGATTGGTTGCCTCCTATTTTGAACCCCATCAAATGTGGTGCAATACTCTTGGAGTGTGTGGTATGAAGTGTTGTGTGGCCGCAAATGCGGCCGTGTGGTCCAGAACAGATTCACTCGTGGGTGAGGCTCGTCTGAGCTCATCTCTTGTGGAGAGCGGCCATGAGCATGGCAGCAGTTGAGTTCTGGAGGTTTTCAGCTGCTAGGGCTGGGTCCCTTGGAGTGGGGAGGGGTCACCCCAAGTGAAACAGTTATACTCCCTTCCAAGAGAGAAGGACATGGGACTCTGGATGGTGATCGATCTCTCTCTTTTATTTTATTTTATTTATGTAGGAGTACTGCTATTTATTCAGTCACTGATTAGCTGATTGAATTGGGCATGTGCTTCACCTTACTTTTTTAAAATTTTTTATAATTTTATTTATTGAATCACCGTGAGAGCAGTTACAAAGCTTTCAGGTTTAAGTCTCGGTCATACAATGAAACACCCATACCTTCACCAGTGCCAATTCTCCACCCCCAAAAACCCCAGTTATCCCCATCCCACACCCTCCCCCTACCTGTGGGGCAGACTATTTCCACATTACTCTCTCTCTACTTTGATTACATTCAATATTTTGACACCAGACCCACCATTAATATTTGGGATTTTACCCCTTCACTCAGATCTGCTGAAAAGGCAACACTAGACAATTTGTTTTCTATTCACGATCACAATCATCCTGTTGTTTGTCGATTGCCTCGAGCAAGCACCGGTAATGTCTCCTTTGTCCTAGCCCTGAGATTATAAAAAGTGCCACATTCAAGACTCTTTCAGGGCTAGGAGAATGAGACCCATCATTGCTACTGGTATTTGGCGTATTGGGTACATCACGGGGAGTTTGCCAGATTCTGCTGCATGGGCAGGCTACACTCGGTAGCCTGCCAGGTTTTCAAAGCAATAATGAGATAATAAGATGTCACGCAGCCGCGAATGCAGCCACGCACTTCCGGGAGCTGGGATTTATAGTCTCTGGGTCTTGGCCATTGATGGGATTACACAGCGCTGGGGGGCAGTTGGTGGGTGTGACCCCCGCCTACTGGAAGATGGAGGATCTGGGTGGAGGGTTCTCAGCCCTGATCCGAGTAGGCTTGGAGATCTCAGCCCCGGGACCCGCATGCCTTTGTTCCTCTGCCGGTACCTTCATGCATGTGGAGAGTTGTCTCAGCATGGTTGTGGCTGGTTCCGGAGGTCTTCGGGGCTCTGCCGGGGCTCTGCTCGGGGCGGGGAGGAAAACTCAACCCGTCCCCCTCTCCAAGGGACCCCCATGAGGACAGCCAGGTGCGGGGGCAGGAGACTCTGTGCTGCTCTCTTCTGGGAGCTGGGTTTTATAGTCTCTGGGTCTTGGCTGTTGATGGGATTACATGGCTCTGGAGGGAAGCTGGTGGGTGTGACCCCCACCTACTAGACAATTTGTTTTCTATTGATGGTTATGAAAAACATATGATGTCCCGTGGCTGCAGTAGTGGCCGCACAATTTTGAAATTCCAAAATTTTAACAATTAAATCTGGAGGGATTTCTGCCAAAACCTGCTGGGTTCAGAGATTTGTTCCTGAGTCTCTAGGATCATGGCCATGAAGCAGTTTGATCAGGAGCCAGAAATGCTGTGGGTGGCAACTTGGGGTCTCGTTGTGACAGGGAGGAAAGGGCCAGCTCCACCTCCATCCCATGAAGCCCCACGTGTCTCATCACTGAGGGTCCAAACCTGACTGTCCAATGGCCTCTGGAGGATGGCAGCCACTGGGCCGCCAGGGGGAACAAGCCAAGTAACGAAACCTATTCCCACCTGGGGTGGCCCAGCATCAGTAATCTACTGCAGGGCTGGACGCATTTCTGCCAAAAGCTGTTGGGTTTCAAGATTTGTTTCTGAGTCTCTGGGATCATGGCCATTAAATGACTTGTTCAGGAGTCAGAGAGGCTGTTTGTTGGCAGTGACTCAGGGTCTCGTTTGGGTGGGAGGGAAAGGGCCCGCTCCATCCCCATCCTGTGAGACCCCACGTGTCTCGTCACTGTGGGCCCAAACCTGACTGTCCAATGGCCTCTGTTGGATGGCAGCCACTGAGCCGCCAAGGGGAAGCAGGTGGAGGGACAACACCTTTCCCCCCCTGGGGTGGCCCAGCGACAGTAATCTACTGCACAGTCCAGACGCATTTCTGCCAAAAGTCGCTGGATTTCAAGATTTGTTTCTGAGTCTCTGGGATCATGGCCATTAAGCAGCTTGATCAGGAGCCAGAGAGGTTGTTCAGAGGTGGCGATTCGGGATCTCGTTGGGAGGGGGAGGAAAGGGCCTGCTCCACCCCCATCCCATGAGGCCCCACGTGTCTCGTCACTGTGGGCCAAACCTGACTGTCCAGTGGCCTCTGGAGGATGACCGCCACTGGGCCACCAGGAGGAACAGGCCAAGGCACGAAACCTATTCCCACCTGAGGTGGCCCAGCACCTATAACCTACTGCAGGGACTGGACGCATTTCTACCAAAAGCCGTTGGGTTTCGAGATTTGTTTCTAAGTCTCTGGGATCATGGCTGTTAAGCAGTTCCATCAGGAACCAGAGAGGCCATGCCTCCAATTATATAGCTGAGCCGGAGGTGGTTTGTGGATGTGTCTCCCACATACCTAACTTTTGGCTGTTTACTTTCTTGGTATACTTTGCCCCAAGTTTTTGGGGTCTGGCCAAAGGCACAGCAGCAATTTTGGAGTATCTGGAAGTCTGAAGGCGCCATCAGGCTGCTGATGCACTCGCCTCACAGGTACAGATTGACCTGCTGGCTGCACCATACCCCCTCTCTCTTTTATTTTTGATGTAGGAGTACTGCTATTTATTCATCCACTGACTAAGTTAATTGAAGCAGGCATGAACTCCACATTACTTTTCTTTTTTAAAATTTTTTTTAAATTTTTAGGGCTGGAGCGATAGCACTGGTAGGGTGTTTGCCTTGCACGTGGCTTCCCAGCATCCCACATGGTCCCCTGAGCACTGCCAGGAGTAATTCCTGAGTGCATGAGCCAGGAGTAATCCCTGTGCATCGCTGGGTGTGACCCAAAAAGCAGAAAAAAAATTAAATTTTTCCTCCACCCCTGTCAGAGAGCCCAGCAAGCTACCGAGAGTATCTCGCCCGCACAGCAGAGCCTGGCAAGCTACCCGTGATGTACTCGATATGCCAAACACAGTAACAACAAGTCTCATGATGGAGACGTTACTGGGCCCGCTCAAGCAAATTGATGAACAACGGGAGGACCGTGTTCACCATAGGGCTGGAGTAGTAGCACAGTGGGTAGGGCGTTTGCTTGCACAGGGCTGACCCCCGTGCTGGGTTGACTCCCAGAATCCCATATGGTCACCTGAGCACCGCCAGGAGTAATTCCTGAGTGCAGAGCCAGGAGTAATCCCTGAGCATTGCCCGCTGTGACCCAGAAATTAAATAAATAAAAATAAAAACCAAGCTGTTCACCATAATTGTTTACACAACACCAATCCCACTTTCCCACCACTGTTACTTTGAATCTTCCCACCACCACCCCAGCCTGCCCTTTAGCCAGATACTAAATAATTTATTTTGTATTGCTTGCCATGAATAGTAAGAGGTGTCACACAGCTGCAAAAGTGGCTACATACTCCTGGAATTCTAAAATTTTTAAATATTTGGGGTCCAGAGGCATCTTTGCAGCATGCTGCTCTCTTCTGAAATTCATTTGTGAGTCTCTGAATCATAGCCATTAATGTGCTTAAATGGCTCCCAGAGAGAGATCTTGGGCGTGACAGCCAGGAAACCGGAAGGATGGGGAACCGGGGGTGGGGGGGGGGAGATCATCCATCCCTGATTCTATGAAGTCTGGAGTTTTCGTCTCTGGTCCCGCATACCTGGGTTTTTAGTGGATTTTTTTCTCAAGTGTGGGAGCCTGAAAATGGAGGCTGAGCCTGCAAAGGTCGGCTGTGAGCATGGCAGCGATTGGGTTCTGGAGGTTTGTGGCTAACAGGGTTCATTTGGGGCAGGTGGAGGGACACGCCTGCCTCATTCCGAGATACTCCAATGAAATCAGCCTGGCACAGGATAAAAAGAAATCTCTGCAGTGTACTGCTCTCCTCCAATATTCATTTGTGAGTCTCTAAATCAAAGCCATTAATGCACTTAAAAGGCCTGCTTTTGATCTCTTTCGAGATTTATTTATGGGTCTCTGAAGCAAGGCTGAGAAAGGAGCTTGCATAGCTGAGCCGGAGGTGGTCTGTGGACGTGACTCCCACATACCTAAATTTTGACCATTTAATTTCTCGGGAAACTTGGTCCCAAGTTGTTGGGGGTCCGGCCAGAGGCACAGCGGCAATTTTGAGGCAACCAGGAAGCCTGAAGGCACCATCAGGCTGCTGATGTACTGGCCCCGCAGGTACAGGTTGGCCTGCTGGCGGCACTGTACCCCCCAACCCCAGTTTTCTCCTTTTGACTCTTTTGGTTTCCCCTCATTCCCTGGATTTCCTTTGATTTCTGGCTTTGCCTCACTCTCCTACTTTTCCTTATCTTTGAGCATTCCCCATCTCCTGTTTTTATCTCAATTTCTAATTTCTTCTTATCTCCTGACTAGAAGCTATGTCTGGCTTTTCTGCATCCTGAGGGTATTCATTTTCCACCTTTCCTTGGTTCTCAGATTTTCCTCCGTTTTCAGTGCCAAGTTTTTTTTAAGTTAAGGTTTCTCCTCCTTTTCCAGTCCTTCAGTGATTCTGGACAGGTTATTTCTCTTTTTCTGGCCTGGTGTGCCAAGGACAGCAGAAGACAGATCTGGAAGAAACTGGAGCAATAATAAGCTCAGAGAACAAGCTCAGGGTGTGACCACAGGGACAGAGGACAGACACCTGGACTCCTGGGCCTATTTTTGTGTCTTTTCTTTTTCAAATGGACATGAGAAGTTGTTTATCAGATTAAAAAAAATTAATTCTGGATACTTATATTGGGCTTTGGGTTAATACACTTTAAAGAGAAATAACCTCATTACCATAGAATTTTCCCATTCACAGGTTTTTGTCTTTATTTTTAAGGAAAGTTTTATAACATTTTATGTATATCTTAAAATTTTATGAATAAGCATAAAAAAGGTAAAGGTAAAGGCCCTCCCGTTGATCGTCGATTTGCTCGAGCGGGCCCAGTAACGTCTCCATTGGAGACTTTGTTGTTACTGTGTCTGGCATATCGAATACTCTCGGTAGCTTGCCAGGCTCTCCGAGAGGGGCGGAGGAATCGAACTCGGGTCGGCCATGTTGGCCGCTTGTAAGGCGACCGCCCTACCTGCTGTGCTATCGCTCCAGCCCATGAATAAGCATATTTCTATGAAATTTAAAATATTTGTGATTATGACAAATATTAATACTTTTTCCAATTATGCTGGTCATGATTGGAAGCTATTTTTTCCTTATCTTACATGTTCCTCATATATGGTTTAATTCTCTAATAAAGTAATAAAGTAATGCATTGCATTAATGTATTTTCTAATTTGAAGTCCTCTTTACAATTCTCAGTAAATCCTACTTAATATACTGCTACATTTAAATTAATATTTTACAATGGATATTCACATCTATTATTTGTAAGAGAAAGACAAGCTTAGTTTTTGTATTTTATCTTTTACAGTATATTACAGTATTAATCTTGAAACCTAGAGAGCATGCTACTTTTCTTATATTCTGGAGCAATTTTTGTAACAAGGGGAAAAAAAACATTTTTTAAAGGGGCAGTAGGATAAAACACGGCAGAATAGACTGTGTAGGTTAAAGACCCTCTTAAACAACCAGAAATCAACTACATATCTTATGCTACTTATGTAAACCTGTCACTGGGGGTGTCCGATCAAAAACAAAAGCACTGTGTTTGTTCAGGTGAGTGGTCCAAAGCTCTTGGTGATTGCAGATAGAAAGAGGGAGGTTGGAGTTCTGGTCACAAAATTAACAAAGCAGAGAGCCACAGAGCTGCTTGTCAATTATAGACCTACCGGAGGAAGAGAGAACTTTGGTGGCTCTTAATCTACAGGATCCTGATGAGCTTCAGCGCTAAGCAAAGAAAACCTCGTCCAACTATCTGAAACTAGGTCTGTCACCCCAGCAATTTTAGCAGTTAATGGTAGGCAGGCTGAATTCTCTCCCTCCCCCCCTTCGCTGGCATCAGGAGGTAAGTAAGCCTTCAGGAAGCAGCAATAACCTGAGGGTAAAGAAACTTCTCTGCTGTTCGGTTCCATCAAAGAGTTTCAAGGTTGCTATTAAAATGGGGTAAACCAGATAATCATTTAGTATCTGTATTGCCAACCACGGTGCCCAAGGGAGAGAGGAGGGGAGCATGAACAGCTAATCATGAACAGCTTTGTAAGGGTCTATCACACAGTGATTCAATAATAAAATCTTTTAAAAATAAATGGAGGATGGGAGATGTCTACTGAAAGCAGTCTATGGACCAAACATGATTGCCACCCAATGTCTCTTCTGCAGACCACAGCACCCAAAAGGAGAGATAGAACAAAAGGGAGTGCCCTGCCACAGAGGCAGGGTGGGATGGGGGATGGGGGGGTGGGAGAGATACTGGGATTGGTGGGGGTGGAGAATGGGCACTGGTGGTGGGATGGGTACTCGATCATTGTATAACTGAAACCCAAACACAACAACTTGTGGGTCTACAACTGTACCTCATGGTGATTCACTAATAAAGCAAAAAAAATTACTGATAAACACAATTCTTCAAATATATTTTTCTACCACAAAAAAAATGGAGAAACCTTAAACTTTGGGAACACCCAAGTCTTCAGAACTGAATATTCTTCTTCATTAGAGAAGGATTCACACAGCCACCCAAGGCTGTGTTCGCTAATCAGACAAAAAGTCCCAGTAATTATGGAATATTTAATATGGTAAACTAAGCCTGCTCTCCATACTCCTTCAGACTGAAGTCACCACTCCTAGCATCCCCTCCATAGGTCAGACCTCTGACAGATAAGATTGTTAAGAAGGAGTCACTTACCATGTTGGAAAGGGAAAGATAGAGAGATTCAGAAAGCCATCACCAGGAAGTGATTGTTTGGCTGGGTATAGAAATTTGTCTTCATAAAGCTAGAAGTGGAAATGACTGTGACAGGTGTAGAAAAGACTCCAAGACAGAGAGAGACATATGAAACAACCTTTTTCTTCAGAAGGTCAAGATGTGCAAAGTAGCTTGATCAAAAGGGTTCTGAGCTGAATTATTCTAAGGGAAAATAGAATGGATGAATTGCCATCAGATAATGAAGTGCTATAAATAATTGGTTACAGAAATAGGACTTCATTCTTCAAACATTGGAAGCCCAGTATCAGAGCCAAAACTTATGATTTTCACTCTTACTCACAGGTCACTTTACTGTCTGCTATGCAGTTTCCCTCATTGACTAGCTGGACAACGAAAGACCTGTGCCTCCCTGCATGTCACTTTTCAAGTGAACCAGACAAATAATTCTTCCATAAACAATCCTGCCTTAGTATGAGCATGTCAGGCCTGGATAAGTGATTGTTAAAGCATGTAGAGTGGAATTTCTTGCTCTTAGCAGTTTCTTGCCCTTCTCCATGGTCTAGGAATCTGAGCAGTTAACCAACTTTAGGAAAAGTCACAGAGGGGACCATTGCATTAACACTGATAAAATTATAAAGACAAGTTCGAGAATTTGGATAAAGATGGGATCTAAGCAGGAGGAGTGAAAAACAAGATGGGGAGGGAAACCTGGGCAATAACCCAAAATATGGCATGACCCTTGCATTTATGGACAAACGAGCAACTGAAGCATGATTAGATCAGTCTATCAGGGCAACAACACAGTTTTTTTTCACATACTGTTCCTGTTAAATGAAATATTCTTCTTTTTCTCTGCATAGAAAACTTCTACTCCCCATTTAACATCCATATTAGTTTTTTTCCAGGAAGTTCACTCTTACCTTTCTTGGACACAATTTCTCCTTGTATTTCTGTTATAGTATCCCATGAGAATCTACATCAATTAGGGTTTTTTATTATTTATGTTTATTTCTTTAAACTGAAATCTCTTTCAGGGAATAATGTGTTATTTATTTATCTACTCAAGTAACTAATTGACTTGTTCACACGGTGGGGAGAATGTTCCCAGCTGAGACCTCCAGGGTGATGTAGAATGGGGGCTGCCCACCCGACTCCTGATGTCACCCAGAAGGTCTCAGCTGGGAACATCCTCCCCGCCATTTGAAACAACCAAAATGTCTATAATTTTAGGTTTTCACTTTTCTTGTTTTATCTTATCTAGACTTTCTTTTCTATTTTTTTTTTCACATAAAAGCTGTCAGAGTGAGTCAAACCATCTTTTTCTCCAACATAGCTGTAAGATCTCCACATTGCTCAGGATCAAGGCTTAGCTTCTGAATATCTTTTTAATGAATCTTCTTCACAGTTTTTTTTTATTTAAAATTTATTATTGATTGAGATTCTGTGGTTTATAATATTATTTGTCATGGTTTCTCATGCACAACACCACACCTATCACCAGTTGTATTCACATTCCTCTCCCAAGGACCCCGGCACCCATACCTCTCAGCTCAATTGTGTGGATAAGCTCTCCCAATGTTACCTTTGGATCTTTGTTGCTACCTATTGTATATCTGCAAGTTCCACATATGAGAGATATCTTCTTGCATCTATCCCTTTCCTTCTCACTGACTTCTCTCAGTATAATAACCTCTCTAGTTTCATCCATATTACTGAGAATTACATATTTTGTTCTTTTTTGGTGATGTATGGTATTCTATTTGTGCATATACCACAACTTCTTGATTCAGTCCTCTGTAGTTGGCCATTTGCATTGTTTGCATATCATGGCTATTGTACTAAGCACAGTGATTGAACATAAGTTTGCATATATACTTTTGAATGAATGTTTTTGTGTTTTGGGGTTAGATGCCAATAAGTGGTATTGATGGGTCTGATGGTATTTCTATTCCTATTTTTTGTTAGATACCCATATTTTTTTCCTTAAGGACTGAATCAGATGACACTCTCACAACAATGGATGAAGGTTTCTTTCTCACCACAACCCCTTCAACACTCACTGTTTCCAGACTTCCTGACATGTGTCATTCTCATAGTCATGAGATTGTATCTCATTGTTGTTTTGATTTTCATTTCCCTAATCATTAGTGACTATGTGCACTTTTTCATATGTTTGTTGGCCATATGTGTCTTCTTTGGAGGAGTGTCTGTTCATCTCCTCCTTCATTTGTGGATGGGGTCTTTGGATTTTTTGTTATTGAGCTTTGTGAGTGCTTTATCGATCTTGGCTATCAACCATTTATCTGATACATTGTGCAAATATTTTCTTCTGTTCATTAGGGTAACTTTTTATTAGAGCTTGAGCTGTGCAGAAATTTTTTAAATTTGAGGTAGACCCATTTGTTTATTTTTGTTATCTTTGCTACTATGATTATCTTGTGAAAGATTCCTTTGTAGAAATTTCCTGGAGAGTCCTGCAGATGTTTTCTTCAGTGCATTTTATAGATTCTGTTCTAATCTCTATATCTTTAATTCACTTTGAGTTTAGTTTTGTGAGGTATACAAGGTACTGTTCTAGTTTCATTTTTTATATGTGGCTATCCAGTTTTTCCATCACCAGTTATTGAAGAGATTTTCTTTGTTCTACTTTATATATTTAGGTTCTTTGTCATGGAGTACCTGGCCATCAATCTGGGGGATTACTCAGGACTCTCAATTCTGTTCCATGGTAGTACACAGGTCTATTTTTAGTCCAGTACCATACAGTTTTTATTATTCTAGCTTTGTTAATATAGTTCAAAGTTAGGAAATGTAATGTTGTATCTTTTTAATGTAGCCCTGTTTCCCTACTTGATTTAATTTCTAATTACAATTCAGATATACACTCTCAGATCAATCCGCCAAAGTTGTCTCTGTTCCTCAAACAAGATGTGTACTTGGACATCATGTAACTGGGATGTACATAACAAAAAAAATCATGTGGATCTACCGTGGTATATGTATGGGTACAGAAATATATGTTTCTCATCAGCTGCCTGTCACCCATCTGGTTGTGTTGTGAACTGTGAATGATGTTATAAAAGTCCAAATGGCCCTGGAAAGAAAAAAAGATTCTCCATCTCTGATAGATTTAGCTTGCACATGTCAAAGAGTACCATTCAGTTCTAATACTGAACTTTTTTAAAAACTGCATCCTATGGACCCAATTTGAATGTCATTCCCTGGGAAATCTTAGCTGCAAACTTTTTCTTTTAATTTTGTGTACTATTTCCTTTATTTCCTTAAAATATTGATTTGTGAGTATTTATTCATCAGGATTTAGCACCAGGTGCCCCACGAACGTGCGTTGCGTGACGGGCGAGGGGGCGGCCGCCTTTCCGGCCGCGCCCCGGAGGGCTGACTTTCAATAGATCGCAGCGAGGGAGCTGCTCTGCTACGTACGAAACCCTGACCCAGAAGCAGGTCGTCTACGAATGGTTTGGGCTGGAGCGATAGCACAGCGGGTAGGGCGTTCGCCTTACACGCGGCCAACATGGCCGACCCGAGTTCGATTCCTCCGCCCCTCTCGGAGAGCCCGGCAAGCTACCGAGAGTATTCGATATGCCAGACACAGTAACAACAAAGTCTCCAATGGAGACGTTACTGGGCCCGCTCGAGCAAATCGACGATCAACGAGAGGGCCTTTTTATTTATTCATCAGGATCCATTCCCTGTTGGCACCACATTCCCTTTCTTCAGCATGAGATGTAAACCAGAACAGAGATACAAAGAGTGAGTTGGAAGAGAGAACATGGAGGTGCCCAAGGGAGACCATCTGTGCTCTGTCTGGAGACAAGACCTGCAGGTGTGTCAGATTGGAGCCTGCAGCTGGGCTTCTCAGAACCCTCGTAGGTCATCAAGGAGTCCCAAAAACAATGATCAAAAATGAGGGTAAGAGGAGGACAAAAGGGTCAACCAGTCACGACTGCCTGCCTGGAAGAGGTGAACTTGAACTTTAGGGAAACTTGAAGACATAAAGTGGATCATAAACACAATATAAGAGGATCTTCTGGTAGGTGATGCAAAATGGGAGAGGATAATAATCAAACATACAGGTTACCTATTACAAACAAGACACAGTTTTTACCACTGTATCACTGTATCACTGTCATCCTGTTGTTCATCCATTTGCTCAAGCAGGCACCAGTAACATCTCCATTTGTCCCTGTCACGTGCTAGTGTAGCCCGATGGCATATTTGAAGCTCTTTCAGGATCAGGGGAATGAAAACCGTCATTTTTACTGTTTTTGGCATATTGAGTATTCCATGGGTAACTTGCCATGCTCTGCAGGCAATTAATTAATAAACATATGACTGTATGTATGTTTATTGTTACTATGACCCAATGAAGCAGTCCTGACTTTACTCATAAAAGGCCTAACCACCAAGAAATATTTTTGAAACTTGACCAAAGTCACATGGCTGATAACTGTGAAACTAGGGATCCAACTTGCACAATCTTTCACCAATCCAGAGAAAACATGAAGCAGAGGAGGTTTAGCTAGGCAAAATACTGGCCTGACCAGAGCAAGGAGGCACTTTGGGAGAATTCAGAACTGGGGCTATGAGGATCAGGGCATTTGGCTGTATACTGCCTTGAATATTTAAAAGTTCAGACTTGATGTTCAAACTCTGGGGAATTCAAAGACTCGAGGCGTTCATTAGGAAGAATTTAGATTTGTCCTCCTGGGACTCAGAGTCCCTGGAATTGAATTTCAAAGTTGAGTTCCTCATTCTCTTGACTCATGCCTCACACACAGCCTAACAAAGTAGGTAAAGAGTAGGTAAAGAGTGAGGGGGTGGAGGTGGGGTACTGAGACTTGGAAGCAGTGTCATCTGAGACATCCATGGCCTTCTCTGTGTCTACAAACCTTCAGTACTGGGTGCCCCTTCACGATTCTTGCTCTGTTCTCTGATTTTATGTCCTCCTCTTCTTTGTGGACCTCCCTTCTTCCTTATCAATATGACTTTCCCTTTAATCTGTGTCAGTCTAAACTGAAATGAGCATCTTCTTATTTTCCCATCTTTACCTGACTCCTGTATGGGTCTCCCTTGAGCACATGAGAAAATGCTCTACATCATTAATCATCAGGGAGATGCAGATCAAAACCACAATGAGATACCATCTCACACCTCAGAGACCGGCCCACATTCAAAAGAGCATTTTCTCATGTGCTTTTTTGCCATTCGGATTTCTTCTTTGAGAAAGTTTCTGTTCATTTCATTGCCCCATTTTTGGATGGGGTTGGATGTTTTCTTCTTGTGGAGTTTAACCAGTATTTTGTATATCCTGGATATCAACCCCTTGTCAGATGTGTATTCCGCGAATATCCTTTCCCATTCTGTAGACTGTCTTTGTATTTTGGTCATTGTTTCTTTGGAGGTGCAGGAGCTTCTTAGTTTAAGATAGTCCCATTTATCTATCTCTGTTTTCACTTGCTCAGTCAGTGGCGTGGCATCTTTGAAGATACCATTAGCTTCAATGTCATGGAGGGTTTTGCCAACTTTGTCTTCAATGTACCTTATGGATTCTGGTCTGATGTTGAGGTCTTTAATCCATTTTTATCTTACTTTTGTACATGGTGTTAGGCAGAGTTTTGAGCCCATTTTTTTGCATGTAGCCATCCAGTGATGCCAGCACAATTTGTTAAAGAGGCTTTCCTTACTCCACTTCACATTATTTGCTCCTTTATCAAAGATTAGATGATCATATGATTGAGGGGAGATGTCAGTGTATTCAACCCTGTTCCATTGGTCTGCAGTTCTGCCTTTGTTCCAGTACCATGCTGTTTTAATTATTACTGCCTTGTAGTACAGTTTGAAGTTAGGGAGGTTGATTCCTCCCATTTTCTTTTTCCCAAGAATTGCTTTAGCTATTCGTGGGGGCTTATTGTTCCAAATAAATTTCAGGAGTGTTTGCTCCATTTCTTTGAAGAATGTCATGGGTATCCTTATAGGGATTGCATTGAATTTATACAATGCTTTCGGTAGTATTGCCATTTTGACAATGTTAAGTCTCCCGACCCATGAGCAGGGGATATCTTTCCATTTCCTCATGTCCTCTTTTATTTCCTGAAGTAGCGTTTTGTAGTTTTCTTTGTACAGGTCCTTTACTTCCTTAGTTAAGCTGATTCCTAAGTACTTGATTTTCTGGGGCACAATTGTGAACGGGATTGTTTTTTTCATGTTGCTTTCTTCTCTCTCACTGTTTGCATATAGGAAAGCCATGGACTTTTGGGTATTGATTTTAGAGTCTGCAACTTTACTATATGAGTCTATTGTTTCTAGGAGTTTTTTGGTGGAGGTTATTGGGTTCTCTAAGTAGAGTATCATATCATCATATCAATATCATATAGTGAGAGCTTGATTTCTTCCTTTCCTACCTGAATGCCCTTAATATCTTTTTCTTGCCTAATCGCTATTGCAAGTACTTCCAGTACTATATTGAACAGCAGTGGAGATAGTGGGCATCCTTGTCTCGTCCCTGATCTTGAGGGAAGGCTCTCAGTTTTTCCCCATTGAGGATGATGCTTGCTGTAGGCTTGTGGTAGATGGCTTTAATTATGTTGAGGAAGGTCCCCTCTATACCCATTTTGGCTAGGGTTTTCATCATAAAGGGGTGCTGGATCTTGTCAAATGCTTTCTCTGCATCTATTGATATAATCATATGCTTTTTATCTTTTCTTTTGTTGATATGATGGATTATGTTGATTGATTTCCGAATGTTGAACCATCCTTGCATCCCTGGGATGAATCCTACTTGGTCATGGTGTATGATCTTTTTGATGAGTAGTTGGATTCTATTTGCTAGTAGTTTGTTGAGGATCTTTGCATCTGTGTTCATCAGGGATATCGGTCTGTAATTCTCTTTCTTTGTGGTATCTCTGTCTGCTTTTAGTATCAGTGTGATATTTGCTTCGTAGAAACTGTTCGGAAGTGTTTTTGATATTTCAATTTCGTGGAAAAGCTTAAAGAGTATTGGGAGTAAGTCCTCTTTAAAGATTTGGAAGAATTCACTAGTGAATCCATCCGGGCCAGGACTTTTGTGCTTGGGGAGACTTTTTATTACCATTTCAATTTCCTTGATGGTGATAGGTCTGTTCAGGTATTCCAGGTTTTTTTGGTTCAGCCTTGGGAGTCTGTAGGAGTCTAGGAATTTATCCATTTCCTTGAGGTTTTGATGTTCCGTGGCATAAAGTTTCTCAAAGTACTCCCTGAGGATCCTTTGAATTTCTGTAGTTTCTGTTGTAATGACCCCCTTTTCATTTCTGATTCGGTTTATTAGGGTTTTCTCTCTCCCTTTCTTTGTGAGTTTTGCTAGAGGCTTATCAATCTTGTTAATTTTCTCGAAGAACCAGCTCTCGGTTTCATTGATCTTTCGGATTGTTTTTTGGGTTTCCATCTCGTTAATCTCTGCTCTGAGTTTTATTATTTCCTTTCTCCTGTTCGGGTTGTGCTCCTTTTTTTGGTCCTTCTCCAAGCTCTTAAGCTGTGAGGTTAGGTTACTTATGTGTGCTCGCTCCTCCTTCCTGAGGAATGCTTGTAGAGCTATAAACTTTCCTCTTAACACAGCTTTTGCTGTGTCCCATAAGTTTGGTAACTCGTGTTCTCATTTTCATTCGTTTCTAGGAATCTTTTGGTTTCCTCTTTGATTTCCTGTCTAAGCCACTCGTTGTTCAATAGAGCACTGTTTAATTTCCAGGTGTTTGATTTAGTTTTCTGTTTTTGTGTGTGATTTACTTCTAATTTCAGCGCATTATGGTCTGAGAAGATTGTTGATACAATCTTTATCTTCTTAATTTTATGGAGGCATGTTTTGTGGCTCAGCATGTGGTCTATCTTGGAGAATATTCCATGTACGCTTGAGAAGAATGTGTATTCAGCTTTTTGTGGATGAAGTGTCCTGTATATATCTACTAAGTCCCTTTCTTCCATTGTTTCCTCAGATGAAGTATGTCCTTGCTAAGCTTGAGTCTGGTTGATCTATCAAGAGGTGACAAAGCAGTGTTGAAGTCTCCCACTAGTGTTGTGTTGCTATTGATGTCTTTTTCCAAATCTATGAGTAGTTGTTTTAAGTACTTTGCTGGTCTCTCATTAAGTGCATATACATTTATTATTGTAAGTTCTTCCTGTTGTACAGATCCTTTGATCAATAAGAAATGGCCTTCACTGTCTCTTATGACCTTCCTCACTCTGAAATCAATGTGGTCTGATATTAGGATGGCTACCCCAGCTTTTTTATGGGAGCTGTTTGCCTGTAGGATTATTTTCCAGCCTTTGACTCTGAGTCTGTGTTTGCTTTGACTATTGAGATGCGTTTCTTGCAGGAGGCAGTATGTTGGGTTCAATTTTCTAATCCATCCTGCCACTCTATGTCTTTTAATTGGTGCGTTTAGCCCATTGACATTGAGAGAGATTATTGTTATGGGATTTTGTCCCATTGTTCTGTTGAAATTTGGTGTATTTGAGGGGCCTTTCTTGCCTTAAAGTAGCCCATTTAGTTGTTCTTGTAACCACGGTTTTGAGTCTATGAAGTTCCTGAGCTGTTGTTTGTCTGTGAAACTGTGTGTTGTTCCTTCTATTATGAATGAGAGTCTCGCTGGGTAAAGTATTTTTGGGGAGGCATTTATTTCATTGAGTTTTTTCACTATGTCCCACCACTGTTTTCGGGCCATGAGGGTTTCATCAGAAAAATCAGCTGTGAATTTTAAGGATGCTCCTTTGTAAGAGATTTCTTTCTTCGATCTTGCTGCTTTCAGAATTTCGTCTCTGTCTAACGTTTTGGTCATTTTGATCAGAATGTGTCTTGGGGTATTTTTATTCGGATTTCTTCTAGCTGGTACCCTTCGGGCCTCCTGAATATGATCACAAGTTTTCTTCAGCTCTGGAAACGTTGTAGCAATGATGTCTTTAACAGTTTCTTCTTCATCAAGGTTTTCTTCCTGTACCTCTGGGACTCCAATAATTCTTATGTTACCCCTCTTGGCTTCATCACGATCTTCTCTTGCCATCTGTTCCCGAATTGTGAGTCTCTTTTCCATTTTCTGCTCTTTTCTGGAGAGTCTCTGAACTTTATCTTTGAGCTCACTGATTCTGTTCTCAGCAGCTGTTACTCTGCTGCTGAGGCCTTCCACTGAGTTTTTCAATTCGCCTATGAGATTTTTCAGGTCTGACATTTCCGATTGCATTTTCCTCATTTCTGCCTTCAAATCCTCTTGTCTTCTATTGGCATTGCTTTCCATTGTTTCTTTTAGTTCCCTAAGCATCCTAAGTAGCTCCCTTCTGAATTCCTTGTCAGAGAGGTTGTCTAACACTACAGTACTGTTGGTGTCATCTGGGCTAGACTCTTCAATAAGAAAGGTTGGTGGGCTTTTGCGTTGCTTTACCATTGTGAGAAGTGTGGTTCAGTCCTTCACGGTCACTGTTACTATTCTGCTTGATATGCAGTGTGAGTTAAGATAGGCTTATGAGTTATTGGCTACTGTGTTTCTAGTGACTGAGCTAAACTAGAGAAGTTTCCATCTAAGAAGGTAGCTTATGGTTCCTATGGCATATGTAGTGGGAAAATATTTCGCGGCCGCATTAGCGGCAGTGGCTCCGGAAAAAGTCCCTGGCACTGAACGAGGAGTTGGGAACGTCTACAGTTGGAATGAGGAGCCGTTCAGTTTGGTTGCCCGAAGCTGGGCCTCCGTGCCCGTCCCGCGCAGATCAGGGGAGAAAACCAGCTTTCTAGGAGATGGAGCTAGCAGTGCTTGCGCAGAGAGGGTCCCAGGCCCTTGGGGGCGGGCTGTACCTGGTTGGAATAGGAGCCGTTCAGCTTGGTTGCCCAGAGCTGGGCCTCCGTGCCCGTCCTGCGCAGATCCGCATCAAAATTCTTAAGCCTGGTTGAGTAGGACTTGAAGTTCTAAAAAATAAAAGGCCGGCGGTCAGGCCGCTTCCCCACTCCAGGGAGGTCGATGGCAATGGTCAGGCGAAGGAAGGAAACGAGGCCAAGCTGGTTGGTCTTAGCAGCCATTTATTACATGGAAGAGATGTATGTCATGGAGGCCTCAGGAATCCTCAAGCACGTGCCCTTGTTCTCTCAGCTTCTGTCCTCAGCCCCATCTTCCCAGGTTCTCTGATGCACGTGTCCCCCCTTTCTCACTTTTCTAAGTCTGGATAGTTCTCAATGTTTTCTTGGCATACGATCAGTAACATTACCCAACAATGGGGCGTTTGCCTTGCACACAGCCAACATGGCCGACCCGAGTTCGATTCCTCCGCCCCTCTCGGAGAGCCTGGCAAGCTACCGAGAGTATCTCACCCGCAGAGCAGAGCCTGGCAAGCTCCCTGTGACGTATTCGATATGCCAGGCACAGTAACAATAAAGTCTCCAATGGAGACGTTACTGGGACCGCTCGAGCAAATCGATGATCAACGGGAGGGTCTTTACTTACTTTACTATCAATAAAACCAAGGAACTAATTCATTGCCTGTCAGCATAATACCTCTGTCTATAAACAGCTGTGAGTGGCAGAATGTTTTCTGAAGTAAATTCAAAGTTTATTATTCTGATAAAATGCGCATGTAGTTCTAAATTTAAGGCAATAAAGAGTAATTCTCATCCATCTTCCTTAACACTTCCCTGAAAATATTTCTCTAGACAGACCTCAGCAAACTCCCTAGCTCAAATTTCTGCAGCAAAAATACCACTAGTGTTTAGATCTATTTCCTTTAGCCATCACATTATATCTTACATGCTAAAAGTGATAGCACAGCTGGTAGAGTGTTTGCCTTGCACACTGCCCACAAGGCTGACCCAAGTTTGATTTCTCTGCCCCTCTCGGAGAGCCTGGCAAGCACTGAGAGTATCTCGCCCACATGGCAAAGCCTGGCAAGCTGCTCATGACGTATTCGATACTCCAAACACAGTAACAACAAGTCTCACGATGGAGACACAACTGGGCCCACTCGAGAAAATCGATGAACAATGGGAAGGCACTGCAGTGCAGTGCAGTGCTAAAACTTGTCCATGCACACTCTTCTTAAAAAAAGGCCCTCCTGTTGTTCGTTGATTTGCTCGAGCGGGCCCAGTAATGTCTCCATTGGAGACTTTGTTGTTACTGTGTCTGGCATACCGAATACATCACGGGTAGCTTGCCAGGTTCTGCCGTGCAGGCGAGATACTCTCGGTAGTTTGCCGGGCTCTCCGAGAGGGGCAGAGGAATCGAACTCGGGTCGGCCATGTTGGCTGCGTGCAAGGCAAACGCCCTACTGCTGTGCTATCGCTCCAGCCCTCTTAGATTATAGATATATACTCTACCCTCTAAATGTGTTTGCTGTACTCAAGTGCACAGGTACCAACCATCCCTCCTTGTCTTGCAAACATAACCTCAAGGATAGAGTTCAAGATTGGCATCCTTGCTTTAATGATTTAATAAATGTCATTTGAGTTCCTACTACCAGCAGGCACAGTGATTGGTGCTGAAGATTCAGTAATGAAAAAAAAAGAAGTTCTGCTTTAACTATATAATTATGGGTAACAGACAATAACCATTAATAGGTATATTTTTTAAAGACATGAATGGTGCAACACGAAGAATAGTGAGGCCAATTGCTGAAGTTGAAAAGACAATGAAGGATGGCTGCATTTCAGAAAGAACTCTAAAGAAAGGGCTGCCTGGTGACATGATAATTGGGTTTTGAGAGACAATTGGGTTTTGAAAGAAGTGAAAGAATTCACCCTGACATTATCTCATAAGATAGCAAAATTGTTCTACATTAAAATAATAATAAAAAATTTTCCTACAATAAAATAATAATGTTTAAAAAGATAGCAAAAATTCTAGGGCTGGAACTATAGTATGGAGGGTAAGATACTTGCCTTGCACATGGTTGACTTGTGACTAATCCCTGCCCCCACATCCTGAGCACTGCCAAGAGTGGTCCCTGAGTTCAGAGCCAGGAGTAAGCCGGGAGCACAGTTCAAGCGCCCCCCCCATAAAAGAACCCAAAACAATGACATAAAAATCCTATAAATTACCACTCCTGGGAATATGTCCCAGAGAGGCAAAAAAAGTATAGTCGAAGTGATATCTGCATTTGTTTGTTCATTGCAGCACTCTTTACAATAGCCAGAATCTGGAAAAAACCTGAGTGCCCCTGAACAGATGACTGGTTAAAGAAACTTTGGTACATTTACACAATGGAGTACTATGTAGCTCTTAGAAAAGAGGAAGTCATGAAATTTACATACAAGTGGTACTACATGAAAAGTATCATGTTAAGCAAAATGACTCAGAAAGAAAGGGATAGACATAGAAAGATTGCATTCATCTGGGGAACATAAAGTAACAAAATAGGAGACTAATACCCAAGAATGGCTGAGATTAGTACCAGGAATTTTGCTCCAAGGCTTGGAGGCCAGCCACACATGCTAGGGGGAAAGGGAGCTCAGATAGAGAAGGGAGCACCAAATAAAGGGTGTTGGGAGGACCCTCCCAGGATGGGAGAAGTATGAGTAAAGTAGACTATAGACCAAACATGATTGCCACTCAACGCCTGTTTTGCAAACCACAGCACCCAAAAGGAGAGAGAGAACAAAAGGGAATGCCCTGCCACAGAGGCAGGGTGGGATGCGGGAGGTGGGGGGTGGAAGGGATACTGGGACCCGTGGTGGTGGAAAATGGGCACTGGTGGAGGAATGGGTATTTGATCATTGTATGATTGAAACCCAAGCACAAAAATTTCTAAGTCTACAACTGTACCTCATGGTGTTTAACTAATAATTTTTTTTTAAATTCTAGAAATTGTAGCAAAGGACCTTATGTAAAAACATAGTTGGCAGATGATTCTAAAAAGGATCACAGTGTGGTTTGTGTAGATTGAGCCAAGAGGTCCCAATGAGAGATATACTCACAGAGCTATATCATGTTGCGAAAACTATGATCAATTTCAGACTTAATAAATTTGAGGTGTGTATTAAACATCCAAGGGCAGAGTTCAAATAGGCAGTGGAATACATAGATCTTAGGGGATGCATAAGTCATAAGACTGGTTTGCACTGGTGTAGAGTAGAAAACAACCAATCTAGACAAAAAATTAACACACCTATATATGTATATACATATACATATTAGCACACAAGACTCAATTTATAATATATTAGTAATCTCTCATACAAGGACTTAATGACTCCAGGATGTGATACAACAGTCTTCACTCACATTCTTTTCTTTTTTTTTAATGTAGGAGTATTGCTAGTTATTCAGCCATTGATTAGGCTGATTGAATTGGGCATGAACTCCACACACACTTTCTTTTAAGAAAGCTTTCTAAAAATCATTTTAGCAGGTTATTTATAACAAGCAATACAAAATAAAATATTTAGGGTCTTTTTGGGGGGCCTACTAGGGTGGTGGTTGGAAAAATTCAAAATAATGGTGATGACCAGGTATGAGTCGTGGTGACGGTAAATCCCAAGTCTTGAGGGACAGGGAAGAAGTGGGCCCTCCTCCCCCCCTCCCCCGCCTTGATCCTGGTGGGACACAGAGATGACACCACATCTGCCCACCATCTACTTGAGCTCCCATGTGGCCACAATCCAGAGACACACACAGAAATCTTGGACCCGAGCAACTTGCAGCAGAGATGGTCCGGGACTTTGCAATAGGCTTTCTTTACTGGGCCACCCCAGAAGGGGGCAGGTGCCATTCCATAGCCTGCCCTCTAAGAGCTCCAGCGGTCTCCATTTTCTAGAAGTCAGCAAGAAGCATCAGCTCCCACGTGGCCACAATCCAGAGACACACAGGAATCTTGGACCTGAGCAACTTGTGGCAGCGATTGCTTTAAACCCTGATTATTAAAATCTTAGAATTCCTAGAACACGCAGCCACTTTTGCGACTGCGGGACATTATATTATATCCATAACAAGCAGTACAAAACACATTATCTAACAATTGTATTTTCGGCAGGTATGAGGGGTGATAGGACTGGTCTTGAAATGTCCAAGGTAACTAAAGTAAAGAAAGAATACTTTGCAAATTGTCTGCCACACAGACAGGGGGAGGTGTGGAATGGGGAAGAGGAAATACTGGGGATTTTGGTCGTGGAAAATGTGCACTCGTGAAGGGATGGGTGTTTGATGACTGTATGATCAAAGTTCAAACATGTATCTCACAGTGAATTTATAAAAAGTTTACAAAGTAAAAAATAAATAATGGTGCTGGGAAGGTGTAATGGTGTTGGGATTGGAGTTGGAATATTAAATGTAATAAATTACTGTAAACAAAATTATGAAAATAAAATAAAATTTAAAAAAGATTGGGTTCCTTCAGGTTGATCTTTTTGTTGTAATGTGGCTTTAGATCTTGATTCTATTACTAATTGTGTAAGATAATTTTATTCACATTGATATAAAGAATATTTAAGACAAATTCAACTGTCTTACACATTTAGCACACATATGCCGCAGAATTCTTGTAAAATGTTGATTACTTATATCACTTGTCATCCCACTGCTCATCGATTTGCTTGAGCGGGTGCCAGTAACATCTCCATTTGTCCCTGTCACGTGTCAGTGTAGCCCAATGGCGTCTGCTCACTCCAGGAACATGAAGAGCATCAAACCATTCATTCGGGGTCTTGATGAAGAAGTCCGACCATCTCGGTCAGGTGTTCTTTTGACGTCCCGGGGAATCCAGTCGGTAATGGCTCTAGTCCAGCAGTCATCTCCAAATTGCATTACGTGTCTGGCCCATCTAATTTTCGATGCCTTGGCAAATGAGGTAGCATCCCTGATCCTTAATCATCAACAGGGGTCAGAACTCTGGATTCCTTCTCTCACTTAACTGAAGGCAATACTCCAAGCATAGCTCTTTCAATTCCTCTTTGGGAGACCTAAATAGTGTTCTCATCCTGTTTTCGTAGGGCCCAGGTCTCTGAGGCATATGTTAGTGAAGGAAGGATGGTGGAGTCGAAAAGATGTGCCCAGAGCCAGAGGTTATTCGTCCTCTTAACAACTTCTTTGATGCTCTTGAAGGCATTCCACGCTGCTCTTTTCCTCCTGCGCAGGTCTGGCGCCAAGTCATTTGTCATGTTGAGTTCTCAACCCAGATACTCGATAACTGCTGCATTCAGAGATGTTCATTCTGTTGAGAGCAAATGGAACGTCAGGAACTAGTTCATTTCTCATTAACATTGTCTTCATGAGATTCAGCTGCAGTTCGACCTTTCCATACTTGTGGTCGAAGTTGGCCAGCATTTGTGCTGCTTGGCTAATATTTGGTGTTATTAGAACGAAGCAGAGGTGGTAGTTGCCGACCGTCTATCTTCACTCCCATTCCTTCCCATTCCAGTCATCGCATGATGTTCTCCATGGTGGCACTGAAGAGTATGATGATCACTTCTTTGTAGAATGGTGAGATCCTGATGGTGAATCCGTAATACAGCTCACGGAGGATCCTGATGTACTAAGTTTGAATGCCCTGTTTGGCTAGGGCTTCAATGACAGCTTCAGTCTCAACAGAATCAAAGGCCTTCTTTAAATCGATGAACATGAGACAGAACGATGGTTCACCGCCTCATTGTGGCAGGGGGTGTCAACAGTACCAACTGGCAAAGAGTGAACCAACAGGTGCTGCCCAGAGATGCAGGCAGGTGGATGTTTGTCAGCATATAGATTGTTACAACATGCCAGTCGACCAAAAGCTTGCATTCAGTAGACTGGGAGCACCTGTAAGGACTATTAGAGGCCACCCTAAAAGCCTCTGTACCTCTAGGAGAGCCCGGAAAGCTACCGAGGGTATCCCACCCGCATGGCAGAGCCTGGCAAGCTACCCATGTCATATTTGATGTGCCAAAAACAGTAACAATAATGGGCGTCATTCCTCTGACCCTGAAAGAGCCCCCAATATGGCAGCTTTGGGAACTATGAACAAGGAGTGGCTGATAAAATCTCAGGGCCAAACTAAGCTGCCAAAATGAAGGACTAAAATAACTGTCTGTACTTTCAATTCACATATGCTGGCATTGAAAGCATCCATCGAGGGCCTGAATGTGCAAGCGCAGATCAAGTATGATTTAATTGGATGGGCAGTTCCACAACAAAATCTACCACATCATATTCAATCTACAGTTTTTCCTGACCAATGTCGCAAAATTCCAAACAGGATCAGATCACTGTGCGAAATTCTACTTCATGGAGTGGGGAGAAAGGGCTGCAAAGTTTAAGAGAACGACCACCAACTGGGAGCTCTTTGGCACTATTGCAGCAATATGGGAAGATGCCGTCATTGACAACATCAATGAGGAATACAATCGACTGGCTCAGCACCTCCATGACTGTGCGAGGAATGCCAAGAGTAAAAAAGCCACAAAAAGACTCCTGTCTTCAGAAACTCTCGAGTCCATTTGCCAAGGTGGTTTGGCATGAGCCTCAGGCAATCACAAGCTAACATCGGAGCTCACAAAGTTGTGCAGAGAAGTGATAAAGGAAGACCTCAAAGAGAGAAGAGCAGCAGTGCTGGCCAATGCAACAGAAGCCAGGAAAAATATTCGCAATGTCCACCTGTCCTTTGCCAACTATAAAACCGAGATGACTGTCCTCCGACATCCTGATGGATCTATCACATCTTCCAGAAGGGCAACGGAGAAGGTTATCCACAACTTCTACTCAGATCTCTTCGATAGCCACATCCACCTGCCCACATACCTAATTCTGCAGGATGAATATGTCGTTCCCAACGTTCTCCCTTCCAAGATCCAGCATGCCATTTCATCGGTAAAGAAGTGTAAAGCACCCCACCAGACAAGGTCAGACCTGAACACCTGAAGAATCTGCCACCAGTACTCGTCAATACACTGGCTTGGCTCTTCACACACTACCCATCTGAATGCAAGGTTCCGTCCCAATGGAAAACCAGCAGGACCATTCTGTTGTACAAGAAGGGAGACATCCACAACATCTACAACTATCGCCCAATCTGCCTGTTGTCCATTGTTTACAAGTTGTTCACTCAAGTCATCCTTAATAGAATTGGCAGAACACTAGACAAAGGACAACAATGCGAGCAAGCTGGGTTCTGCAAAGAATTCAGTACAATCGACCATATCCACACGGTGACGAAGCTCACTGAGGTTTGTCAGAGTTCAGGATGCCACTCTGTCTAACATTCTTAAAAATGTTGATATTTCTGGAGGTGGTGGAAGGGATGCTGGGAACATTGGTGGGGGAGAATGGGCACTTGTGGAGGGATGGGTAAATGATTATTGTATGACTCTAATGCAAACATGAAAGTTCATAAGTTTGTAACTGTACCCCATGATTATTCACTAATAAAAAAATGTTGATATTTCAACTAATCAGTGTCCACACTAATTCCTAATTCCTTCCCAACAGTCACAGTGGAAGTGGTCCCCTTCTTTGATTTGAGTCTAGTTTCTCTTGTGTCTCACCTTTTCCTACTTCATCAAAACCTTAGTCCATCATTTAGTCTCTCACATTTCTACACATTTGGCCCTCTGCATTAATTGGCCATATCACTTGACATAGGACCTTCACCTTTTTTTGAAAGACAAAATTCTTGACTCGTCACTTGATCTCTTGACACTTGATTTCCTGTTAATCATCGATTTGCTTGAGTGGGCACCAGTAACGTCTCCATTTGTCCCTGTCACGTGCTAGTGTAGCCCAATGGCATCTGTTCGTTCTAGGAACATGAAGAGCCTCAAACCTATCGTTCAGGGTCTTGATGAAGAAGTCTGACCATCTGGTAGGTGGGCGGCCACGCGGTCTTTTGACATCCTGTGGAATCCAGTCGGTAATGGCACTAGTTCAGCAGTCATCTCCAAATCTCATTACATGTCCAGCCCATCTGATTTTCGATGCCTTGGCAAATGAGACAGCGTCCCTGATTCTTGACCGTTGATGGAGGTCGGAACTCCGGATTTTTTCTCTCATTTGAGTAAAACGTGATACTCCAAGCATAGCTCTTTTGATTCCTCTTTGGGAGACCCGAATAGCGTTCTCATCCTGTTTTCATAGGGCCCAGGCCTCTGAGGCGTATGTTAATGCAAGCAGAACAGTGGAATCGAAGAGATGTACCTGGAACCGGAGGTTCTTCGTCCTCTTAGCTATTTCTTCGACGCCCTTGAAGGCATTCCAAGCTGCTCTCCTTCTCCTGTGCAACTCAGGTGCCAGGTCACTTGTCATGTTGACATAACTGTTGCATTCGGAGATGGTCGTTCCGTTGAGAGCAAATGGAGCGTCAGGAATGAGGCTGTTTCTCATAAACATTGTCTTGATGAGATTCAGCTGTAGTCCGACCTTTCCACACTCACGGTCAAAGTCGGCCAGCATTTGTGCCGCTTGGCTAATGTTTAGTGTTATTAGACTGATGTCATCAGCAAAGTGGAGGTGGTATAGTTGCCGACCATCTATCTTCACTCCCATTCCTTCCCATTCCAGTTGTCGCATGATGTTCTCGAGGGTGGCACTGAAGAGTTTCGGTGAAATGGTATCACCCTGCCGCACCCCTCTCTTGACATCAACGATCACTTCTTTGTAGAATGGTGAGATCCTGGTAGTGAATCCGCAATACAGCTCACGGAGGATCCTGATGTATTGGGCTTGAATGCCCTGATTGGCTAGGGCTTCAATGACCGCTTCCGTCTCAACAGAATCAAAGGCCTTCTTTAAATCAATGAACGTTAGACAGAGCAGCATCTTGAACTCCTGAGAAACCTCAATAAGCTTGGTTATCGTGTGGATATGGTTGATGGTGCTGAATCCTTTTCGGAACCCGGCTTGCTCGCATGGTTGTCCTTTGTCTAGTGTTCTGACAATCCTATTCAGGATGACTCGAGTGAACAGCTTGTAGATGACAGACAAAAGGCAGATTGGGCAATAGTTGCCAATGTTGTGGATGTCTCCCTTCTTGTACAGTAGTACAGTCCTGCTGGTTTTCCATTGGGACAAAACCTTGCATTCAGACAGGTAGCAAGTGAAGAGCCGAGCCAGCATATTGATGAGTACTGACGGCAGGTTCTTCAGGTGTTCAGGTCTGATCTTGTCTGGGCCGGGTGCTGTTCGTTTCTTTACCGACGAAATGGCATGTCGGATTTTGGAAGGGATAATGTTGGGAATGACATATCCATCCTCGAAGAGATCTGAGTAGAAGTCTGGATAATCTTCTCCGTTGCCCTTCTGGAAGATGTGATAGATCCATCAGGACGTCGGAGGGCAGTTATCTTGGTCTTGTAGTTGGCGAACGATAGGCGGGCGTTACGAATGCTTTTTCCGGCTTCTGCCGCATCTACCAGCACTTCTGCTCTTCTTTCTTTGAGGTCTTCCTTTATCACATATCTGCACTGCTTTGCGAGCTCGGATATTTGCTTACAGTGGCCTGAGGCATGCGCCAAACCACGTTGGCGAATAAGCTCAAGAGTTTTCTATGACAGGCATTTTTTGTGGCTATCTCTTTCTTGGCGTTCCTCACACAATCATCAAGGTGCTGAACCAGTCGATCATATTCCTCGTCAATGTTGTCAACAATGGCATCTTCCCATGTTGCAGCAATAGTGCCAAAGAACTCCCCATTGGTGGTCATTCTGGGAGTTCTCTTCTTAAACTTTGCAGCCCTTCCTCCCTGCTCTGTGAAGTAGAATTTTGCACGAAGGAGACGGTGGTTTGATCCCGTTTGGAACACCAAGAAACAGCGACATAGGTCAGGCAAAACCATCGATTGAATGTGATGTGGTCTATTTTGTTGTGGAACCGTTCACCGGGAGACTCCCATGTCCAACATTTAGATTCGGCCTTCTGGAATTGTGAATTACCATGGATGGTCTTGGTTGGCATGATGAACTCAGACAGTCTCTCACCCTGTTCATTCCATTCTAGGCCATGGGTCCTGATGTGGAATTCTTCATCTGATCTTCTTGGTTCTATCTTGGCATTAAAATCACCAACAATGCTCTTGTAGAAAGTGTGGTCTTCTTTAATAGAACTTCTCCAGCTCCATGTAGAACTTCTCAATTTCTCCTTCATCATAATTGGATGTTGGTGCGTAGACAATGAAGATAGAAACTGCCGGCAGTGAGCCACATCTATTCAAGTGTAGTCATCTGATTTGGGTTGTTAGGCATTTGAATGAATCAATGCTCATGGCCAAGTTCGTGTTGACAAGGACACTGACGCCTCTTTTATCGCATGTTCCGAGGAACAGTTCTTCTCCAGTGTCGAAAACAGTGTGATGTGATTGATGCCTTCTTGTCTCGGTCAGACCAATGATGTCGTACTTGATGTTTCACGCTTGTATCATCAGGTCCTCGTTGGATACATCTGATGCTAGCATACGTGCATTGAAAGTACAATCATTTTTGTCTTTCTTTTTTTTGGCAGCCTAGTTCAGCCTCGAGATTTTATCAACCTCTCCTTCCTCATCCTTCTCAACGCTGCCATAGTGGTGACGCTACCCTCCACTACTACACTACCCAGCCACCGCCATGCTCCAGGATGCTTTCCGTACAGCTTGCGGCCGCGTTACACATTATAAGACACTTAATACCATCTTCCAGAATTGCCGCACCATATTTGATAGAGTTCAAATATGGTTTGAACCATGGGAACACCTACAAGGGCGATTAGAGGCCGCCCCAAAAGTCTGTATCCCTCTCGGAGAGCCTGGCAAGGCTACCGAGAGTATTCCGCCCACACGGCAATGCCTGGCAAGCTATCCATTGTGTATTCAATATGTCAAAACCAGTAATTAAATGGGTCTCATTCCCCTGACCCTGAAGGCGTCTTGACTCATAAAAGGTTATATTTTTATTTGTGACCTATCTCCTGACCTATTCATCCTTTTCACCTGGTGAAAATTTCTTAGAAATCCAGCATACAATTTCTCCTTTTAACCTGCTTCACAGAGACATCTGCTAAAACTATTCTCTCAAAGCTTCCAAGTTGCAAAAGCCCGTTACATTTTGGGCTTCTTGTCCTACTTGATGGCCATGCACATTTGCCGCAAAGACTACCTTTCCTTGCAGACCTCACATCTCCCTGGGTTCCTGGGTTTTGTCACAATTTGGTCCCTCAATGCCATCCTCTCTGTATTCTTTACTTGAAGTTAACAGGTTAAATGTTGTGGTTTTTCAGGGCTTAGCTTTTTAAACATACACACACAACTTCTTTCATATATATAAATATGTGTGTGTGTCTGTGTGTATAAATATATATATATATATATACACATGCACATTCTCTGGGTGATATTGATAGCTTTATTTCTAATAAAATAGAAGTGCTAATGAAACTCAAATTTCTATTTCTATAATTAATTCTCTTTTCAGTTCTTGACTCATTAGCTCATCAGATAACATAAGCCCCACAAACTCCCTGAGTTCAAAACTAGACCCATCATGTGTCCTTCCTACCACCTTCCTAAAATTTGTTTTTCCCTGTTCCCCTCTCAGAGAATGGTGCCATCACCCATTCATACACTCGAATCTATAATTCATTCTTGATTCTTCTTTCTTTCTCACTACTAGAAGAATGGAGAACATTAACAAACCCAAGACACAACCTATGTGATTCCCACCCAAATTATTCCCAACACCCAAGGTGTACTTATGAAATGTTAAAGGGTTGGATTCAGTGGACTCAATGTATGAGAACAACTGGAAAGCTATGGGAGTGGGTCTTTTTCAAGCATGAGATACAAATCTGTATGATGTAATAAACCAAGTCCCAAATTTGATTCATTTCTTTATCACCAGTTGACAAGATCTAGTCAGGAATAGGTATCAATATTAATTAATGTTCACTTGAGGGCTTGGATTCTGTACTATGAAATAAATTCAAATTGATAGGTTCATGATGAATTTCAGAGTCCCAGATCAATGATCTGATTGTTGCTCAGTCATGGATTTGACAAGGTTTTAAGAAAGAACCCTTTGGGAGAAAAAAATCAATGGTGATAATATAAAATGAAGAGAAGACTATATTAGATGGTGGTTCAGTTTTCACCTACTATTACTACAATAGTATAAATTTGGGGCACAAATACCCTTATATCACTAAATAAAGGATCTTTGTTTTAGTGAAGTGATATTTGGGATAAGAGATCCTAATAATTAGAAAAAGGGATTGGAGAGAGAGTACAGCAGGTGGGGTGCTGCCTTGCTTGCAGCCGACCTGGGTTTGATCCCCAACATCACATATGGTTCTTTGAGCACCACCAGGACTAATTCCTGAGTGAAGAACCAGGAGTAACTCCTGAGCATCACCACCAAAATAATAATAAAATAATAATAATTAGGTAAAAAATGTTCACTTACCTAGATCCTTCCAGAATGCTTTTTTTTTTGAGTCACACCCTGCGATGCTCAGTGGTTACTCCTGGCTCTGCGCTCAGGAATTACCCCTGACGGTGCTTGTCGGACCATATGGGATGCTGAAGATTGAACCTGGATCGACCACATGCAAGACAAATGCCCTACCCACTGTACTATGCATTTTCAACTGTAAGTACATTGAAATATTATATACTTAATTGAACTGTAGATGTTTAGTATACACAATTTGATAAATCTGAAATATTATATACCTGTGAAACCATTACTTTAATTAAGATCATTATAACCTCACTCTTCAAAATATCCATGTTACTTTTTTCAATTTCTCTATATTAATCAATTGGTGTCTTTTAAATTACCCCCAAATTTTTGGAGGATGCAATTCTGTGGTTCAAGAGTCTGAGTAAAGATAGCTGAGTTCTCTAGTAGAGTCTCTTAAGGCTGCAATCATGGAACAATGAGAGCTAAGTCTCTCTCTCTCTCATTCTCTCTCTCTCCATCTATATGTATATATATACACATAATTTTGGATGGTTTTTTTAGATTTTTTTTGCCAGAGGGACCAACAAATATATATATATATGTATATACATATATCACTTAATCACTTAATCCCCGTTATTCATCGATTTACTCGAGCGGGTGCCAGTAACGTCTCCATTCATCCCGGTTGCGTGCTAGCATAGCCCAATGGTATCTGTTTGTTCTAGGAACATGCAGAGCCTCAAACCAATCATTCAGGGTCTTGACGAAGAAGTCTGACCATCTTGTAGGTGGGCGTCCACGTGATCATTTGATGTCCCGTGGAATCCAATCAGTAATGGCTCTAGTCCAGCGGTTGTCTGTAAACCTCATTACGTGTCCAGCCCATCTGATTTTTGATGTCTTGGCAAATGAGACAGAATCTCTGATTCTTGAGCGTTGACAAAGATCAGAACTCCGGATTCTATCTCTCATTTGAGTGAATCGTGATATTCCAAGCATTTCTTTCAATTCCTCTTTGAGAGACCCGAATAGCGTTCTCATCCTGTTTTTGTAGGGTCCAGGTCTCTGAGGCATATGTTAATGCAGGAAGAACAGTGGAATCAAAGAGATGTACTCGTAGCTGGATGTTCTTTGTCCTTTTAGTTATTTCTTCAACGCTCTTGAAGACATTCCAAGCCGCTCTCTTCCTCATGCACAACTCAGGTGCCAGGTCATTCATCATGTTGATTTCTCGACCTAGGTATATATAACTGTTGCATTCGGACATGGTGGTTCCATTGAGAGCGAATGGAGCGTCAGGAACAAGGCTGTTTCTCATAAACATTGTCTTCGTAAGATTCAGCTGTAGTCCGACCTTTCCACATTCACGGTCAAAGTCGTTCAGCATTTGTGCCGCTTGGCTGATGTTTGGTGTTATTAGAACGATGTCATCAGCAAAGCGGAGGTGGTGTAGTTGCCGACCATCTATCTTCACTCCCATGCTTTCCCATTCCAGTCGTCCCATGATGTTCTCGAGGGTGTCACTGAAGAGTTTTGGTGAAATGGTATCACCCTGCCGAACCCCTCTCTTGATATGGATGATTACTTCTTTGTAGAATGGTGAGATCCTGGTAGTGAATCCACAATAGAGCTCACGAAGGATCCTGAATGTATTGAGTTTGTACGCCCTGATTGACTAGGGCTTCCATTACCGCTTCCGTCTCAACAGAATCAAAGGCCTTCTTTAAATCAGTGAATGTTAGACAGAGCGGCATCTTGAACTCCCGAGAAACCTCAATGAGCTATATATATATTATATATATATATAATATATATTAGTGAAACACCATGAGGTACAGTTATAGACTTACAAATTTTTGTGCTTGGGTTTCAGTTATACAATGATCAAGTACCCATCCCTCCACCAGCGCCCATCCTCCACCACCACGGGTCTCAGCATCCCTCCCACCCCCCACCTTCCCCATCCCACCCTGTCTCTGTGGCAGGGCATTCCCTTTTGTTCTTTCTCTCTCCTTTTGTGTCCTGTGGTTTTCAAGAGAGGCATTGAGTAGTAATCATGTTTGGTGTATAGTCTACTTTCAGCATGCTTCTCCCATCCTGGGTTTTTTAAATTGAATCACTGAGATACACGCTTACAAAGCTGTTTATAATTAGATTTCAGTCATACAGTGTTCCAACACCCATCCCTTCACCAGTGTATGTTTCCCAGCACCAGCATTCGCAGTTCTCTCTCTCTCTCTCTCTCTCTCTCTCTTCTCTCTCTCTCTCTCTCTCTTCTCTCTCTCTCTCTCTCTCTCTCTCTCTCTCTCTCTCTCTCTCTCTCTCTCTCTCTCTCGGCTGTCTTAAGTTTCAGATGGACCTGATTGAAGGCTCACTTGATTGTTTCCAGGACACATTTCTTGGATGACTATGAACAACAGCAAAAATCAATGTCTTTACATGATGGCCTTCCCCAAAGTGACTTCCCTTAACAGTTGGCTTTATGAGAGCTAGCAAGCAAGGGAACAAGAGAAAAGTTGTGACCAACGCAAATGTCTTTCATAATATAATGTTGGAATCAATTTCCCATCACTTTTGGCATATTTTGTTCATGAGAAATGAATTACCAAGTTCAGCCTAAATTCAAGGGAAGGGGCAAGAATTTCAGACAATTTCAGAACACAGGGGTCATTAGTTCATGTAAATCTTCTCCCCTGTCATTCAGACTCTTGTAAATCAAGAAATGGCATGTAGACTAGCACCACCAGAATCTTCTGGGAGTAAAGAAATGTGGACTATTGGCAGAATATTCTACTCAAGGAATTAGAATTTTGTGTTTTACAAGATTCCCAAAGTGAGTTCTGTGTTCTTTTAATTTTGAGAATAATGATTTAGCCAATATAATAAGGACATTATTATGCCATTGGTCAATATAGCTGCAGTAAAGACTTCAGTCTTTAAACAATTTTAAGAAGTTATTAATTCTTAAAATAAATTTTAAGAAGGAGGAGGAGGTAGTTGTGACACACCCAGAGGTGCTTGGGCTACTCCTACCTCTGTGCTCAGGAGGACTCCTGGAGGTACCTGAGAAAGCATACATAGTACCAGGGATTTGAACTGGGATCTCCACTTGAAAGGCAAATGCCTTACCTCTGAACTATCTTTCTGACCTCCAAGTACAGGGAATTGGTTTCATAGTGAATAAAACTTTTTATTTATCTGTTTTTAATTCTACTTTGTGTGTGTGTGTCTTTTTGTGTCACAGCCAGTGATGCTCAGGGGTTAGTCCTTGACTCTGCACTCAGGAATTACTCCTGGCAATGCTCGGGAGACCATACGGGATGCCAAGGATCCAATCTGGGTTAGTCACATGCAAGGCAAATGCCCTACAAGCTATACTATTGCTCTAGCCCCGAATAGTTTTTTTTTAATCCTAAGAGGAGAAACCTAATATAATCAAACTACAGGTTTAACTCCAGGGTTTCAGATAAGACTGATGTAACACTCCACTATTGCTGGGTAAGGTTTTAAAGTGGTAGTTAGATTACTCAGTTCGTATATTCACAAAATTTTCATCTACTTTATGCTATCAATTCCTGAGAGAGGAGTGTTGAGATCCCTGCAGTAAATGTGATTTAAAATTTTTCTCCTCTCTGTTGTAATTTTTTAATTTTCTTTATGCATTTTGAAGCTCTGTTTTTAGATATATAAACATTTATGACTATTAAACTTCCTGATAAATTTACTCTTCATTATGTATTGTCCCTCTTTATTGCTCTTAGTATTTCTTGTTCTGAAGTCAGTGTCTAATATTCATAAAACTCCAACTTTCTTTTTAATTAATGTTTACAAAAATTTCATTTCCAATTCAATTGCTTTTTCAATTATGTTTAAATTGATGTTATTATAAAGATATTGTTGGGGGTTGCTTTTCAAAAAATCCCAGATGAAAATGTATGCTTTTAATTGGAGTATTTGACTTATTTTCCTTTAACGTAATTTTTGATGTGATTAAATACAAAATCATTATATTGTTGATTGATTCCAATTAATCTTATATTATTTAGCTCCTGATTGATCATATCTGTTCTCTATTTCTTTCTTATTCCTTTTCTGAGTCCTCTTTTTTATTTTTTAGTTTTGAGTCCCACCCAGTGATGCTTAGGGCTTACTCTTGGCTCTGCACTCAGGAATCACTCCCGGTGGTCCTCAGGGGACCATATAGGATGCCAGAGATTGAACTCAGGTTGGCTGTGTGTAACACAAGTGTCTTACCTGCTGTAGTATCTCTCCAGTTCCTTTCTGATTCCTTTTGGGTTCCTTTTATTATACCACTGTATTTCTAAGATTGGTTCATTAACTATATTTTTATGTTAGTGGTCACTAATATCAACAATATAGACACTTTTTGTTTGTTTTGAGACCATAGCTGGTGTTCTCAGTGTTTACTCCTGGTTCTGTGCTCCAGGATCACTCTTAGTGGTACCCAGAGCAACATATATGGTGCCAGAAATCAAACTGGGTCAGCTGTGAGCAAGGCAAGAGTCTTAACCCTGTACTGTTAGTCTATCTCTCTGGCTCCTATAATACACAACTTAAGCTCACCACAGTCTCAAATGCCATTCCCCTTCATGTATAGAGAAACATTTTTCTATGGTATACTTTCATTTCTTTCCTCCCATCCTGTCATACATTGGGTCATAACTTTTACTTTTACACGATAATGTGTTGCAATTTTTGCTTTAGAGTCAAATTATTTTCTTCTGAAGGAATTAAAAATAAGGTATTTAGGGGGCAGGAAAAATAGTACAGACTGTGTTCAATTCCTGGCACTCCATTTGGACTGATCCCTGAAATATAGAACCAGCAGTAATCCCTGAGCACTACCAGGTGTACCCCCTGCCCCGAAAAGGGAGGAGGGGAATAAAGGTGTCATGTACTTCTAAGGTTTTCAAATCTGTGTAGATCCAAATTTCTATCTTTGAACATACTAATGAAAAATTCCTTCTAATGAAGAATTTCCAGTAGCAATTTTTGAGACAATTTTCTTGGCAGTAAATATCAGATTTTGTTTTTCTGGAAAGATGTTTTGCCTTTATTTTAAAAAGATATTTTATTATGTAAAGAATCCTGGGAAACCATGATCTGCATCCTCACCCTTTTACAGCACTTTAGGAAGAGATCTCTATTGTCTTCAGGCTTGAAATTTTTTAACAAGATGTTAGCTATGATTCTTTTTTTTAATTAATTTTTGTAATTTAAACTTTTAGGCACTATGGTTTACAAAACCGTTAATGATAGGGTTTCACACATAGCACATTCCAGCACTGCAGTCCACCGGAGTATCCCCTTCCCTCTACCACTGTCTCATTGTTCCTCCTCCCCTGTCCTAGTAACCCCACCATTCCCCTGTGATAAGCTTAAGAGCAGGTCACAGTTATGTTGCCTTTAGGTATTTATTATTCACCTACTACATTTCTTTCTATCCCACATAACCACGTCTGTCCCTCTTCCAATGACTAACTTCACTCAGCATTATACTCTTCAGATCCTGTCACTGTCACTGTTGTTCATCGATTTGCTCGAGCGGGCCCAGCAACATCTCCATTTTTGAGACTTGTTGTTACTGTGTTTGGTATATTGAATACATCACAGGTAGCTTGCCAGGCTTTGCCGTGTGGGCGAGATACTCTTGGTAGCTTGCCGGGCTCTCTGAGAGGGGCGGAGAATTCGAACTGAGATCAGCCAGGCTGACTGAGCGCAAGGCAAACGCCCTACCACTGTGCTATCGCTCCCGATCCATCCACTAAAACATAATTCTCTTTATTGCTTTATAAGTATTTTTCCTCCTATTGTTACTCTTAAGATTAGCTCTTTACCTTATATTTTCAGTGTTTTAATTATAATTGCTTAAACATGATTTTAGTTATACTTATTCTGTTTAGGGATTCTCTGGGTTCCATGACATCTTTTTACAATTTGGGAACATTCATTACATCAAAGATTTCTTCGTCATTTTATCTCTATATTTTCTTCTCCTAGTCCAATGATATGCCTCTCTCTCTCTCGATCCCCAGATCTTTGTAGCTTATGCTAACAATACACTGCTCTTCCTTCTTTGATTTCCCTCAGCCTGTGAGGACAGAATTCCTCTTTCATGAGATCCCCCAAGTCAGGTTTAATTTTCCAAAATGAATTTTATTAAAAATAAAGAGAAAATAAAAATGGAGATGTACAAAAATACAAAAGCACAAAAACAAATGGTTACAAAACAGTACTTTTAGTTTCTAGGACAATTTCAATCAGTCACAGATACTTGAATTTGCACAATTTGTAGACAGGTAGAACATACGGGTTCATTTCCTTCTCTCGAGACTCTCACCCTGAGTCTACTTTTCAGATTTTGAATTTTTACTTCCATCACTAACCAACCCCCACCTTTGATTTTCCTCTTCTGTATTCAGTCACTTTCCCAGCCCAGGAAGATGGTGACTAATTATTGATCCAAGTTCATTCCTGTCTATTTTTAAAATTAAGACTAACAATTGATGAAAAGTTTATTATATTCCAGTCCCTGCATTAAATGTATTTCATATTTTATCTTATTGAACCAGTACAATTGCCCTGTGAGAAAGAGATACAAAGCTTAGAGGAGGCACATGACTTGCAACAATTCCCATAGCTAGTGCTCAGTAAAACCCAGTTTCTCATCCTGGTTCTCCTGGCACAAGACTCCAGACTCAAGACACTGTGTTATGTCCCAAAGCACCACAGATACTGCAGATGTCCAAACACCCTGTTGCCTCTCATCAGGCCAGAGTGAAGACTTAGCTTTATGGAGTCCAACCCTTCCAGATAACTCGTGGGAGAGTCTATGGGGAGTGGGGGAGTATGAGTCCCATAGAGTTTATCAACCCAGGATTTCGGCCCCAAACCTCACTCTGGGGCCCCACCCCGTCCTATCAATTTGAAGAAAGCCCTTTTCACATCCTTGTTCCTCAAACTGTAGATGACAGGATTGAGGAAGGCTGTGGCAATGTTATAGAAAAGGGCCATTTTCTTCCCACTGTTTGACAAGGATCCAGAGCCCGGGCCCATGTACATGATGATGCAGGGGATGGCAAACATGGTGACCACGGTGATGTGCGAGGCACAGGTAGAGAAAGCCTTGATTCGTCCCTGCGTGGAGCGGATCTTCAGAATGGTGGCAAAGATGTTGGCATAGACAATGGCAACCAGGGAGAGTGGGACCACGATAACATTGAAGCCTGTGATAAAATCCACCAAGTCATTGAGGGACGTGTCTGCACAGGCCAGCTTCAGGACAGCAGGGACCTCGCAGAAATAGTGGTCGATTTCATTTGGACCACAATAGGGCAGGCGCATGGCAAAGAAGGTGTAGGTGAACCCGCCAAACACACCATAGGCGGCACAGACACCCACCATGAGGAGGCACACCCAGCGGCTCATGATGACTTTGTACCTGAGAGGGTGGCAGATGGCCATGTACCTGTCCACAGACATGATGGAGAAGAGCCAGGACTCGGTGACGCCAAAGAGGAGGAAGATGTACATCTGAGCCACACACCTCCCAAAGGAAATGGCCCTCTTCTCGCTGAGAATGTGCACGAGCATCTGGGGCACGGTCGTGGTGGTGTAGCACACGTCCAGCAGGGAGAGGACACTGATGAAAAAGTACATGGGCGTGTGCAGGCGAGAGTCCTGATAGATGAGGGTGATGAGGAGGGTGTTGCTCACGAGGATCAGCAGGTAAAAGACTAGAAAGAAGGTGAAGAGCAGAGGATTGGTCCTGGGGTTGGGGGCGAAGCCCAAGAGAATGAATTCTGTCACAGCAGACTGGTTGAGTTCCTGCATGGTGGTCTGCCTGTTTAAAGAGTTTGGGGGATATGCAATTCATTGAGTGTCTATGCCCAGGGTGGGTGAGGAATTTTCACACTCACAGTTTCTTTTAAATTTCCTAGCAGGAAGGGTGACAGAGGGGGATACTGTGAGCTATGTCCTGTGGGTTGTTGGAGTGCTATTGAGTTTGACCTGGGACTTGGTTGCGGGTCATGGTGTGGAATAGGATGAAGACCAAGGCAGAGAAGTGCTGCCTCCTACACTGTGTTCAGCATACTCAGAATCAGTTTCTCCTTGGCCTAACACAGTCTTGCTTTTCTCTCTATTATTGATCCTCTTGCCTGCTTTCTCTTGGGACTACAGAGACTGCTAAATCTTAATTTAAGATGACAATCAGCTTTAAGACTATTATATTCACCTGGATGAAATTATTTTTATATCATGATTAGGGCCTGGCAAGCTCCCCATGGCATATTCGATATGCCCAAAACAGTAACAAAAAGTCTCACAATGGAGACATTACTAGTGCCCGCTCGAGCAAATCGATGAACAACGGGAGGACAGTGCTACAGTGCTATCATGATTAGGATTAGAGTTAATATTCAAATGGGGATTACAGTTAATGCTATATCAGTTAAAATTAACATTTAGCTTTTTCTGGTGAATGACACTTCACTGGTGTTTATTAATTCTTCCATTCATTCACAAATTTTTGCAGATGCAAATCAATGATAATAAATCAGAGGGAAAAGGAAAATGTTATCAATAATCTGGGTGGGGAAATAATTTTATGCTGTCTACTAAAATAAATTCTAAATATGTTAAAGTGCTAATAAAAAATAAAATGTTAAAATAATCTACAAAGGATCTATGAGAAAAAGTTCAGTTGGGAGAAGGGGGCAGAAAGGTGCCTTTTAAGCATAACTTGAATGTTTTTCCAAGTCCTCCAACTTCATGGTGTAGTCACTTTTCCCTATAATATGCAAATAAAGCATCATAAATCTTTGTTCTAGATGTGGGCAGAAACTTGCACTTGCCCTATTATTTTTGGAAGGTACCTGAGTATCCCTGGTCACTGTATTCTAAACCACCTGCTCTCACTGGACTCTCAGTCCCACAGTCCTCTCTGGGCGCTGACCTCTTCAGCGCTTCACTTCATTCTTTCCCCTGGAAGGGAATCCCCAGGCACACAAGGCTGTCACTTTGGAAACTTGTCCTCAAGGGGTGTGTAAAATGCAGGTGCCTCTGACACAATGCAAACAGAAGCCCACCGAAATAGAGTATTTGAGACGGAACAACCCTGAGGCATCACTGTAGCAGGATCCTTTCCTGGCCATGTCTTCTCAGTGCCAGTTGCTGACATAACCAGGGTCTGGATCCTCCTTGGAACCTCTTCTTACCGCTTAACTTCCCTGTTCTAGGACTTTTTTTTAAATTTTTATTAGTGAGACACCATGAGGACAGTTGTAGACTTACAAATTTTGTGCTAGGACTTTTGACTCCTGCTCACTCGGGCAGCCAGCCACAAAGCCCAATTCCTCTACCTCAGTGCTTTGAATCTTCCCTTTGGCTAGAACCCTCTGGAAAACTTGTTAAAACACATGATACTGCTGTTTCTCACTGCCAGAGATTCCTACTCAGTAGGTCTATGTTTCTAACTGGGTCCCAGGTAGTGCTGCCCACTGGTAGCATTAAGTGCCTGACTTTGAGAACTCCTAATTTCTTTACTTAGTGATGAAAAAGTCAGTTATTTGTTTTAACTTCCTTCTAAGCTTCTCATGGTTGTTTAAACTAAATATTTTCTTTCTTTTCAATAAACGTGAAAATCAAGGGACAAATTGTAAAGATAAATGTTTCAGAGACTGCAGAGTGCTCATCTTGCATGAACCCAACCCGAGTTTGATCCCTGGCACCACATATGCTCCCCCAAGCACCCCTTTTCCCAGGGGCCACCTTCTTCACCACTGCCTAACTGATCCTGGGCTAGTTAGGCTCCTGTGCCCACAGGAACAGCCAGGAAGGATACCTGAGCACAAAGCCAAGGGTAAGCCTGAACACTGTTGGTTGTGGCCAAAAAAGCAAAATAATTTAAAAAAAAAAGACAAGTGTTTTGGACCACATGAAAAAGGAAGTGGACATGGAAAAGTTGTGTGGCGAGACAGAACAGGATCCATGTTAGAATGACTCAGTCTAGGATAGGAGCAGAGGGCAAGAAGGTGGACTGGAGGGGTTTAAGGCACTTGGCTTGCACAGGATCAGCCTGGGTTTGATCCCAAGCACCACATATAGTTCCCTGAGCCACAGGAATGATCCCTGAGTGCAAAGCCAACAGTAACACCTGGCCACTGCCGTGTGCCCCCCACCCCTCCCTGCCAACCATCAAAAAATAAGTGGTCATAACAACAACAAAAAGAGTTGGAATTAGAACTGCCAGTCCTGAGACTGGAGGAGTCCTGGATGGGCAACCCAAGGCAAATCAGAGCTAAAGCAGGAGTCTTTGTAGTGGGAGCAGCACAGAGGCAGAGAGCTCTGGATACGGCACACTTGGGAGAGGACATACTTGGGCTCCCGGAACCACTCTGTTCTTCTTGCTGGGTAACCTGTGCCAATGACTCTCCCGCCACCCCTCGGTCCCAACTTAGCAGCCTTGTGTTAACAGGGAACTCTGTGGGGAACTGGGTAAAGACCATCCTGTGTTCATCCTGCAAGCAAAGTAGATAGCGAGTAAGCACCAAAACCAGAAAGACAGCTGGTGCCTCTGCCTGAGCCAATATGGGAGATGGCAACGCAGGATTCAGGACTGAGATGCTTCCCTACCATTGAAGTTTCCCCAGAGCTGGACAGCTGGTACCAAGGAGAGCAAGATCCTGAGGCAAAGCCCTCGAATGAAGCCCTGAGAGTGTGGACACCAGCAGAGAAGGGACCTGCCCACAGGGCTCTTCCTGCTGGGGTGATGACCAGAAAGAGGCTCCTACTGTCTCCAGCCTTGCTCCTGCCCTGCCTCCTCACCAGCTGGACCTGCCATCCAGCTAGATGCTTCATTATCAGTAATGAAAGAGACCAGATTTAGATGCCTGCAAGACCTTTTCCCAAGGGCCACCTTCTTGGCCACTACCTAAGTGGCCCTGGGCTAGCTGGACTCCTGAGCCCACTGGAGCAGTAGAGCCTGCACACTTTGGAGTAGTGACCACTTCTTTAACCCTCATGACCATATCTGGACAAGAGGGGTTTGGAGAATCTGGATGTCTCCTAAAACGTTCAGCTTTTTTCTTCTTTTGCCTAGATTTGGAGGCAGCTAGAGCCTGGGTGGAGCTGCTGAGACACAGCATCCCTGGCTCCTGAGTCCCACAGTCCCTGGGTACCCAGACTAGGCTGTGACCCACTAGCCTCCAAGGTGGGGAGGTGCACATTGCCGACAAGAACCATTTCTGAGGACAGAATTGGAAATGGGAGTTGGGTGAACTGGGTGTTGCAGAATGGGGCTCGAGATTTTACAATTTTACCTAGACATTTTGCAAGCTTTAAAAACCTGTGAGTTGCATAAATAAAAAATTTACTTTTTATTTATGCAACTTTCTAGGATATTCTTTGGTAAAAATTTTTCTTTTTTCTTTTTTTTTTTTTTTGCAACCAAGTAATAGGTGTACATGAAGCTCCACAAGAAGTTTCTATAGTATACAAAACAAAATCTGTACTCTTTGTTTATTGAATGATTAAAATATACATTTACCTGTTCAGTCACTTGTCTTCATAAATCCTTTGTGCCTGGTAACCTTAATTAGCATTTATAGAAACACAGGTGTTCACCGGTATGTTATCTTCTAATATATAATTATGTACTTCAATGAGTGAAAAGTATGTGAAATAAATTTTGCCATGTGTCCCCCCCCAAAAAAAAACTGTGGGTATTTTTAATCAAAGGTAAGCTTTTTTGGGAGCTCAGAGCTTCTGCTTCTCACCGCTGCTCACCCAGAGAGACACACATGCCTCCCTGGGCTCCTCTTACTAAAATATCCTTAAAACTCAGTTTGGTAAACACAAGTACCATCCTTCTATTTTACCAAATCGCAGAGAGTTGGGGGCAACTGGTATAAGAGAGATGCTGAGCACCCCAGTGAATTCACCCCGAGTCCAGACTCTTGTATTGCCAAGTGATACTCCCAGAAGTAAGCCAAGACATGGTACTTGGGAACAAGGGAGAGTCTCGCGCTACAAACCTTCCGCTCCTCCATGCCTGAGAGGTGGAGAGCCTTAAACAAGGGCTATGAAGAGGAGAGAACACCCAGCACTTACCTCCAGCTTGCACGGACAGGCAAAGGCAGAGGAATCAAAGAAAATGAGAGTGACAGGTCTTTGCCTTCCAGACTGTCCTTCAGTGAGTTTTCTTTAAACAACACAGTCTTTACACTCGCTTCTGTTCTCACTTTTCTTGCTTGGCTTGTTGTGTGACTTACGACCAGTTGCTTGGCCTCTCTGAGCCCAGGTTCCAGCTCAGTCACAGCCACATCTGATGATGACCTGTTACCAACAGGAAGGCAGAAATTAATTGTGGGATTGCAAGTTTCCAAGCTGCCTGGCACTTGGGGATTATTGGCTTAAAAATGTAAGTCCCTGGGCTCAAGAATAGTGTAAGTCTCAGACCTTTGTCAGAATGTAATGGAAATCAGAAAAAAAAGTCATTGGTTCTTCCATATTGAACCCCTGTGTCTATCTGCTTCTCCCATATCCACCCTCTTGCAACAAAGGTCAGGTGATGAAAGATTCCAGATGGTTCCGAATTTTCACTTTTGTCATTCATTATCAGGACAGAACAGGTAACTATAAAAGGGAGGGTGAGGGTGGGAGGGATGCTGGGACCATCGGTGTTGGTGGAGGGTGGGCACTGGTGGAGGGATGGGTACCCGAGCATTGTATGGCTGAAATACAAGCACAAAAATATGTAAATCTGTAAGTGTACCTCACGGTGATTCACTAATAAAAATATTAAAAAAAGGGAGGGTGATTGCAAAAAGAACTGATTTTGTCAAGTTCTGAAGATACAGGGTTTGTCCTCCCTTCTTTCTTCTGCTCTTTCCCCTATACATACCACACTTATCACCACACTGATGCACACACACACACCACAGAAACACACATCACGTACACACACACCACACACACATGCTTACACACACCAAACACAAACACACAGACACGCACAAACGCACATCTGCATGCACAACCCACCACACACATACCACGCACATGCATACACACAAACATATATGTCATGCACACACATCACACCCACACACATTCCACTTGCATCTTTCTCTCTCTCTCTCTCTCTCTCTCTCTCACACACACACACACACACGCCCGTACCAGCACAGACTTGCAGGGGGCAAAAGCGACCCAGGTAAATTAGAGAGAACAGGTAAAACTAGAAACAGGTAAAACCAGAAGGAACAAAAGCAGAGAGAAAAAGCCCCGCCGAAGATGGGCCCCAGAAGGGAGAGACTCAAGTGAACTCAAGTGACAAGGAACTGCAAGAGGCAGGGAGGATGAGGGTCCCCCCGCAGGGAGAGGGAAGGAGAAAAAGCTTTTCTGAGAGCACAATAGATGTGGACAGGTGGGACTCAGAAGGAGGAAGAAGGTAGAGGAGGGCTTATTTTGCTCTTTGTTTAAGAAGGGGAACAAAGGCTGAAGAAAAGAGCCCCACAGACTTGGAGATCCAGTGGGAGAGAGTCCGAGGGGTAAACCTGAAGAGGACCAGAGAAGGAGGCAGGAGACAGCGGAGAAGATGGGGAAAGTCTGAGATACGGGTGGGGGTGTGAGGAGGGCCTGGGAAAGGGAGATCGGAGCCACACCACAGAGAGAGAGAGACACACAGAGAGAGAGAGAGAGAGAGAGAGAGAGAGAGAGAGACGCAGTTGGACGGGGTCTGGGGAGAGGCAGGGCATGTCCAAGCTCCTGGACAGACATACAAATAGGCAGAGAAAGTGCTGGAAGGGCGACTATGAGCAAAAAGGTAGGCACTATGGAAGGGGGTGATGGACCGAGTACTGGAGGGAGAGAAAGCAGAAGGTGAGGGGGGCAGGCTCAAGGGGGGAACCCAGAGTCGCACGAGGGGGGATCCTTGAATCAGAAGGGATCTCACCTGAGGACGGTGAGCAATGCACATAGGAGGGGAAGAAAGGCAGACAGCAGGGACAGAGGCAGGCCGGAAGGCCAGGGAGGGAGTGAACGGAATCTCAGAGAGAGAAAACAGAATCAGGCAGAAAGAGGGAAAGAGGCTGGAGAGGGAAGGAGAAGACAGAGAAGTAAAGGGCTCAGAGAGACTGGCAGAGACCGGCAGCCCAGCACCCACTCACAGGCTGTGAGCAGGACTCGGACCAGGGAGGGTCCTCCCCAGCTCCCCCAAGGCTGGGCGTGGGGGGCAGCGGCAGCCTTGCTGGCTCCCCGCAATGGTTGGGGGTGTAAGGTGTCCTGAGCTTATAACCCTGCAGGAACTGGGCTCTGCGCAGGCTCCCACAGACTTGGGGCCACTCCTGAGTGACGTGTGGTCCCCAGGCCCCAACCAGGAGAGGTGCGGAAGCAGCTCTCATCTCAGAGCGCAAGACCTGGGCTCCCTGCAGCACCTCACTCCCACAGGACACTCAGGCCTTCTGGAGGCCCAGGTCGGGCTGGGGGCTGAGGAGCAGCTGGGGGCAGCAGGGCGGAGGAGGCAGGGGTGCTCTGGGGCCCCACAGGGCCCAGAGTGTAGCTCTCTGCTCAGCTGTGTCAACTTCCCTAGAAACAAACAATGAGGCACCCTGGGGGGTCCGGGCAAGGGAGGCCACGAAATTGTCTCCCTGTGCCAGGGGGCGCACTCAGGGCTGGCTCTGCCCACTTGGCCCTGCAAGCGAAGTGTCTCCAATTCCTGAGCTTTCTCAGTCCAGGCATGTTGGAGAGCTGAAAGATCAGGTCATTGGCTCAGAAACAGGAAGCCTGCAAAACAGAAACAGGGAGGTAAACATGAAGTAGAACTTCTAGTCAACGGTGGCTGACTAGACTGGTGTCACTAGACTGGTGTATGTTCCAGGGCCAGTAACACAGGCTGTGCCTTCTGTGGGACATGGTATGTGTCAGCGTGTGTTTGACAGAACATGTGCCTGTGGAGGCCTTCAAGGGCCCGGTGGCACCCAGGTCTCAGTCCTTGTGGTTTTTATATTGCTTGATGAGAAGCTGTTTTCAACAGGAGAGTCACAGCAGCCTCTTTCTCCTGCTGAGGGAGGACAGGACTGGGGGCAGAGCGTTTCACATGCATCTGAAACCCACTTCGCCCCTCAGAGACCCTCAGGGTTGCAGGCTTCTGCCTATTGCCCAGAGAAGCCCCACCCACCCCATCACCCTACCCCACCCCCACCAACGACCCCTCCCCCTTCTTGTATCTTTTCCAAGTCTTTCCTCACTGCCCATTCTGGGCTCTGTGGTCCCTCTGCCTTCTCGGGGAGCGGGGGCAAGGCCTGAGCACCACCACTGAGCTTCGGAGATAGAAGCATTTACACAGCTGCGCCAATAGCTTCTCGCTTGCGGCTTCTCCCTGGTGCCAGAACCCTGAATGATTTCCATCTGTGGAATCTGGCAAGTCACACCTCTCACCACTCAGCACATAACCCACGGCCCCTCCCTGAGACGCCCTTGCTCTCTGCCGGCTCCTCAGAAGAACCTTCCAGAACGGCTCGTTCTGTTCCTCTCTGTGTTGTAGTGTCACTGCCCAAAGGATTGGTTCTGTAAGTATTTAATGAAGTCAATGGTGGGTCAGAACTTACCGGTCCCTGGAGCAAGCTGTTGTGGCCTTGACCCTTTCCGTGAGCGAGCCTGTGGTGTCTGGGGCTGGAGGTGGAGGCGAGTGCCCTCAGTGCAGGGCAGAAAGGCACTCATTCCTTGTCACGTGGGAATAAGGAGCACCAGCCCCATAGACTCCACTCCCTGCCCCCCGCCCCTTATGAGGCATGTGGAATGAGATCATAAGAGTTTAAAAGATGAATAAGAGTTTGATGAACGGAGAAGGCAGGAAAGGGCTTTCCTAGTCTGGGGGAGGTGGAGTACAAGGACACAGGAAAGGGGCAGAGGGTGGCTGGCTATGAACCACCCCCCGCACCGCATGCGGGCATCATGAGTGACACGGACGTCTGTGTTTCCAGCGTCAAGCACAGGGCTTGGTACCAACGGAGTCCCAGGGAGCACCGAGTGGGAAGGGAACTTGAGAGAAGTTGGGCAGAGAGTACGGAGTCCTGGGCGCAGGGGTGGGGAGGGAGGCGAGGAGGACAAGAGAGAATAGGTTTGGGATTCTTGCTTGGCTGGTTGGGGATTCCCACTTAGCTCTCGAGTCTCTGAAGGCTCCTGGTGCTGTGTGGTGGCACTCCTGGGGGCGCCGTAGGTGTTGCTGGCTCTCTTCCATAGCCCATTCCCAGACCTTGGTCCTCCACCCTGCAACCTGCTCCCCAAGGGTGCACTCTCCCAAATCCCTTAAAGGCAGAAAACTTCATATCCTAGCCAAAAATCTAGATAAAGAACTTGGCAGTGGATGCTTTTCTTTCCATTTGTTTGTACGGAAAAATAAGTGCCATTTGTTTCTTTTGCAAATTAATTTGTATGAAAAAATAACTGCCACCTCTGCCTTTTGGGGGGGAAAGGCAGAATGCAAACAACAACAGTAAAAACAAAGCATGTTTTGCACATATCTTCAAATTAAAATCACCCTATTATGCATAAACGAAAGTCCTTTATTAAAAAGTACAGAGTCACCCAGATTTGTGCGCCCTGAAAAAACCAAGGAGAAATGGTTTCTCTCTAGACACACAAAAAGCCGAAGTGCAAAGGAACCAACAATTGAATCACAGCGTGACCTCGATAAGTTTTCTCGTTCAAAACTCTCAAAGGTGCATAATAGCTCGCTCTAACTTACAAGGGGAGAAACTGGAAAGCAAGCCGCAAATCTTGCCAGTTGTTCTGACACATTGCAATCTTGGGAGAGGAGACCATGGGGCTCAAGGGTGGCAACAACTTACTGGGGAAGTTTGTGGTCCTGAGGAACGAACTGGTCTTAAAGCCCGACAAAAATGTACACTGGTGGAGGGATGGGTGTTGGAATACTGTATGACTGAAATCCAATCATGAACATCTTTGTAGAAAAGGGAAAAAGAGAGAGAAAAGAAAAAAATTGTTTTAGGTACTAAATAAGACTGTAAAAAAGAAATAAAATGTAAACTCCTACTCTAAAGAAGCAAGCAAAAAAAAAAACGAATAATATTAAGCCCAACAAATAAGTCTGTGTATCATTTTACTGAGTCAGTTTAACTCTGTGCCTGCTGCATTTATGAAATGACAGTAATTGCACCTGCCAGACAGGGTGGTTGTGAAAGTGAGAGAAAGGACATAGGTCAATGAGCGTGTCCTTCCTTCAGGAAGTGTGACCTCCTATTATAGATACGTCAATGGTGGCCAACTTGGCATTTCCTATCTGTTCCCACTCACAGACTTTCTGGGAAATCACTTCTTGTGGTGGCCCTCACTAATCCCTGCCTCCTGTTGTGTGATTCCCAGCCTGAGTGTATACCGAACCTGGTTTTACCTGCTAGTGGATAAAATAGGGCAGGTGTGAGAGAACACTTCCAAGGTGTGGTTATACAAGACCATGACTTTCATTTGGCTTGAACTCTGTGTGTCTGATTCTTTACACTGATTTGTTCTGATAAAATCAGTTGCCTGATTTCAATATTTTCAGATATTTTAATGAATATATGAAGATAGAGAATAAAATCCAATATATATTTTAAGAAAGGAAAATGCTATATCATATTTGTTGATCTATACTATTTTTTTTTGTTTTGCTTTTTGGGCCACATCCGGCAATGCTCAGGGGTTACTCCTGGCTCATGCACTCAGGAATTGCTCCTGGCGATGCTCAGGGGACCATATGGGGTGCTGGGAATCGAACCTGTGTCGGTCATGCTGGCTGCGTGCAAGGCAAACCCCTACCCACTGTGCTATCGCTCCAGCCCCAATATACTATTTTTTAATTATGAAAAATGCCTTGTATGTTATGCATGTATTGTCTATTGTAATCCTTCCAAAAACCTTCTGAGGTATTTTCTTCCCATTAACAGATACTCAGATAACTCCATCTGAGACTCAGGGAAATAAGGCAACTTGCCTGTCACCATTGAGTTAGTAAATAGTAAGCTGGGATTAAAACACAGAAATCTGACTTCAGCTCCTCCTGCTTCAGACAGCACTACTGACAGTCTTATGAAGAGATGTTGATTGACTTGCAACCCAGGGGTTACAAACAGAACAAAAAACACTACCACTGTTTTCCATCTGTGAGACAGTGAGGAACACTTGAATGTTTGTGATAGATACTATCCAGTGTTGATGAGCATGGGAGGAGATTGGTATAGCTTCTTGGAAGAATTTAGGAGGGTTTAGTCAATTTGAAAACTATTTAATCCTACAATCTGAAAAGTCTAGTTCTATACATGAATCTTAGAAAAAAATATTGTATATATTAAATGTATAAAGACATCTGTTGTAGAATTATTTGGAAAGCAAAAAAATTAATGTTAAAAATGCATATTAGATCAATGAAATGTGGCATACTCAAATACTTGCTAAAGGCAAGTTGAGGACTAGGGGATAGTGCAGGGGATACCTGAGTTTGATCCCTGATATCACATCACCTCCTGAGCATCACTGGGGACATTCCTGGAGTTTTCTGAACACTATCATGATGGTCCTGGTGCTCTATGGCATTGCAGTAGTCAAGTAGCACCACATCCTCAGACCTAGCACTGAACTGCCAGCTTGCTAGTTATCACCAGGAGTGGTCCTGAGACCTCTGAACACTGCTTGGGAGGCCACCCTCCAAAAACAAACAAGTTAATAGACAAATAAATAAAGACAAGTTAAGCCTATAATTAGAAAACCTGTAGGTACCAGAAACTTGATTATGAGTTAAATTTTCTCAGTTAAATTACTGATATCACGCTACCATTAATCACTTTTTGTTTGTTTGTTTGTTTGTTTGTTTGGGGGCCATGCTCAGGGGTTACTTCTGACTCTGCACTCTGGAATTACTCCTGGTGGTGTTCAGAGGACCATATGGGATGCCGGGGATCAAACCTAGGTTGGCCACATGCAAAGCAAATGCCCTACCCACTGTAATATCTCTCTGGTCCCTAATCAATTTTAAAATCCATACAAGTTGTACCTGTTACTCCTTGCTTTGATTGTGCATAAGTAGACATAACAAATAGGCATCAATTATTAGTAGTTGATTCAAAGGAGATAGGAATATACAAAGGGCACCTCCTCTTTATCTGTAATAATTTTTTAAGTAGGGGCCACATTATAGTGTTCTGTGGGGCTCTGAGCCACTCAGCTGAATTCAGCCCAGAGTGGGCTGGTAGTGCTCCAACTGGCGATGCTTGGGGATTCACTGGGGTCATACCCAGGGGTGCTGGGGTAGGCATGCAGTGCCAGGGTCTCCAATTGGTTCAGCATATGCTCTCCTGCTTTTTAAAAAGAAAATGAAAGGCTCAGAGTAATATCACAAAATATCACAAAGAATTTATTTGGGATGTGGGAAAATGAATTCTTTGTTATATTACATTTTAACAATCCCTTTGTATTTTTGCCTTTGAGTCTTTCCTCATATATAGGTACATATACAAACATATTTTTCTTTTATAAAACATATTTTATCTAACAAAAAGACAAAATATAAAATCAGACAAGAGTTTCACAGGTCTAGTCCAGACCAGACTAATTATTAGCTAACATATTACACAGGTATCTATTAAATAATTCAAGCTTGGGTTTTATAAAGTCCAGTACAAAGGTCAAGGCTACACATCACTTGAAATGTATGTCAGAGAGTTAACACAACTCTGTTCCCACAGTCTATCTGCTCTTAAGTCATTTTTTCATCCCGTACTCCAAAATCCTTTATATATTAGAAAAGAATATGCATATGTTTAACATCTGACTCTAACCATACTCAGCCAACATTTACTTCCAGAAGTGAGGAGAGAATCCAGAAAAAGCAAGCAGAGATGGCCACGAAGCCTGAGAACAGTTTTGATAGAAAGAATTCTTTGCTTTCATTATTCTGCGGAATTGTTGGCTGATGGCCATTGAAATTTTTGCCATCAACAGGGAGACCACAGTTTAAAGGGACCCACAACCTTTTCCAGCTGCTTACAGCACCAGGAAGGTGAAAGATGGTCAGATTTGATATACTTTTATAATACCACTTGAGCCCCATGACGCTGAACAACTTTGGAAAATACCCTGAGTTACCGAGTTGTCTTTCTGTTCCCAAACACTTTCAGAAAGGCCCCTTTTACATCCTTGTTCCGGAGGCTATAAATGATGGGGTTGAGGAAGGCAGAAACAACATTGTAAAAGAGAGCTAGCTTTTTGTCCCTCTCTGGGTCATACCAGGAACCGGGCCTCATATACATAATCATGGCTGGCCCGTAGAACATGGTGACCACAGTGACATGTGAAGCACATGTGGAGAAGGACTTGAGCCTTCCCTGGGTCGAGCGGATTCTTAATATGGAAGCAAAGATGCGGACATAAGAGGCCAGGATGAGGGAAAGCGGGACCAAAAGTAGGATAAAACCCAAGATAAAATCCAAACGATCGTTGAAAGATGTGTCTGCACAGGCCAACTTCAGGACAGCAGGAACTTCACAGAAGAAGTGGTTGATCTTGTAGGGGCCACAGTAGGGCAGACGCATAGTGAAGACAGTGTAGATCAGAGACCCAGCTATACTAATGGACCAACAGACTATGACCATCTTGATACAAACAGAGCGGCTCATGAGGAGGGTATAGTGTAAGGGGAAGCAAATGGCCACATACCTGTCATAGGCCATGATGGCATAGAGGACACACTCAGCAATGCCTAATACCAAGAAGATGAACATCTGGGCCACACATGCACCCCAGGAGATGGTTTTCCTTGGATGTACCATATTAACCAACATCTGGGGCACGGTGGTGGTGACGTAGCTCATGTCCACCAAGGAGAGGATACTAAGAAAGAAGTACATGGGTGTATGAAGGTGTGAATCCAGATAGATGAGGGTAACAATGAGTCCATTGCCCAGAAGGGTGATGAGGTAGAGGAGGAGAAAGAAGGTGAACAGGATGATTCTGACATGTGATTCACTGGAGAAGCCCAGGAGGATGAACTCGGACACAGCACTGTGGTTTTCCTTGCTGAGACTCTGCATGGTGATCTGCCCAGTAAAGATGAACAAGGACTTAAGAACTTCCCTGTTTTGGACATCAGAAGGAAGAACAGAATTGACAGAAGAAGCTAAGACACGTACACACACACACACACACACACACACACACACACACACACTACCTTCTGTGGATTTGGCTAAACATTTGTTGAGTGTATTTAAAAGGGAAAGAAGGGGGCTGGGAAGATAGACATGGCATAGTGGGTAGGGTGCTTGCTATGCACACAGCTGATCTGGGTTTAATTCCTTTGTCCTATATGATCCGAAGACCATCAGAAGTAATCCATGAGCACAGAGCCAGGAATAAGCTCTGAGCACTACTGAATGAAGAGAAGGAAGGAAGGAAGGAAGGAAGGAAGGAAGGAAGGAAGGAAGGAAGGAAGGAAGGAAGGAAGGAAGGGAGGGAGGGAGGGAGGGAAGGAGGCAGGCAGGTAGGCAGGCAGGCAGGCTAGAGTAGGTCCAGGATATAAATCATAAGATCCAAAATTATACCTGCAAAAGAGTATAGAATACTGATTGCCCACAGGCTTTTCTCTGGAAACTACCGTCATCCACAGAAGGCGGTATACTAGCTGTGCCTGTAGCAGGGAACTTAATCAACCCCAGGATACTGATGAATTCTACCAGAATGTACATTTGTCCAAATCTGGAAAGAAGGTCTCTGCTGAGCATTTACAAAGATCACACTGGAAATCTGTGTCGGTCAATTGTGGGATACTCTCAACTAAGAGCTGGTGTGGCAGTAATCCAAAGGAAAAGAAAACTGACACTAAGAAAATAAAAGCGGGAAGCCTTACAGAAGGGTTTCAAAAACAGTCAAGCTGGGAAGCTGAACAGAGGAACTGGACAATGCTCTGACTCCTGATGTGTTGTCTCAGCTCCTCTAAGACCAGTCAAAGCTTTGTTTCCTATCCTTGGATTGCTAATTTTTTTAGTTTCCTTGCAACAACCATTTCATGGCTTCAGATTAAATTCTGTTCTTGATTATCTTATGGTTGTCATTTATCCAGCTATGTGTCCTTGGGCGAGTCTCTTCACCTCCTCTAGACTCTGGTGCCTCCACCCCAGTAGAGAGAAATAAAACATCTATAGCACAGGGTTATGGCAAGGGATACATGAGAGATTGTATGTCAGGATATTTTATAAAAAAAAATTTAAACACTAGGCAAACAAAAGTAGTTAAGTGGAAGGAGTCTGGGAACCATAAACGCTGGAGCTAGTCCTGACTGTCCCTGATTAGATGTGTGACCCCAAGTTTCTCCATTCCCCCTTTAAAAATTAATCTGTTGGACTTCACTATCCTGTGGATCCCTTCCAGCTCGAATATTCTTTGTATGAGACTATGGAGTGAGCACCGAGGGGAGATCTGAGCAGTTAGATGAGCAGAACTGTATTGACAGGAGAGTCCATATAGGAATCAGAAGTAGAATCCAGGGCACATCAAACAAGTAGAACAGAAATCTGAACATCAACACACCTGAGTCTTGCAGCTTCTTTACCTATCCCATGTCACTTTACCTCTGAGTCCCTTGGTTTTCTTCTATAAAATGGAAGTAACGGTTCCGCCATAGTGGAAACTGTGTGAAATATACCACTCTCTAGAAAGTGCCTAATCAATTATGGCCTTTCAGATAACTGGAAGCGAGGTGGAAGGAGAAGTGGAGGGAAACGCATCTCCTCTCTTAATTGTGGCAATTTTTGTGCACATGAGGTTCTGAAACACTAGACTGAAAACGGGATTAAGAGGAGTGATTGGCAAGGGAACCTGCAGGAAAAAAACCCAGGTATGCAGGACCTATGACTTAAATCTTCAAGCTTTCTCAGATCAGAACTGGGCCTCCTTCTCCCAGCTCTCAAGTTTACCAGCAGCATGGCAGTCACACCCACAAACGTCCCCTGGTGCCACATAATCTCATCAATGACCAAGATCCAGAGATTCAGAAATAAAGTTCCTGGAAGAGAGCAACATAGGCCTTACCCATGAATGAATCCGCTCTATAATCATATTCTAAATTTCAGAATTCCTAGAGCGCATGTCTGCTCTCATACGCTACCCCACTAATATACCAAGAGTAGTACAAATTTATTTGGGTTTAACATAAATGTTAGTGATAGCACAGCGGTAGGGTGTTTGCCTTGCACTCAGCCAACATGGCCGATCCGAGTTCGATTCCTCCGCCCCTCTCGGAGAGCCCGGCAAGCTACCGAGAGTATTCGATATGCCAGACACAGTAACAACAAAGTCTCCAATGGAGGTAGCGATAGCACAGCGGGTAGGGCGTTCGCCTTACAAGCGGCCAACATGGCCGACCCGAGTTCGATTCCTCCGCCCCTCTCGGAGAGCCCGGCAAGCTACCGAGAGTATTTGATATGCCAGACACAGTAACAACAAAGTCTCCAATGGAGACGTTACTGGGCCCGCTTGAGCAAATCGATGAACAACGGGAGGACAGTGACAGTGACAGTGAACATAAATGTTAATAATCTCTTATACAAGGGCTTAATGGCTCCAGAGTGAAATACAACAATCTTCACACACTTTCCTCTTATGGTGATGTGAAGGTACAGTGGTGGTGGGGTTGATGTTTGAATATTAAACGTAATAAATTACTGTAAACAACTTTATAAAAATAAAATTAAATTTAAAAAAAAAAGAGGAGTGATTTGTTCAGAATGATGGTGGAACTCCAAAGGTGGAAAGGATAGTGGTAAAGGATAGTGAATTTTATGTTGAGTTTTAGGAAACAGAAATAATTGGATAAAAAAAATGATATGTCCCAGATCAGGAATGTTTATGAAGGTAAGAGGAGAACCAGAGAATCTCAGAGCCGTGGACTCTGGGAGAGAGCGTTTTAAGGATAGTAATTGGTCAGTAATGCAAATGGCAAATCCTGAGGCCAGAAGGATGAGGGTTCTGAGTGAGGAGCTGCTTCCCTCCTTCCCACACTGCAGAACTGGAATTTCCCCTTCCTGATTCACCTACCAGAACATTCTATTTCACCTACATGTCCTTTTTTACACCTTCTTGGGGCAAATGTAAAGCCTTTCTTCACCTGGATCTGCCCAATTTTCACCCGTTATCTTGAGACTTCTGAGCCAGGAAGCTAATAGTACAACCACCTAATGGACCCTATCCTTGGCAGGCAGGTTTGCTTCTCTCTGAGCCACAGCTCTTCTGAGCCACCAGACTTCTTCAGCACCTGCCATGGGTGCATTCAGACCCGACCTGCCTCTGTTGTAGCCGTGGAATCTGCTGGAAATGACTTACTTCCTGCTTTACACCCCACTAACTTTCTGTGCCCAGTTTGTAGTTTCCAATCCCTTCCAGTCTATCTTGGTGGATTTTGTGTTTTATCTTCCTAGCAGGCTGTTAGATCTCTCAGGAACATCTAGTGGAAGTCAACAGATGGTCTTTGGAGTTCCATTACCGAACTAGTTTTCTCTGCTGTAACACTGGTTCCTATTCTGCCTTCCCCCAAGCTGGTCCCTTGAAGTATTAGGCCTAACCCTTGAGCCCCTGAATGCAGTGGCTGTCAGGCTCATAACCACTGTGTTTTGTGCCTTTTTCAAAAGTGCCGGTGATGAGATCATAGAATTTCTCCCAAAAGAAAAATTCCCATTTATATCCAATCTCTTCCACCTGATAAACACCCTATTAAATCCTAATCTCTCCTCTTCTGGTAGAGAAGAAGGACAGGACTCCTGGTCAGGGAGGTCCAGGGCATTTAGGGTGTGGGACAGGAGGGTGCTCCTGGAAGAATCTGTACAAGTCTGGAAAGGGCCATAAAAGTAGCACTGGAGATCCCACTCATGCTCAGTGAAGGAAAGTGTCCTTCTGCATAAGGCAGAGAAAACTAAGTTAGAGGTGACATACACAACACACACTGTCACTCCCATGTTCATCGATTTACTCGAGTGGGCACCAGTAACGTCGCCATTGTGAGACTTATTACTGTTTTGGGAATATCAAATACATCACGGGTAGCTTGCTAGGATTTGCCGTGTGAGTGGGATACTCTTGGTAGCTTGCTGGACTCTCTGAGAGGGGCGGAAAAATCGAACCAGGCTCTGCCAGGTTGGGCGGGGCAGCTGTGAGCAAGGCAAACGCCCTACCCACTGTGGTAGCCCTCCAGCCCGGAGGTGACATAAGGCAGACAAAACTAAGGAAGACCCCCAGTGTCCTTCTATCTCACCTGCAGACATCCACACCTTCTCTTCTGTCAGAATATCTCCTTTCTTCTACAAAGCCTTCAGTCTGGCTTCTCTGGTCTCTGTGTTGCCGTGGAAAGCAGGTCACTCCTTCTCCCTAGCAAGGAGGTCATGCAGAGGGGATCTTATGAGTGTTTTGGTTACAGAGAAGCCAGGAGGGAGGGACTTCCAGCTGGCAGCCCCAGGAGTCTTCTTCACATCAAAATGAGGTAGGAAGGTGCATCATCAATCCCTTGCCAGCTGAAGCTTCCTCGTCCACAATGTAACACAACATAGAGCCCCATGCCAGATTAGATTAGGAAGATTAATCCCCCAAGACATTTCAACCTTTGTCACTAGAGCTAGTGAGCTGGACATCCTTCTGAAATTTCCATTTGGGAACTGAAACTTCTTTTCACTGAGACTTAGAGGAGAGCAAGGTTTTACATGTCTCTGTGTGAGTAGTGACGACACTAGTAAGATGTGTTTGGTTTCATTCTGTAACCTTTTTTTTGTCTTTAATATCCTCAGTCATATCATATCAATAATAATAATAATTGCTATAATAAAAGGAAGGAAGAAAGGAGAGAGAGATAGAGAGGACATGGAGAAATGAGAACATATCCCCTGTTCATGGATTTAGGCAATTAAAATCATTAAAATGGCAATACACTCAAAAGCACTGTACTCATTCAATTCAGTCCTCATAAGGATACCCATGTCACTTTTCAAAGAAATAGACTAAACATTCCTGAAATCCATATGAGACAATAACCACCACCACCATTCCGAATAGCTAAAGCAATCCTTAGGGAAAAGAAAATAGAAGGCATCACTTTCCCCAACTTCAAACTGTACTACAAAGTAGTAGTAATTAAAACGGCGTGGTAGAGGAATAAATTCAGACCCTCAGATCAATGGAATAGAGTTGAATATACTGATAAAGACCCTCAGGTATATAATCAGTTCCTCTTCAATAAATAATCAAAAAACATGAAGTGGAGCAAGGAATGCCTCTTCAAGTGGTGTTGGGAAATTTGCCAAAAAATATAAACATGCAAAAAAATAAACGCAGACTTCTTTCTATCGCAATACACAAAAATCAAGTCAAAATGGATTAAAGGCCTCAATATCAGACCTGAATCTTTAAGGTACATAGAGGAAAACATAGGCAGAACTCTTCGTGACATTGAAGCTAAAGGCATCTACAAGGACGAAACACAACTGACCAAGCAAATGGAAGCAAAGATAAACAAATGGGACCACATTAAACTAAGAAGCTTCTGAGCCTCAAAGGACACAATGACCAGGATACAAAGACAGCCCATAGAATGGAGAAATTTATTTACTCAACACCAGTCTGAGCAAAGATATATGTAAGACTTTGGTAGAACTTTACAAGAAAAAAACACTCAGCCCCATCAAAAAAAATGGGAAGAAGAGACAAACAGAAACCTCCTCAAAGAAGAAATACAAATGACTAAATGGGACATGAAAAAAATCTCTACACCACTAATCAGGGAGATGTAAATCAAAACAACAATGAGGTATCATCTCATGCCTCAGAGACTGGCACACATTAAAAAAAAAAAAAACAAGAACAACCAGTGCCAGTGATGATGTGGGGAGAAAGGTACTCTCATTTACTGCTGGTGGGAATGTTGACTGGCCCAGTCTTTTGGTAAAACAATCTGAATAGTCCTCAAAAACACTTGAAATTGAGCTTCCATATGTCCCAGCAATACTGCTCCTGGGAATATACCCTAAGGTCCAAAAACACTATGCAGAAAAGTCATCTGCACTCCTTTATTCATTGCAGTACTTTTCACAGTAGCCAGAATCTGGAGCAACCAGAATCTGGAAACAACCAGAATCTGGAAACAAGTACCCAAGAACAGATGAGTAGATGAAGAAACTATGATGCAGCTACACAATGGAGTACTATGCGGCCTTTAGGAAAAATTAAACAATAAAACCTTCTTATATATGGATGGTGTGATAGCACAGGGCTGGAGTGATAGCACAACGGTAGGGCGTTTGCCTTGCATGCAGCGAACATGGTCGACCCGAGTTCGATTCCTCCGCCCCTCTCAGAGAGCCCGGCAAGCTACCGAAAGTATCTCACCCGCACGGCAGAGCCTGACAAGCTCCCCGTGATGTATTCGATATGCCAAACACAGTAACAACAACGTCTCCAATGGAGACGTTACTGGGCCCGCTCGAGCAAATCGGTGAACAACGGGAGGATAGTGTGACAGTGTGATATATGGATGGACATAGAGAGTATCATGCTGAGTGAAATGAGTCAGAGGGAGAGGAATAGACATAGAATGATTGCTCTCATTTGCGAGATATCACTTAATCACTTAATTTGCGAGATATATATATTTTTTTAAAAAAACATGGTTTGAGAATAATACCCAGAAACAGTAGAAATGAGGGCCAGGAGGACTGGTCAATGGTAAGAAATTTTCCACAAGTGAGGGGGAGTGCAGTTAGGACAGAGAAGGGACCACTATGACAATGATAGTTGGAAATGATCACTCTGGAGAAGAACTAAGTGCTGGAAGGAGGTAAAGTGACATACACGATAGTTTTTCAATAGCAGTATCATAACCCACAGTGCCTAAAAGGAAGAGGAGAGATAGGTGTGGGAAGAGGAGAGAGAGAGAGAGAGAGAGAAAGAGAGAGAGAGAGAGAGAAGTGTCTGATATAGAGGCAGGCTGGTGGGTGGATCTCTAGGGACATTGGTGGTGGGAGGATGGGTGGTAGATCATTGTATGACTGAAACTCACTGTAGCACTGTCTTCCCGTTGTTCATCGAGTTGCTCGAGCGGGCCCAGTAACATCTCCATTGTGAGACTTGTTGTTACTGTGTTTGACATATTGAATATGTCATGGGGAGCTTGCCAGGCTCTGCCATGCAGGCAAGATACTCTTGGTAGCTTGCCAGGCTCTCCAAGAGGGGCAGAGGAAATGAACCTGGGTCAACCGGATTGGCCACGTTCAAGGCAAACGCCCTACCAATGTGCTATCACTCCATTCATGAATAACTTTGTAACTGAGTATCTTATGGAGATTCAAGAAAAAATTAGAGAGAAAGAGAGAGAGAGAGAGAGAGAGAGAGAGAGAGAGAGAGAGATGGGTAAACAATTTGAACATTCCTCAAAAACACCTGAAGTTGAGCTTCCATATGACACACTACTCCTAGGTCTTTGAGTCCAAAGTCATCTGAGTAACTTTGTAACTGAATATCTCATGGTGACTCAAGATATACACAGAGGTTAATTCAAGTGGATTAAAGACCCCAATATTAATCTGAATCCAGAAAATGTATTGAGGAAACAGGAAGAACTCTCCAGAATGTGAACCTTGAGGGGTCTTCATTGACTTGACTGTATTGGCAAAGAAAACAAAACCAAAGAAATTAACGACACAGATCACAACTCCGGGTTCAGCCTGAGTGAGTTCCTGTGCGTGATCAGAAAAGGTCCTGCTTGACCTTCTGGCCCCATGCAGGCCACTTGGTGCTCTGAGTTTCCAAACCTGCATCTGTCAGACAGGGTCAGTAATGCATCAAGCATTTCTCATGTATCATATGCCTCAAAAAAACCCGGTCCCCACTCCCCCAGCCAAGTATTATTACACTAGAAAGAACATAGCTCCTTTTCACAGGCAGGAAACCAAGGCTCTGGGAAGTTAGCTGACCAACCATATCTGTCTGATGACAAATCCCTGGGCCTTCTGGGCACCAGCTGCTTCCCCGGAGGAGGTTGTTGTCTTCAGAGCCTCCTGAGCAGCAGGGCGGGGCCCTCCCTGTGCCCTCAATGCCGAGTGTCTGCAGGGGCTATAGGCTGGCTCCTGATTGTTGGACAGATGCACCTGGGAAATGGGAGGGATCAGGGCATGAGGGCTTATCTAGAAGGGAAGAGCAACCAGACCCCCTACAGCCCTCAGAGGAAAGGCAGGGCAGGTAAGGGCTCCAGAAGGGCATTGGGGTTCTGGAAGCAGGTGAGGGAGGGAGGAGAGTGTGATAGGACGTGAGAGAGTGGGCGGCAGAGGGTGCCTCAGTGGTGTGCCAAAAGGAACAGACTTTCAGGTTCCTCTGAAGCAGTGTCCAGGTGTCCAACGAGCACTGGCAGGTGTGAGTGCCAGTCCCAGGGAGGAAGTGGCAGGCGCTGGCACGCCCTTTCCCAGGGAGGCTTCAGAGACAGATGCTTAGCTCTTGGGGCTCCTGGATTCTCAAGTTCACTCCCAGGAGTGGAGATTTGGTGACTCTGCAGTTTCCCAGATCAGATCTTGGGGTAAAGGTAAAAGGTAAAGGCCCTCCCGTTGATCGTCGATTTGCTCGAGCGGGCCCAGTAACGTCTCCATTGGAGATTTTGTTGTTACTGTGTCTGGCATATCGAATACTCTCGCTGGAGAGATAGTACAGATCTTGGGGTGCTACTGAGAATTCAGGAAGAGACTTGTAACCTAGAGCATAGAAGAGTAAGGTCAAGAGCTGGTCAGCTCTTGTCTGCCCTCCACACTGAGTGAAGCCCTGACCATAGTATCTGAGGAGACTTGAGATGGACCAGGGCTGGATGCCAGGGGCTAGACAAAGTCCATCAGTGTTCTTGGAAGCACACATGTAAGTAAGGTGTTCTGTGCAGGGGTGGGAGGTGAGGGGCACAGCCCACACTGCAGCCCCAGGGTCTGATACCCCCAGGCAGTTGAGAGTCCATCCTTTCCAAGCTAGTGACCCTCAGTGCCATGCCCTGACATTGTCTGCCCACCATGTTAATGATGCTCCTTGGTGGTCTCTGGGTCCCTCCCGCCCCATCTGTCTCTGCTTGGGACCTTTTCCATCCTTGTGCCCTTTGATGGGTAGCACCTGACCCCGACTTTGGCAGCCCACTGTCTTTAGTCTCCCAGGTTCCTCTGGCTGCTCGGGGATCTCACAGTTCACTCTACCTCTCCCAAGCCCTTAGGGAAGTCTTGCTGCTCGAGGCTCCCAGCCAACCCCCCAGCTAGCCCTTTCCCACCTTCCCTGGCCCCCAGAGGGTTCCAGAGGCTTCTGAGTGTAGCGTGAGGGGGATATGCACGAGCAGCCTGCTCTGGCACCACCTGCCAGGGCTCTGCCCTTCACTCAGGGCATCCGTTCCTCTGGCAAAGATCTGGGAAGGAGGGGGCTGTGGAGTGAAGGGCAGACAGGATTGGAACAGGCAGGGAGGAGACCCTGCAGCCTCACTGCTGCCGGGCGGCAGGTGCCCTGCCCGCTGTGCTACCGCCCCACTTCTCCTCCTGGTCCTGCTCCTCCTGCCCCCTTGTGCCAGCTTCTTCCCTGGAGGAGGTATGAAAAATGAGAGTAAGAGAGAGGGGTGGCAGGGAGGAGGGAGGACCTACACTGTGTTCTTGTCACAGAGGGGTGACAGCCATGTTCCTGGGCAGCCGTGTCATCTCTTTCCTTTGTCTGAAAAATAGGCTGAGGAGCACGTCATTCGAAGGTTGGCAGTGCAGGGCTCACGCTCAGCCTGTGGGCACTCAGGGACCTCCTAGTCCTGTTTGCTTTCGCAGGTAGCTGTTCTGATTGGAGGGCACCCAAATTAAAGGTTAAATTTCCAACTATCACCCTCTTATGGAGATAAAATACAAGAATGCCAAACACATGTAATTGTGTGTTGCAATAACTAGGAGGTAGTAACATTCTTAACATTATTGCCCTAATGAATTATTATTATTATTATTATGTTTTGGCCTGGATAGGAGTTGTAGATATGAGTGCCAATTCCACCCATCTTTTTCCCTCAAACCATTTGTTGAATTCTTGATTTCTCCCAGGGCACCATGACCTTTATTCACAGGTAATTTCTTCCAGGTCTCTGAGGAACTGAAGGGAAAAGCATAGGGAGATAAAAAGAAAAATCTAGAAACTTTCCTTCTCTTTTGGTCAAGGCTGCCTTGTGTCTCTCTGATAATTACTGTGAGATTACAGAAGGAAGCAACAAAATTTGGAAGCTATAGTGCTTGGTGAGAATGTACCCAATATACAGAATCTCTAATAAAGCCTTGCCATGAGCTGGAAAAGGGTCCAATGAACTGAGAAGCTGATAGCCAGGGGTTCTGGATACTAATTTTAACCATACACCCAACTCTCACTGTGGCACGTCATGTCTTCTCTCTTCATGTGGTATCTTGGGCCACTGTGATAGCTTCTCTATCACAGTGAACCCTTGCAACAGCTAAAATTCTCTTTACAGCCTCACTTGTCCAGAAGGCTCGTGACCAAAACTAGTGTGATTCATAGGAGAAAAGCCAAGATGTTGGTATAATGATCTTATTTTGTTCCCTATAGACAAGGAAGTCCTTTGAAGGTTTGAAATGGTGGTATGGCCATAGTTTTGATCTAGAAAGAATGCTCTGGAAACCACTACAGAGAATGGATTGGGCATGGATCTGGGCTGAGGGGTCTGAGATGAAAGCCAGAATAAAGGGAGATGTCAAGAGTTTGAACTGGACAGTGGCCAGGGAATTGGAGAGGAAGTGTATGGGCAAGAGGGATCTTGGAGGTGGCAGCTGTGAAACTTGGTGATGGGTCGGATGAAGGGGCATGAGAACAGAGCTGAGAGTTTTCCAAGTTTCTGATTGATGTGTCTGCCTGGGCATATACACCACTATCCCTAGATCCACATCAATTAAATTAATTCTAACACAAGATTCTTTGCCCTCATTAGTTGCTTTTCCCCCAGGATAATCAAGGACAGACAATGTGTTAGCAAATTGAGTATTCCGCTCAGTTCATTCTTGTTATAAGTTTCAGTTTTGCTGCACATGGGAATTCTTCCTGCTGCTGAAGATAAGAAGACTCAACCAAGTAGTGACTTTTTGTGTCTTTAAAACCCCCACCTGTGAGATGGAGATAATAATTCCATTCTATACTTTCCAGAGTCATCATGAGGCTCATAGAGAACATGACTGTCAAAGTGCTTTGTAAGATAGGCTCATGGCTTCATTCTCTATTTTTGATGCAAACAGAGGAAGAGAGCTCAGATCTATCATGGAAGTTATTGTATCTCCCTTTGTTATTCCTCACAGTGATTTTCTGGTTCTTATTCCTGAACATTAGGTAATTTTTCTCTAGGAAAAAATTTATCGTAAGGAGATTCAGTGGAAGGTTGATGGAGAGAAAGGAATCTGGGTGTGAAATAGCATCTGTAGGCATATGGATCTTCATAAATAGCTTGTTCCAGCTGCCAACAGCCTCCTCTCATGGTTAAAAAGGGTTGAATATTCTCTGACACCAGTTTTTAGCACAATCTCGTTGTATTAAAAAGTTAGATGTGGAAGAACATTTTCTATGCATGGCCTCAATGTAAAATATTTTCATTTCTATTTTATAGGAAAGGAAACTTATGCTGAGTAAATGAACTCAGTCCAATGTCAAATAGCAAGTAAGGCCAGGGATAAGATTCAGCAAAACTCACTATTTCTTTCTTTTAGAGAGAGAGAGAATAACGTACTCAAGAGAAAATGTGGGCTACACTAGAGTGAAGAGAGAGCCCCAGTACACATTTCAGCATTAGATACGAAAATACACAACTCAAGAGGGGATATATGGATGACACAGGTGCTTGGGCACCACATGTTCTGGGCAGCAGCAACACATGGGCACAGTCAGCACATGGGCTTGGGCAGCACATGAGTGCCAAAACCCAGTATTTCTAAATCTATTTCCTTTCTATCTGGGGAGACGAAAGCCCCTTTGGTCAAGGATATAGATTTATACAAAAGCTATCTGCCAGGCCCCTAAAAAGTCCTGGATAATACCTCTAAAATTCTATAAAAAAGCTTAAAGTTTCCAACTGTGCTATGTTCTTTGAAGTCAAAAAAATCGTTTGATATATTAAACAACATTGGCTGTTGTAAAGATACATTCCTGATGCTCCAAAGGAGAATGAGCAGATTAGAGAACTGCTTATTATCATGTCAGATAAGTTGGTGCAGAGGCAATAGCACTGACAGCATCAAGAGTTCTCCTCTTCCCTGGGACCAGAACGAAAGTACATGGAGGAAGGCATTGACTTGCATGCAGCTGAACTGGGTTCAATCCCAGCATCCCATATAGTTCCCTGAGCACACCAGGAGTGATTCCTGAGTGCAGAGTCAAGAGTAACCCCTGAGCATCGCTGGGTATGGTCTGAAAACCAAAATGAAAAAGAAAGTTCTTCTATTCCCTAAGTACTGACAAGGCATCTGACTGCTTGCTACTGAGGCTGTCCTCCCCTGTTCTTCACCAAGAAATTACAGCTCAGAGAAGTCATGTTGAACGTATCTTAGAATTGGTAGAATTTTAAAAGTGAACGTGATACTTACTCGTGTGAGAAGAAGCAAAAGAGATCAGGCATCTGAGAGAATGAAAATTAATAAAGGCACCCAGTATGGTGCAATATTGTTAAGAATGTTTGTTCGAATAGCTAAGATTGCATTGAAGTCTGGTTATGAAGAAACATCCATATTTTTTAGCTTAGATCTTTTGGGTAATTTTTTTACACAAAAATATCATTGAGTCCTTACAGAAAACTTTAAGTAAAACTATAGTAAGGAGACATGTTCTCATTTGTACTGAAAGAGGGAATGAAAGAGATACAAGGTTCATTCCAGGTCATTCTTTAAATATATTATAGAACCAGGAGTTAGAACTTAGCTCACGTTGTAGCATACCAGAGCCTGGGACGAAGTTAATGGTAGTCAGAAAACTGCCTTGGCCTGGGGGAAAACTGAGAGTACATGGAAAATAAGTTGATGTCTTCAATATGACTAAGTAAGTTCTTTTACTAATGAGCCAAATTACAGAGTCTGTACAAATAAATGCTTGTGTAGAAAAAACAAGTGTAAAAGTATAAACAAATATTTACATATTAAAAGTAAAAGGCCCTCCCATTGATCATCGATTTGCTCGAGCGGGCCCAGTAACGTCTCCATTGGAGACTTTGTTGTTACTGTGTCTGGCATATCGAATACTCTCGGTAGCTTGCCGGGCTCTCCGAGAGGGGCAGAGGAATCGAACTCGGGTCGGCCATGTTGGCCGCGTGTAAGGCGAACGCCCTACCCGCTGTGCTATCGCTCCAGCCCTATAATACATTATACATTATCCAGCCCTATAATACATTATAGGGCTCCAGCCCTATAATACAAATTATAGACAAAAAAGTATAAACAAATGTTTATTGGTAGATGCTGGTTGCCTTGCTAAGAAAGGGATGTAAAGGGGAAATAGAGCATCACTTGCCCACAGTTCCATTTCACAGAGTAGAAACTAAGGCTGAAATGGGTATCCTTTTGAGTCAGAGGAAGAGCATGGAATGGATGTGGAAGCCCATATCTAGTTTTCAATTTCCCAGGAGTTACAGCAGTGGGCTGTCACATTGGGGTGGTGGATTATGGTATTTCATCTTCACTAGACATTGACCCGTCCTAACCTCAGTAGTAGTTTCTACCATGGTCCATCGCTTTGCATGTTCTCTGTCTGAAATCGTGTCTTTCTTTTTCATTAAGAGGTAGACCACAATGCAAGTGCCTAACCAGTCCTCTGTGACTGAATTCATCCTCCTGGGCTTCTCCTTCAATCCCAGGAATACTCCCCTGCTTTTCTCAGCCTTCCTGATAATCTACCTATTAATTATTCTGGGGAACAGCTTGATCTCCATCCTCATCTGCCTGGATTCCCGCCTCCACACACCCATGTACTTTTTTATTGGCATCCTTTCTATGCTAGACCTGGGCTACACCACTACCACTGTGCCTCAGATGTTGGCACATCTGGTCAGCAGGAAGAAGACCATCTCTTTTGCCAGCTGTGTGACCCAAATGTACATTTTCTTAGTTCTAGGCATCACTGAGTCCTGGCTCTTTGCCATCATGTCCATAGACAGGTATGTAGCCATCTGCCACCCCCTGAGGTACAAAGTCATCATGAATCCATGGCTCTGTGTGTCAATGGTCATTTTCTGTGGACTTTGGGGTGTCCTCTCTGCTTTGGTCTATACTTACTTTGCCATGCGCCTGCCCTACTGTGGCCCCAACAAGATCAACCACTTCTTCTGTGAAATTCCTGCAGTCTTAAAGCTGGCCTGTGCAGATACCTCAATCAATGACCGGGTAGACTTTATTCTTGGATTTTGTGTCATCCTAGTCCCACTCTCCCTCATCCTTCTTGTTTATGTCAACATATTCATTGCCATCTTGAGAATCCGCTCAGCCCAGGGGCGAATCAAGGCCTTCTCCACCTGTGCCTCCCACATCACAGTGGTCACCATGTTTTGTGTTCCCGCCATGGTCATGTACATGAAGCCTGGCTCTCAGTCCTCCCCAGAAGACGACAAAAAGTTGGCTCTCTTCTACAATGTCATCTCTGCTTTCCTCAACCCCATCATCTACAGTCTCCGGAATAAGGATGTCAAGAGGGCTTTTCTCAAGGTGACGGGGTGTGGCAAGGCCACACAATGAGACCCAGAAGGACATTTGGGAACTAAAAAATACAATTCAGCATGCATCCTAAGAACTCACTCACATGGCCCCACAGCATCAGAATAGCCCTGAATCTCAGCTTAGCACAGGCCATTGGGGGACAGCCCACAGTTTGGCTATCTGACCCATCATTATGCTCTCAGACACAAGTCCTTCAGTTCTTTTTGGCTTTGGAGCAGTGTTTCTCAAAGTGGGTAATCCCCTCCCTAAAGGAGCCATCCAGGGGACACTAGTAACCCCAGATCTACAAACATCTCCCTGACTAGATGTGTGCTGACACCTAATTTTGCTCTCCCCTCTCCTCAGGTGTGTGTTGACCAATTATTTGCCATAAAACTAAAATTTGAAAGAAAAAAAAAGACTCTGGGAAATTTCTGTGTTTGTTCACTCACAGAATATACAGAAGGTATATTTCTAGGGGTGCACTGAGTGATTTTTTTCCTGAAAGGGAGCAGTTGACTGAATAAGCTTGAGGACCTCTTCACTAGAGTCTTAGTGGTACCAAAAAGAGGTGTCAGCATCATTAGAACCTTTGGTTTCGACAAAAGGAAAGGCCCATGGGCAGTTCCCGGTGCCTGGGTTTTGAGAAAGTTTGAGTACTCTGGAAGTGTCTGCATGGTGTTCTCTGGACAGAGAGGGAGGAGCACAGACTGAAATGGAGGATCCTGGTCCAAGGTGGACCCATAAGTGTTAGTACAATAACTTACAAGATGCGTTTATTTATTTTAAACTTCCATGCAGATTGAAGACAAGCTGGGATGGACCAAGGCCATCTGGTCTCTTCGACTTTCCCAGGCTTATCTCAGGTCACTCTGTTCCCTTCTTCTCCCTCCAAATAAACTGGTTTTCTCTCTGTGCCTTGATGTACCATACTCTTTCCCATCCTACCCATGTTCTTCCTCAATTCCTCACCTCCAGCCTCACACCACCTCCATCCTTTTCCATTTTCATGTCAATTCCTATTTCTCTGAAGAGTTCTTGCCATAACTGCAATTTCTTAAAGAAACTATTACTTGAGACTCCACGGTGAGTTAACCTTCCATATCACATTACATCTCTCATTTAACAATGTGGCTCAACAACTGAATTTTCTGCAAAATTGCAAATTCCATGAGGCTGAAACCATGACTGTCCAGCTCACTAGGCGTTTTTATTATTTTTGGGGGGAGAGGGGAAGAGGTGTTGTTTGGTTTGTTGGTTTTGAACCACACCTTATAGTGTTGAGGGTTTATGCCAGGTTCTGTTCTCAAGGATTACACCTGGCAGGCTCTGGGAACTATAGAATGTCAGGGATTGAATAGGTCAGCCATGGGCAAAGCAAGAGTCCTGCTTGCTGTACTATCTCTCCGTCCCATTTCCAGCTGACTGTTTTGTCCTGAGATCAGATGAGATCGGGCGCGTTCAGGGTGGTATCTCGCCCGCATGGCAGAGCCTGGCAAGCTACCTGTGACGCACTCGATATGCCAAACACAGTAACAACAAGTCTCATGATGGAGACGTTACTGGGCCCGTTCGAGCAAATCGATGAACAACGGGAGGACTGTAACCGTGACCGTTTTTGTCCTGAGGCTCTAGTTCCACGCATTCCATATACCCACCCTCAAAAGATAAATAGCATTTAAAAAAAAAAGACTAATATATGCTAAACCTCAAAGAGGAAAGGTGGGGCCAGTAAGTGGGGTATTCAATGAATTAGGCTTAACAAACTGTGGGGGGAAGTTGCAGGGAGTAGATAAAAGGATTAGATGTTGCTATTCAGCTACATTATTTGAAAAAAAAAAGCTACTTGCCTTCAGTCCATAAGCATGGACTGAAGCAGTGGAATAGCATTGCTTTACCTGTCAAATTAGTGAAGTTAGAAAAATGGTAACGATAATCACCATTACCATTTTTGAGAAGGATGAGCTGACTGAACACCCATACTCATTGGTGAAAAGAATTTTATTTAGGGAGCAGTAAAATAGCTCCAAAGACTGGAACACAGGTTTTGTAGGCAGCATGTGGAAGACTAGGTTTGATCCCCATCACTGCATGATCCCCCCAAGGACTAAGGTGGAGTAGCCCCTGAGCACTGTCAGGTGTAGCCCAAAAAGAAAAGGAATAAAAAAGAAAAAAAGGAAAGGAAAGAAATCAAGAATTTTATTGGCTTTTTTATTAGTTTTTAGATCAGTGCCTTCTACATTGTAAACAATTAATACATTTGTGAAATGAGCAATAATAGTACTCATAATTCTGGCTTTGTTTTTTGAACTTAAGTGCCAATACAGTTTTATGAATTTTACATATACTAGTTCAGTTAGTAAAAATATCAACAAATACAAAGCACCCAACAATATATATCATGAGCTTTTACAATTTTGTATACTTGGACCTAGTAATTTTACTTCTACGTCCAAAGAATAGAAATAGACCAAGTTTTATGTACTCTACTCATCAAAGAATATCAGAAGTAGCTATATCATGTATCAACTATATGAAATAGTATGCAATCAGTACAATGTTTTCTTTTTTGGCTTTTTGGGTCACACCCGGCGATGCTCAGGGGTTACTCCTAGCTCATGCACTCAGGAATTGCTCCTGGCGGTGCTCAGGGGACCATATGGGGTGCTGGGAATTGAACCTGTGTCGGTCATGTTGGTTGCGTGCAAGGCAAATGCCCTACCCGCTGTGCTATCGCTCCAGCCCCCAATCAGTACAATGTTTTGAAGTAAAATTTATTTACTTTGTAAACTATGCCATGTTATATGGGGGAAATGAACATAAAACTGTATATAAAAAAATGAACCCACAGTTGTGAGTCAGAGGTAGAGTGCCAGCCTCACATGTGTGGGACAGTACTTCCAATCCCCTTATTGCTACACACTGCTGTGTGTGATTCCTGATAGCACCAGTGTCAACTCTCAGAAGCCACTCATGTAAGCCCTAGCACTGACACAAATCTAGGTTCCTGGACAGTGCAACAATGACAATCAACACCAAGGGAAGGAAAGCAGAAGACAAATCAAATAAGACATGGAAAAGTACCTTTCAAAAAGTTAATTCAATTTTAATAAAGTGTGCATATGGACTTTTTATATATGGAAGGATAAATATTAACATATTAGCAGCGGATATCTCTGAGTAGTAAGATAAAAGGTAAAAGGTAAAGGCCCTCCCGTTGTTCATCAATTTGCTCGAGCGGGCCCAGTAACGTCTCCATCGGAGACTTTGTTGTTACTGTGTCTGGCATATCGAATACGTCATGGGTGGCTTGCCAGGCTCTGCCGTGCGGGCGAGATACTCTCGGTAGCTTGCCGGGCTCTCCGAGAGGGGCAGAGGAATCGAACTCGGGTCGGCCATGTTGGCTACGTGCAAGGCAAACGCCCTACCGCTGTGCTATCGCTCCAGCTCCTTTTGGCTAAGATCAAGTGTAGAGTAGTAAGATAAGTGATCTTTATATTTGCTTATAATTTACTATTTTTTTAAAATTTCTGTCATCATACATATTATCTTTAGCAGAAAGAAATAAAGGGTTTTTTTTTTTTTTGGCTTTTTGGGTCACACCTGGCGTTGCACAGGGGTTACTCCTGGCTCATGCACTCAGGAATTACTCCTGGAGGTGTTCGGGAGACCATAAGGGATGCTGGGAATCAAACCCAGGTTGGCCGCGTGCTAGGCAAATGCACTACCCGCTGTGCTACCCCTCCAGCCCCAAGAAATAAAGATTTCTTGAAGAATATTTGTTGTTCTGACGGGGAAAAAAGGCCATGGTAGCAGCATCATTTATTCATCACTGCCTCCTCTATGGCAGACCTACCTCTGGGTCCCATGACTATATGATAAAGAATCTGTGTTCCAATCTTGTGAGGAATAAACAAGGGATCAGTCAAGGTGCCACAAAATACTGCTAGACTCGTGTTTAAAACTTGGAGGGAGTGAGAAGTGAGGAGGTGGGCTAGGCTTTACAGATGATGCCACAATTCTGTTGAGTGTTAGGAAGCATTTGTTAGATATCCTGGAGAAATGAGTCAAGGGATGGTTGAGCATATTTCAAGACAGCAAAGACCAGATGCTGGAAGTTTGGAGAGTGGAAGGACATTTTGAGGAGAGGTCCAGGCAGGGAGAGCAGATGTGTCATGTAAAGAACTGGCAAGCTATTAAAGAAATCAGGAATTTTCCTTCTTTAGAAAGGTATGTCCCAAGGACTGGTACCTGTAACTTTTATTCTGAAAAATATTGTAAAGCAAATATTTCCTACCCAAATGGGCTCAGAGGGGGTATGATGCCACCAACAGATCAATCTGTACCTGGGTGAGTTCATCAGCAGTCTGATGGTGACTTCAGGCTTCCTGACACCTCAAAATTGTTGCTGTGCCTTTGGCCGGACCCCAGCAACTTGGAACCAAGTTTGCCAAGAAATTAAATGGCCGAAAGTTAGGTATGTGGGAGCCATGCTCACAAATCACCTCTGACTCAGCTATACAAACTCACTTATTGGCCTTATTTCAGAGACCCATAGATAAATTTTAAAAGAGATCAGAAGACACAGTTAATCTCAGGACTGCGCATGGCTGAACAGACTGGGGTAAGTCAGACGAGGGCGGCTTGGCCTGGTGGCCCACCCAACAAGAGCCCCCAGCAACCACTTCCTTCCACAATCCAAAATCACCGCTATATCCCCGGCCTGACTCCACTGTCTCAGGACGGATCTCACCAAGATATAATCTGTTGAAAATTCTGGGATGCGGGTTTGGTGACTGAAACCTCCAGACTTTCCCAGAGTTGGAGTGGGCTACCTCCCCCCACTTCCCAATACTCATGGGAGCACTGGCAGTCACACCCACAAACCAACTCCAGCACCATCCTATAAGCTCTACTACATGGTCCTGCTTCAGAGACCCATAAATAAATCACTAAAGAGATCAAAAGCCTCAGTTAAGCTCAGACCTGTGCTTGGACCCACGTTTCAGCATGGACCTCACCAAGATATACTCTGCTGAAAATTTTGGTATGCAGGGGATTTTTGGGATTTGTTGTTGTTGTTGTTGTTGTTTTTGCTTTTTGGGTCACACCCGTCGGTGCTCAGGGGCTACTCCTGGCTCTGCACTCAGGAATTACTCCTGGTGGTGCTTGGGGGGGGGGCATTATGGGATGCTGGGGGCTTGAACCTGGGTTGGCCGCATGCAAGGCAAGTTCCCTACCCACTGTACTATAGCTCCAGCCCAGTATACTGGTTTTGTGACGAAAATCTCCAGGCTTTCTCTGAGTCGGAATGGGCTACCTACCCCCCCACCTCCCTGTACTTCCAGAAGCCTTGGCAGTCACATCCACATCCCAAAGCTGCCATCCAAGTGAAAAGCTACTTTAACCTTACCATCCCGATAAAAATACCGAATGCCCTGAGCAAACACCTTGACCTCTTAGCATCTATATTGCAAACCATAAAGCATAAAAGGAAAAGGAGAGAGAAAGCATGAAGGAAAGGGGGTGGGGGACAGGGGATGGTGGTAAGGAGACAGGGACATTGGTGGTGGGAAATGTGCACTGGTGGAGGCATGGGAGCTGGATCATTGTATGACTGAAACCCAATCATGAACAACTTTGTAATGGTCTATCTCACAGATATCCAATTAAAAAAATTTTTAAAGTAATGTGAAGTTCATGCCCAGTCCAATTAGCTCAATCAATGGCTGAACAAATAGCAGTACTCTTACATTTTTAAAAAAATGGTCTTAGAAACACTGGTTTCTTCACCTTTCCATGCTTCATAGCCTATAGTGGTACATAAAAACTCTGTGAAGATTGAGAAAATCAGCAATATATAGGTAAACCACTTAAAAACAAGAAAACACCTATGTAATGAAATATTTCCAAATATTGGTGGGTCATAGAATCCTTTCCTCCTGGGAATAATCCTTTCTTCCCAGGATTAGTCCAAGATACTGGTACTTCTAAATATTTACTTTGAGAAAAGCTACAGTTTACATGGGTGATTTGACGGGGGGAAGGAATACTGACATCTGAAGAGACTAATGTTTACCAGAAATTCCAGCCCTGTGTTAGGAATAGGTGCTGAGGCAAATCACGCATTCCAGAGGCCAGAGCGATAGTACACTGGGTAGGGCATTTGCCTTGCACACAGTCGACCCAGGTTCAATTCCGGCATCCCCTATGGTCCCCCAAGCACTGCCAGTAGTGATTCCTGAGTACAGAGCCAGGAGTAACCCCTGAGCATCGCCGGGTGTGACCCAAAAAGACAAAAAAAAATCATGCATTCCAGCCCTATGAGACATCTAGCCTTCTGAATTAACTCTTACTAATAGCTTTGTTGATTTATATGCTTTATGTTATTGGTATAATTTCACCATTACTTTTATGTCATATGCTTTTATTGTCCATAATTTTACTTTACTTTCTTTCACTTACTTCAATTTAAATATTTTCTATTGACCTGACTTCCAGTTTACTAATATCTCATTAGTTGTTATGTTATGCTGCTGTGAAACCTAGAAATTAATCCTCAATGATAATATTCATATTTAGTTCTAAAATTTCTATTTTAATCTTTTTTTAAATTTACAAATCTCTACAGAAATTCTTATTTCTACCATATAATCATAGTTGTTTAAGTCCAAATCTGATGGTTCCAAGATCTACATTTCTTAGAGATCCATTTCCCATTGCCTCTGTTCCCCCTTAATTTTTTTTATTTTTATTAGTGAGACACCATGAGGTACAGTTGTAGACTTATAAATTTTTGTGCTTGGGTTTCAATTATACAATGATCAAATACCCATCCATCCACCAGTGCCCATTTCCCACCACCACGGATCCCAGTATCCCTCCCACCCCCCACCCCACCTCCATCCGTTAGGCTGTTAGGAAAATGCCTCTGTGGCAGGGCATTCCCTTTTGTTCTGCTCCCCCTTAATTTTGAATCAATTATTAGTTATCTTTTTGTTTGCCTATTGAGTTATTATTTTTGATCGGGCAAAGATCTGGTCACACTCTGCAGTGTTCAGGGGTTTTCTTGGCTCTGTGCTCAGGAGAGACCCCTGAGGGTTTTTAAGTCCATATTAGTACTGGGGATTGAACTTTGGTCCAATGCATGCAAGGCAAGAGCTTCACCCCTTTATCTCTCCAGTCCATGCCTAGTAAGTTTTATTTGAATTCCAGAAACTGTGTATTAAAAAACCTTATACACATGACTTCAGGCTCTGGTTGAAGATCACTTGAAAAGTGAATTTACTTTTTGCTTCTGATAAGCAGCTGGGCAGTGGTAAATCACATTAAGCTATCAGGTTTTGAATATACTTAAAGATGAACCTATGTCTTTGCATTTATTTCTAGTTGACTCCGTGATATTTGCCAGGTGCCTCCTCTGCAGACTGTCAGAAATCCAAGGTTTTGCTTTTTCATGAGGGAGGGGTTTGGTCAGTCTGTTGGTACTCAGTGGCTACTCCTGGATCCCAGCAATACTCAGGGGACTGTGTGGTGCTGGGGATCAAACATGGACCTCTGTATGCAAAACAGAGGCTTCATGTTTTGTCCTTCATACCTCTGAACTCAGCATCTCAGTCGCTAGTCTTCATGTGTCTTCATTTTTCTCCAAAAGAGAAGTAAGATGTAGTTAAAAGGAACCTAATGTGAATTTTATAACTGAAAATGTTAAGGTACTAAAACAAAACAAAATGAATCCGCTAACCTAAAGAGTTACCATCATTGCTTATTCCTTCGGTTGTTGTTCACGATCACGATCACGATCATCCTCTTGCTTGTCCATTGTCTCGAGCAGGCACCAGTAACGTCTCCTTCGTCCTAGCCCTGAGATTCTAAAAAGTGCCATATTCAAGGCTCTTTCAGGGTTAAGAGAATGAGACCCATCATTGTTACTGGTATTTGGCAGATTGGGTATGCCACGGGGAGTTTGCCGGACTCTGCTGTGTGGGCAGGTTACATTCGGTAGCCTGCCAGGTTGTCCAAAATAAGAATGAGATAATAAGATGCCTATAGAAATTTTTTTTTCATATGAAAACGGAAGAATTGGGAAGGCTCCGCTCTGGCAAGGACTTCCTACCTGGTTTGTGGGAGCAGGTGGGCACCAGGTAACCGTGCCAATTTAATGGGTCCTTTAAAACTTTGTCCAACCAAAGACGGAACAGGTCAAAGCAGACGATGGGGTAAGATAGTTAAGAGTGCCCGTTAACAAACGAGTGGTTAAAGAAACCATGGCACAGCTACACCGTAGAGTACTACACAGCTGTTAGGAAAAATGAAGTCATGAAATTTGCCTATAAATGGATGAATATGGAGAGTATCACACGGAGTGAAATGAGTCAGAAGGAAAGGGACAGATAGAGAATGACTGCATTCATTTGTGGGATATAATATATATATATATGTGTATGTATATATATATGCCTTCTTGAGCAAATATATATATATATATGAGCTGGAGTGATATCACCGCGGTAGGGTGTTTGCCTTGCACGCATCCAACATGGCCGACCCAAGTTCGGTTCCTCCACCCCTCTTGGAGAGCCCAGCAAGCTACTGAGAGTATCTTGCCCGCATGGCAATGCCTGGCAAGCTCCCTGTGACGTATTCGTTATGCCAAACACAGTAACATCAAGTCTCATGATGGAGACGTTACTGGGCCCGCTCGAGCAAATCGATGAACAACAGAAGGACTGTGATTGATATATATATCCCTAAGCACAGAGCCAGTTTGAACACTGCCGGGTGTGGCCAAACCAAACAAAGAGAAATAGTTAAGAGATGGGGAGCCCCCCCCCAAGACCTGAGTCATTTCCTCTTTGCCCGCTTCCATGCCCGAGAGACTGCAAGGTCGTCACCCCAATGCACGTGGCCATGACCAGAGGCACTCACGACCATGTTAGTTGGTTGTTGTTAGTTTGAAAAAAATCTATTCCTCCTTTAAATCTGAAGGATAACATAGCTGGGAAGAGTATTCTTGGTTGGAGACCTTTCTCATTTAACAACCCCCCACACACACACACACACATAATGATATATACAATATATATCATGTTGTTCTCCTCTTACCTGTAGAGGTTTTTTGGAGAAAGTTACTTATATTTTATGGGGTATAGCTTATGTGTGTGAGTTTTTGCTTTTCTCTTTCTGTTTTTAGAATCCTCTCTTTATCTTTGATTTTGACTATTTTTATTATATTTGGGGGACATACCCTGTGATACTCAGGACTTATACGGTTTCTGAACTCAGGACTAAGGGATCACTCTTGGCAGGCTCAGGGAAACATATGGAACGCTAGGGATCAAACCTGGGTCGAACACATGTAAGGCAAATGCTCTACCCTCTGTACTATTACTACACCCCCCATTTTCATGATAATGTGAGTTTCTGTGTATTGTTTTGATTGATTGTGTTTGGAACTCTTTCATATTCTTGGATCTGACAGACTAATTTTTTTTTCAAATTGTGGAAGTTCTCATCTTTTATCTCTTCAAATAAAAACTCTACCTCTGAAAAACAAGAAATGGCAGAGCTGGAGTGATAGCACAGCGGGTAGGGCATTTGCCTTGCATGCGGCCGACCCGGGTTCGATTCCCAGCATCCCATATGGTCCCCCAAGCACCGCCAGGAGTAATTCCTGAGTGCAGAGCCAGGAGTAATGCCTGTGCATCGCCGGATGTGACTCAAAAAGAAAAAAAAATGGCATAAGGACAGTGGTGGAAGGTCTTTGTGGTGGTAAAGGTAGAGTAGCTTTGTACAGAAAAACATTAACATTAACATTAACACTATTGCAACAAAGTTACCTAAACAATGAAAACAAAAAATCTTAAAAATTTAGAATAAGTAATCACTTGATCACTTGACTTCCCATTAATCATCGATTTCCTCGAGCGGGCGCCAGTAATGTCTCCATTCATCCCTGTCGCGTGCTAGTGTAGCCCAATGGTGTCTGCTCGTTCTAGGCACACGAAATGCCTCAAACCGATCATTCAGGGTTTTGACAAAGAAGTCTGACCATCTTGTAGGTGGGCGGACACACAGTCTTTTGACTTCCCTTGGAATCCAGTCAGTAACGGCTCTAGTCCAGCGGTTGTCTCCAAATCTCATTACGTGTCCAGCCCATCTGATTTTCGACGCCTTGTGAAAGCTAGTATTTCTTGTACAAAAATAAAAGAAGTCTTTCTCTTTTCTCCTGAAATTACTATGGTGTGACTATTGCTCCTCTTGGTTTTGTTCTGATGGTTTCAATGCTATCACTGTTTTTTATTATTGGCCAGTGAGGGTGGGGATATTTTTGGATGTTTTCTGATTATATTATTTTTGTCTTATTCTATTTTGCTATTTCCACACCCCATCATTGTATTTGTTTGTTCAGCTACTGTATTCTTTAACTCTAGTATTTATTTTTTATTTTTTTTGTCTCATACTTTCTCCTTATTGTTGAAGTTCTCTTTCAGTGATCTTTTTATTCCAGTAAGGATCATTAGCATGCTTTGAAGTTTTAGCAACTTGCATCTATCAATATGTGTGAATCCCTCTGTTTCCTCACTATATCTGGTGCTTTATGAGGGTCTCATTGGGGGTTGTGAAATTTACAGTCATACATAACAGTCCCTTCTGGGGCACTGAGTTCAAACAGGCCTAGGTGATTAACAAAGTCTTAAAATCATACATACATTTTCTGGGGCATTTTGATTGATTGAGCACACTAGCTGGGCCCAGGACCTTCCCAGGTAGGTTCAGGCTGGCTAGCTACACACTGTTCCATTGCTGGGAGACTGAAACTGTTCCATTCCAGGAACTGAACCTGAGGCCTAGCTGATTTTGCTGATTTCTGCCACCTGTGGCGTAGTTTCTGCCTTACAGCTTCAGTGCCTACTGATCCATTGAAATGGATCTGGCATCGGTCATCCTGTACTTCCTGAATTTTCTATTATCTGCATGGTTTATGTGTCTTTAAAAAAATAACCACACAAAAGAAGATCTGGGCCAGAGCAATAGGCAGGAGAATACGTGATGACTGAGCAGCATTTGGACTCAGTTTCTTTTTCTCTCAAACATAAGGTTTGGGGCTGGAGTGATAGCACAGTGGGTAGGGCGTTTGCCTTGCACGTGTAGATTAGTACCAGGAGGTTTGCTTCATGGCTTGGAGGCCAGCCACACATGCTAGGGGGAAAGGGAGCTCAGATAGAGAAAGGAGCACCAAATAAAGGGTGTTGGGAGGATCCTCCCAGGATGGGAGAAGCATGCTGAAAGTAGACTATAGACCAAACATGATTGCCACTCAGTGCCTCTTTTTCAAACCACAACAACACCCAAAAGGAGAGAGAGAACAAAAGGGAATGCCCTGCCACAGAGGCAAGGGGGTGGGGTGGGGGGATGGAGGGTGGGAGGGATACTGGGATCCCTGGTGGTGGAAAATGGGCACTGGTGGAGGGATGGGTATTTGATCATTGTATAATTGAAATCCAAGCACAAAAATTTGTAAGTCTACAACTGTACCTCATGGTGTTTCACTAATAAAAATTAAAAATAAAATAGAATGAAAAAAACCATACATCCATGGGGGCACCTGTGTGCCGAGTTTTAGTGCATCTTGATGTCGTTAGCTAGATGTTTTCTGGGGAACCCAGAAGTGGTTTCAAGAGGAAGCTAACCTCTTGGTCCCAAATGGCGATAGGACATACTCTCTAAGGCTGTCAGGGAGCAGACTGAGAGACTGAGGAATGACAAGGGAACACAGCAGGTGCTGACTAGCTTGTTCATATTCAGGAAGTCTGCAGGGTGCTTTCTGTCTTTAGAGTTTCTGGTTTGCTTGCCACCAGTAAGCAGATCTGGGCTAAGAGGCGTCCAATCTGTTTCTCATCTAGGCATATGCAATCTTGGCAAGTGTGTCTCTGCCCCACCTAGTTCAGTTATTTGCCAAGAGTGAGTGGAGCTTTCCTTAGGAATTTGCCCTCATAGCCTGTTACTCTGGAAAGAAAAATCTAACTTTTTATTCCCTTTGTGATGCCAGGGACCAAATCAATGATATTACACCTAAAAGGAAAAGTGTTCAACCTCTGATTACCTCTGAGCTATGTCCTTGGGCCTTGGAGAACAAGCTCTAACATGACATCTGCCAATAAGCTTACACACAGACCCATGGTTATACCCTAACATATCCCATCTTCCATCTCAGTGTTATAAGTATGGTACCTAGGAATGGGGTGCCAGGTGCCCAGTAAAATTCCTCCTTGCTTTCCACAATGGTGTTCTACACCTCAGTGATCTCTGCCTCATTGCTTGTTATTGCTCCATGGTAGGCTTTCTCCTGATGAGCACATCATTCTGCTCCAATCACTCTGGGTGTTCTCCTTAGTTCCCTCAATGTGAAAACTTTGTCAGGTTTCCCAGTTATCTTGTGTGTAAATAATCCAAATTTTGGTATGGATTTGCTATAATTGATGGAGGAAGAAAACATAAGTTCTCCCTATATGGTCACCTTGGTCCCAATATGATTTTTTTAAAAAAAAAATAGAATATGTTGAAATATTCTCATGACCTGAGTGTCTCTGAAAATATTGCATTAGAACAGATGATCAGCTACCTCCCTCCATTTCCCAAAAGTATTGATATAATGATCACCCAGGTGTATAAATCATTAATTGAATTTAGATCTTGTTATCAGATAGAGGGGGCTGCAGCGATAACACGGTGGGAAGGGCGAGCCCGGCAAGCTACTGAGAGTATCTCGCCCGCACGGCAAAGCCTGGCAAGCTACCCGTGACATATTTGCTATGCCAAATACAGTAACAACGAGTCTCACAATGTTACTGGGCCCGCTCAAGAAAATCGATGAACAACGGGAGGACAGTGCGACAGTGCAGTGCTATCAGATAGAGCCTTAGATTTTGCTGCCATCACAGAATAACTTGGACCGAATAACTTAAGAAACTCAAATTTATTTCTCACAGCTCTGGAGAATAGGAAGGCATCTGTGCAACTGGTATCTGGGGAGGTCACTCTTCCTGATTTGTGTCTCTTGCTGTATCCTCTCTTGGAGAGAAGTGAGCTTGTAAGTCCACTAACCCTATTCATTGAAGGCTTTATTTTCAGGACCTAAGGGCGTTTGCCTTGCACGCAGCCAACATGGCCGACCCGAGTTCGATTCCTCCGCCCCTCTCAGAGAGCCCGGCAAGCTACCGAGAGTATCTCGCCCGCACGGCAGAGCCTGGCAAGCTCCCCGCGACGTATTCGATATGCCAAACACAGTAACAACTAAGTCTCCAATGGAGACGTTACTGGGCCCGCTCGAGCAAATCGATGATCAACGGGAGGGCCTTTACCTTTACCTTTACCTTACTACCGCCCAAGGTTCCACCTTGATTTAATTGGGACACAACACGAAGTTCATAGCAGGTAGAGCCTTCCAAGGAAAGTGTTTTCATTGTCTTAGTTCTTATAGACAGATAATTCTTTTTGTTTGTTTGGTTTGGTTTGTATTTTGGGGTCACAGCTGGCAATGCTCAGAGGTAACTCCAGGCTCAGTGAATAGGACCTACTCCTGATGGTGTGGATTGCTAGAGATTGAACCTAGGTCATCTGCATGCAAGGTATCTCTGGCTCCAGACCAAAAAGTCTTGACTTTCTTTTGTGGGAAAGTTTATAATTAATTAACTTGGGGGGGGGCTCTTATATTATGCCAAAGGTGACTTAGGCTAGTGGGGAATAAAGGGGGTAATCTTGAGTAGTACAAAATAGTGCTACCACCTTTCTGTTTGTCCCTCCATGGTTACAAGGGGAGAATCTTAGAGGAAAGTCCCTGGAGTAAAGTCACTTGATCACTTGATCACTTGACTTCCTGTTAATCGTCGATTTGCTCGAGCAGGCGCCAGTAACGTCTCCATTTGTCCCTGTCGCGTGCTAGTGTAGCCCAATGGCGTCTGTTCGCTCTAGGAACATGAAGAGCCTCAAACCGATCATTCATGATCTTGATGAAGAAGTCTGACCATCTGGTAGGTGGGCAGCCACGCGGTCTTTTGACATCCCGTGGAATCCAGTCGGTAACAGCTCTAGTCCAGCGGTCGTCTTTAAATCTCATTACGTGAGGTTTTTGACACCTTGGCAAACGAGACAGCGTCCCTGATTCTTGATAGTCGACAGATGTCAGAACTCCGGATTCTTTCTCTCATTTGAGTGAAACGTGATATTCCAAGCATAGCTCTTTCAGTTCCTCTTTGAGAGACCTGAATAGCGTTCTCATCCTGTTTGCGTAGGGCCCAGGTCTCTGAGGCGTATGTTAATGCAGGAAGAACAGTGGAATCAAAGAGATGTGCCCGGAGCCGGAGGTTCTTCGTCCTCTTAGCTATTTCTTCGACGCTCTTGAAGGCATTCCAAGATGCTCTCTTCCTCCTGCGCAGCTCGGGTGCCAGGTCATTTGTCATGTTGACCTCTCGACCTAGGTACACATAGCTGTTGCATTCGGAGATGGTCGTTCCGTTGAGAGCGAATGGGGCATCAGGAACGAGGCTGTTTCTCATAAACATTGTCTCTGTAAGATTCAGCTGTAGTCCAACCTTTCCACACTCACGGCCGAAGTTGGCCAGCATTTGTGCCGCTTGGCTGATGTTTGGTGTTATTAAGACAATGTCATCAGCAAAGCGGAGGTGGTGTAGTTGCCGACCATTTATCTTCACTTCCATTCCTTCCCATTTCAGTCATCGCATGATGTTCTCGAGGGTGGCACTGAAGACTTTCGGTGAAATGGTATCACTCTGCCGAACCCCTCTCTTGACATCAATGATTACTTCGTTGTAGAATGGTGAGATCCTGGAGTAAAGTCAAGACTGGTAAAATTTGCTGTGAACATATATGCATCACGAACATTTGTATCCAAACCATCTCCACGAGGCAGCTGTCAAGCAATGCTTGAAGTCCACTTGATCTACATGGTAGAGTAACTGATATCGTCCACCTTAGTTCTCTGGGAGTCATGTCTGAAAGAGGAAAGTCAGTACTGACCCCTGAGCATATTTCCCAGGACTGGTACTTTCCCTTATAAAGAAAGATTTCAGGAGGACACAGATGATGTAGTAAAATGGTTCTTATTTAGAGAAATATGAGGTGATACAGAGGAAAAGAGAAAGGAAGGGTAGAAGATGGAGAGAGACAGACAGACAGATGGAGATCACAGGCTTCTCCAAAGGGAAAATATTCAATACACTTCTCACGTCTCAGGTTGAGATGGAAGTACAAGAATTAGTTATTTCATGACAAGATATAGATGAATCTTCAAGTTGGAGAGAATATGCTGCTTATCTTTTCAAAGTTAGTTTTATAATAGACTTTTTTACTAACTGCCTCCACCTGGCTAAGAGTCAGTTGTTAAGAAGAGTCTTGGAGGGCTGAAGCAATAGCACAGTGGGTAGGGTGTTTGTCTTGCATGAGGTTGACCTGGGTTCGATTCCCAGCATCCCATATGGTCTCCCGAGCACTGCCAGGAGCAGTTCCTGAGTGCATGAGCCAGGAGTAACCCCTGTGCATCGCCAGGAGTAACCCAAAAAGCAAAAAATAAATAAAACAAATAAATAAAGAGTCTTGGAATCTTTTTTCCCCTTATATTTGGAGGGGAGGGTTGTTTACTTGTTTTTTTATTAAGACACTGTGATTTACAAAGGAGCCTTAGATTCCTGATGATTTTTAAAATATTCTTATCCTGGATAAGATATCCAGAGTTAGGCAGAACCTATAAAAGTTCTGGAAAAAGACACTGGAAGTAGGTTCTCAGGCGGAATGGAATATAACTGAAATCCCAGAGACAAATTCTCAGCTATATGGTCATTTAATCTTCAACAAAGGTGCTAGGTGCAGTAAGTGGAGCAAGGAAAGCCTCTTTGATAAAACTGGTTGTCCGTGTGCAAAAATTTTTTTCTTTTAAATAATAGATCACCCACACATGAAGGTTAATTTACAATAGATTTTAGACACATTAGACCAACATCTATTAAATACACCAAGAAAACATAAGCAGAACCCTGGAACATTAATTTTTTTTTATTATTATTTTTTCCCCTTTATTGTATTTTATTTTTTTTAAAGTTGTAGATTTACAATTTTTTGTGCTTTGGTTTCAATTATACAATGATCAGATACCCATCCCTCCACCAGTGCCCATTTTCCACCACCATGGATAATATCCCTCCCACCCCCATCCCCCCATCCCCCCTGTCTCTGTGGCAGGGCAATCCCCTGTGTTCTCTCTCTCCTTTTGGGTGTTGTGGTCTGCAAAAGAGGCATTGAGTGGCAAACATGTTCAGTCCATAGTCTACTTTCGACATGCATCTCCCCTCCTGGGAGGATCCTCCAAACATCCTTTATTTGGTGCTCCCTTCTCTATCTGAACTGCCCTTTCCTCTAGGATACCCGGCTGGCCTCTAAATTATGGAGTAATCCTCCTGGTGCTGATCTCAGCTATTCTTGGGTATTAATCTCATACTTTGTTACTTTATATCCCCCAGATGAATGCAATCTTTCTATGTCTATCCCTCTCTTTCTGACTCATTTCGCTTAGCATGATACTTTCCATATTGTACCACTTGTATGTAAATTTCATGACTTCATCTTTTCTAAGAGCTACATAGTACTCCATTGTGTAGATGTACCAAAGTTTCTTTAACCAGTCATCTGTTCTTGGGCACTCAGGTTTCTTCCAGTTTCTGGCTATTGTAAAGAGTGCTGCAATGAACAAACAAGTGCAGATGTCACTTCGACTATACATTTTTGCCTCTCTGGGATATATTCCCAGGAGTGGTATTGCTGGGTCAAATGGGAGCTCAATTTCTAATTTTTTGAGAATCGTCCATACTGTTTTCCAGAAGGGCTGAACCAGTGGACATTCCCACCAACAGTGAAGGAGTGTCCCTTTCTCGCCACATCCACGCCAGCATCGGTTGCTTTTGTTCTTTTGAATGTGGGCTAGTCTCTGAGGTGTGAGATGGTATCTCATTGTGGTTTTGATCTGCATCTCCCTGATGATTAATGATGTAGAGCATTTTCTCATGTGCTTTTTTGCCATTCGGATTTCTTCTTTGAGAAAGTTTCTGTTCATTTCATTGCCCCATTTTTGGATGGGGTTGGATGTTTTCTTCTTGTGGAGTTTAACCAGTATTTTGTATATCCTGGATATCAACCCCTTGTCAGATGTGTATTCGGTGAATATCCTTTCCCATTCTGTAGACTGTCTTTGTATTTTGGTCACTGTTTCTTTGGAGGTGCAGAAGCTTCTTAGTTTAAGATAGTCCCATTTATCTATCTCTGTTTTCACTTGCTCGGCCAGTGGCGTGGCATCTTTGAAGATACCATTAGCTTCAGGAACATTAATTTTTAACAGTACTGCAAATCAAAGTGCCTGGTTTTTTTTTTCTAATGATGTGATAGAAAACTAAAATTAAAGTGAAATTGTCTTAATCTACTTTCATTTCATGTTTTGAGATATTTCTCTGTCCTATTAAAATAAATATAAGCATCTAATAGTTACTACATTCATGTGAGTTGATGTATGGGTTGAATTTGAGTTATAACATCAAATTCCTTTATTTCATGTAAATGATTATGTTCTAATGTGACTTTACGTGCTCCCATTTGAAAACCTTTCAATTTTTTTTCTCTGTAGCATTCTTCTCTACTTGATACTTCTTGCTTAAAATTTTGTTTTCTCCTTGCTTCTCTAGCAAATATTAAGGAATTAGAAGAAAAACTTTCTACTAGAGACCAAACCAAACCTGGGTAAGTAACCTGAGGTTTCATCTTGGAGAGGACTAAAGGGATAAATAGTTCTGAATAAGGAACTGATCTGAAAACACAGAGCTGTGCATATCAAGGTATAAACAAAAATTATTCACTGGGGAGAATTGAAGTCCTTGGGGGTAGCCTGGGAATTTCCAGATTGATTGTCAAATATCAAAACAAAGAAAAATAAGTCATGGGGAAGAAAAGAAAATTTGTTGAGAGAAGAAGATGTCATAGATGTAAACTCTAAAGTTCAGTACCATTAAATAAAATCAACTCCAATTCCACTGAGTTCTTGAGATTCAGTATAATAAAACTTAGAATGTTAAAACTCATGAACATTCATCTGGGTACCTCTACTTGACTGACAACTATCTCAGAGGCAGCTCAAACATAAACATGTTCAAAAAAGAGCTCATTACCGTTCACTTAAAATCTGTTCCTCCCATGAGTTTTACATTTCATCAAATGGTGCCATCATCAGCCCAATTGTCCAAAGTAAAAGAACACCCATCATTCAAGTAAACAATTTAATTCTCTCTAGTCTTCTTCATGAAGGAGGCCCGGATGCCCAGATTTGATCCCTGCATCATATGATCCCCAAGAACCACCAAGAATGTCCCCCAAGTACAGAGCTGGGAGTAACTCCTGCCCTGTGCCTTCCCTCCCCACCAAAAAAAAAATCTCTTTAATCTCTTCCTTTCTTTCCATCCCCAGGAACCCTAGCCAATAATGTCTGGTAATTTTGACTTGGACTTCTTTAATAGCTATAAATTGACCTTTTTCCTTCCACTCTTAATAACCAAGAAAACTAACAATCTTCCCAAAACATTATTCTGATCATCCAATTACAATTTCTGGTGAGTATTTCATAATGAGTTCTCTTGGAAAAAAAAAACCAAACACTCTCGTTTTTTGTTTGCCAGTTTCTTTGGTATGAATATTCCAACAACAGCTAATTTACCAGTGTGATATCACTGAGCACACAGTAGGAAAATGGTGAACACAACTGGCTCTCATAAGTTAGCATTCAACTGAACCACTCTCTCGAATAAAATTTTCAGTGGATCCTTGATACACTTAGGCTACCACATGAACTTTAAGCCTGGCCTATAAGATCATCCATGAACTGGCTTTGAACAATTTTTCAGCTTGCTTATTCACCATTTGCTAACACCTATCCAACAATTCTTTTTGTGCTCTAGTCCTTGGGGACAACAATGAGGGGAAGAGATTTCTTGGGTCCCATGATGGAGAAATTAAAAAGGGTGGGCAGATACAGAAGTGAGAAGAGGTCAGGAAAGATTTGTAGTTAGTTTGACCTTCAGTGGGATAGAGATAAGACCTCGCATGATAAGAGACCTACTGCTCATCCTTGCTCTATCTTTGTGACTTCCCACAGTTATTTCTACACTCTGGGCCTCTGTTTTCCCATTTCTTCAATGTCACTTTGGGAAGGCAATGCCTAAGGTCTTTGCAGTTCTGACATTCCGTTTCTTTAGTGGACCTAAAGTTCAAATCAGACAAGCAGAGCAGCTAAAACTTGGGCTTTTGGTGTTAGCATCTTTGTTGTACTTACTGAGGGACCCCCAAAATGAAGGTATGAATAAAAAGATCAATTTCCACACCCTTTCTCTGCGGTTCGACTTTCTCCAAATCTTGGCTTCTTCAGCAAGGTACACACAGAACTTCTATCTATTCTCATTACTTTCTTGTTGTTTAACATCCTGAATAACAGGATCCCTCAGGACTGGGAGGTTCCTGAGGTCACACTGGGATCTATTTGCGGTACACTTTGGGACTCCTTGATCCTGGATACCCAAGAGCCTCATTAATGCACCAATAAGAACTCTTCCGGGGATATCGGAAGACACTGTTGGAATGCAGCATCCTCTGGAGCGGCGTTACCCAAAGACCCTCTCACTGACTCATACAACAATGCTGTAGCTTTCCCGGGGAAATTACACAGCAGGGGTGTGGAGGACAGGTGAGTATTAGATCAAGGTGGGAAAGTTAATTAAGAGGCACTGTATCACTGTCCTCCCATTGTTCGTCGATTTGCTCAAGCAGGCCTCGTAACGTCTTCATTTTGAGACTTCTTGTTACTGTGTTTGGCATATTGAACATGTCATGGGTAGCTTGCCAGGCTTTGCCATGCGGGCAAGATACTCTTGGTAGCTTGCCAGGCTCCCCTCTGGGATGGAGGAATCAAACCCGGCTCGGCCAGGCTGGCTGCGCACAAGGCAAATGCCCTACCACTGTGCAAACCAGGAGCCTGAGGAGGTTACTACTGGCAGGTCACTGTCAGTTAGAGGCCTGGCATTGTGTCACCTGCAGCTGTTGCAGAAGCAGCGGAACCCAGTGTAGAGAGGTAATTTGGAGTAGACAGATCTAGACTGTGTTCTGTACCAGTGGGGGTATAAACTGAGTTACTCTAATTTCTTCTTCTCTGAGTTCTAATTTCCTCTCTAATAATCTAGACATTTGGAGAAAATATGTGTGAGGATAAAGTAATATAGCAACGAGATCACAGAACTCTTTCTACTGGAAGGGAATATAACATGAAGCCTGCCATAGCTGTGCCACTGGACTCCGCGCCAGGCTGTTTCACTCAGGGCACCCCAGAGGGGGGTGAGTGAGAGCCCTCCCCGCCCCAAGGGACCCAGCCCCGGCAGCCGAAAACCTCCAGGACCCAACTACCGCCATGCTCAAGGTCGCACCCCACATGCTTGGGCCAAGCCTCACGCATGGGTGAACATATTCTTGGACCACGCGGCCGCATTAGCAGCCGCACAACACATCATAAGACACTCCCTACCCATTCTCCATAAGTACCACACCACATTTGATGGGATTCAGATAGTAGACAACAAATCTTAGAGGGAAGCACTGCACTGTTGAATATATATATGCATATATACCTATTTTCATAAATAAATTCAAAGGTTCACATCACTCAACCTTTAACAACATGTTAGTGATATCCTAAAGAATGTCTTAATGGCCCCTGCCAAAACAGAACAATCTTCACTCTGTTTCCTATGTGAATACTTTTTTGTAAGCATTTTCAGCAGTTCTTCATAACAGACAATACAAAATTTGGTGGTAGAAAGGTGTAATGGTGGTGGGATTGGTGTTTGAATATTAAATGTAATCATATATTGTGAACTACCTTATAAGATAAAAAATGTAAATAATAATATAGTAACAACAGGTACTCTTTTTTTGAGCACTAAATTAATCTGTAGGCATAATATTAAGCAATTTTGCGCGTATGTTTTCAATTAATCATCTGGACAGTCCTTTGAGGATGTTCTTTTATTATTGGCTTCTAGAATAAGACATTGACACCTAATGTTTAGATCCTTTTCCCAAGGTTACTCTGTCAATTAGCAATGGAGTCAGGGCTAGAATCCGGGTCTGGTTCTGGTTCCCATTCTCTTACCCATTGTCTTATCTACACTGCCCTATCCACCTATTCACTTTGTATGTAGATTGCTGCTTGGCTTATAAAGGGTCTACCCTCCCCCCCCCCCCCGCCTTAAAGTATTTTAAGTGTTACAAAATGAGACTTGGAAGAGAAGCTCATTTGAAGAGATAGTATGAGAGTAGTGTATATGTTCTTGATTTTATTTGCCCTGTTTTCCGCTTAACTCTGCTCAATTTAGCTAACAAATTGCCAAAGAGAGAATTTGGTTGTGCTGTGAATGGCTGACCTAAGGGGAGGTCCTCAAGGAAGAATAACATGAGCATTAGAATTTTTCTCTAAGTTCTGTCCATGTCTGATCCAAATTGATAGCTACCAGTCTTTTCACTACCAGTGCAATGTCTTTCTAATTGTCCTTATGAAGTGTTATTTTCACATTATGTGTTAAAATGGTGCTATTTGAACAAATTGATAGCAGTCATCTTTTAACTGCCAATGAAAATGGCTCAGATGTGACACTTTAATCCAGTGTTTTAGAGCTTCCTATGGAGAAAAAAAAACCTGAGAACTGGCAGTTTTGTGTATTATGCATGCTCTGTTCTTTAAAAACATTAATATACAGGCCAATTTTTCCTCACAGTATCTCCCTAAAGTGGGCCTATTGGGGGAGGGGGCTCCTAAACCCTGCATGGAGTTTGATGATGTGAGAGGCACACTTCCGCTTAGGATGGTGGTAAGAGCATGTGTCTTGGAGTTTGAGTACTGTGTCTGTTACTGTCTCTCTATGTCTCTCACCTTGAATTGGCTGACTCTATGAAATGAACATAATGACTTCACTGTTCTCAATAGGTCATGACAATAATGTAATGAGGTCATATTTATTAAGAAATTTGGGGGCTGGAGCTATAGCACAGTGGGTAGGACATTTGCCTTACATGTGGCTGACCCAGGTTCGATTCCCAACATCCCATATGGTCGCTAGAGCACTATCAGGAGTAATTCCTGAGTGCGTGAGCCAGGAGTAACCCCTGTGCATCACCAGATGTGACCCAAAAGGCAAGTTAAAAAAAAAAAGAAAAAGAAATTTTAGGAGCAGCAGGCCAGACAATACAGCAGGTAGGAAACTTGCATTGAGCACAGTCAACCCAGGTTCTATTCCTAGCATCCCATATGATCCCCTGAGCACTGCCAGGAGTGATTTCTGCATGCAGATCCAGGAGTAACCCCTGAACACTGCCAAGTATGTGCTGCATCCCCCCCAAAAAAAGAAGAAATTTTAGAAACTAGAGTTGTAGTACAGTGCATAGGGCACTTACCTTGCCTGCGGCCCACCCAAGATAGATTCCTTGCAAGGGATCACTATTCCATGCCCTCAAGGAGTGATCCTGAGTGCAGAGTGAGGGGAAAGCCCTGAGCATACTGTAGGGTATAGCCCCCACAGAGAGAGAGAGAGAAAGAAAGAAAGAAAGAAAGAAAGAAAGAAAGGAAGGAAGGAAGGAAGGAAGGAAGGAAGGAAGGAAGGAAGGAAGGAAGGAAGGAAGGAAGGACGGACGGGAGGGAGGGTCAGGGAGGGAGGGAGGGAATGTGAGGGAGGGAGGGAGGGAGGGAGGGAGGGAGGAAGGGAGGGAGGGAGAAGGAAGGAAAGAGGGAAGGAAGGAAGGAAGGAAGGAAGGAAGGAAGGAAGGAAGGAAGGAAGGAAGGAAGGAAGGACGGACGGGGGGGAGGGTCAGGGAGGGAGGGAGGGAATGTGAGGGAGGGAGGGAGGGAGGGAGGGAGGGAGAGGGAAGAAAAGAGGGAAGAAAGGAAGGAAGGAAGGAAGGAAGGAAGGAAGGAAGGAAGGAAGGAAGGAAGGAAGGACGGGAGGGAGGGTCAGGGAGGGAGGGAGGGAATGTGAGGGAGGGAGGGAGGGAGGGAGGGAGGGAGGGAGAGGGAAGGAAAGAGGGAAGAAAGGAAGGAAGGAAGGAAGGAAAGAAGGAAGGAAGGAAGGAAGGAAGGAAGGAAGGAAGGAAGGAAGGAAGGAAGGAATTTTACAGTTTATAATGACTGTTTGCTTCTTTGAACTCTGGAAAAGATATCAATCACTTGGAACCAGAAAATGGACTAAAATTAAAATAACTGATAAGCGGAAACCGCAAAAGCATTTATTCAAAAAGACATATGCATACCTAAATTCATTGTACCTCTTAGTACAGTAGCCAAGGTATGGCAATAACCCAAATGTCTAACTATGAATGAACAGATCCAGAAGTTGTGAGATATGTGTGTATCTATATATACAATGGAATACTGTGAGTGGTAAGGAAGGATGAAACCATGCAATTGACTGCTACATGGGTAGAACTAGAGAATATTGTGCTGGGTGAATTCAGTCGGAAGGAAATAGAATGATCTCTCTCATGTGGAATATAAAAATACACAGTAAGGGAGTAACAATTGCCAAAGGCAACAGAAAACTGGAGAGTTGGTCCACAGAGCTGAGTTTATAGCAGGGATAGGAGCAAAGGTTTGGATGGAAGGGGTCTTTGATACATTGGTGGAAGAAAGTGGACACTCTGTTGGTGAGTATGGTGTTGGAATAATGTATGCTTAAAATTAGTATTGACATTATTGTAAGCCACAGCCTCAGTAAAGATGGGGGTGGGGACTGGAGAAATGGCACAGCCAATATGATGCTTGCTTTGTACATGACCAACCCAAGTTTGATCCCCAGCACCCCACACGGTCCCCCGAGCTCACTAGGAGTAATTCCTAAGCTCAGAGCCAGGAGGAGTAACCCCTGAGAATCACCAGGTATGGCCAAAAAATGTTTAAAAATTACAAATAAGTTGGGGCTAGAGTGATAGCACAACGGGTAGGGTGTTTGCCTTGCACGCAGGCAACCCAGGTTCGATTCCCAGCATCCCATATGGTCCCCCGAGCACCGCCAGGAGTAATTCCTGAGTGCATGAGCCAGGAATAACCCCTGTGCATCACCGGGTGTGACCCAAAAAGAAAAATAAATAAATAAATAAAAATTACGAATAAGTAAAAAAAATATTTTTTTTTAATTGGGGCTAAGAGGCTTAGTAGCATGTTCTTCCCTCAGACCTACCAAAAACTGAATCAGGCAGTGAGTCACACTAACAATGAAGATGATTCCAACAACCACCCAACTCTCCTCTCTAAGTAACTAATTAAGAGGAGGGCTCCTTACTAATTTTTAAGAAAAAAAAATTCCTGTCATATACACCTAATGTCCAGGTTTAAAAAATGGCTGCCTTTATTTGAAAAATGCCAGGGACACAACAGGTTTCCCTGGACTTCAGTTTTGAGTCCCTGACCATCTTAATAATTAGTTGGGACTCAGCGGAGCGGCGGAGGCCGGACGAGGCGGCCCGGGGCGCTGAGGCGCGAGCAGCGCTGGGTAACGGCCCTGCACCGCGGGATAGAAGAGCTCCTTTCAGCATTTCTGATAAGGGAGATATAATGGTGATGAACTCCTTCAGCTTTTGTTTATTTAGTTCTTGGTGAATATTTGGATGAAGCCATTAAGTTAATTGCTGCCATCATGAGCAGAAGCAAGCGCGACAGCCACTTTTATAGTGTAGAGATTGGAGATTCTACATTCACAGTCCTGAAACGTTATCAAAACTTAAAACCTATAGGCTCAGGAGCTCAAGGAATAGTATGATAATTGGCCTTTTGAATGTTTTCACGCCACAGAAATCCCTAGAAGAATTTCAAGATGTTTACATAGCCATGGAGCTCATGGATGCAAATCTTTGCCAAGTGATTCAGATGGGACTAGATCATGAAAGGATGTCCTACCTTCTCTATCAGATGCTTTGTGGAATCAAGCACCTTCATTCCGCTGGAATTATTCATTGGGACTTAAAGCCCAGTAATATAGTAGTAAAATCAGACTGCACTTTGAAGATTCTTGACTTTGGACTGGCCAGAACTGCAGAAACTAGTTTTATGATGACACCTTATGTGGTGACCCGATACTACAGAGCACCAGAGGTCATCCTAGGGATGGGCTACAAGAAAACGTTGACATTTGGTCAGTTGGGTGCATCATGGGAGAAATGATCAAAGGTGGTGTTTTGTTCTCAGGTACAGATCATATTGATCAGTGGAATAAAGTTATTGAACAGCTTGGAACACCATGTCCTGAATTCATGAAGAAACTACAACCAACAGTAAGGACTTATGTTGAAAACAGACCTAAATATGCTGGATATAGCTTTGAGAAACTCTTCCCCGATGTACTTTTCCCAGCTGACTCAGAACACAATAAACTTAAAGCCAGTCAGGCAAGGGATTTGTTATCCGAAATGCTGGTTATTGATGCCTCTAAAAGGATCCCTGTAGATGAAGCTCTTCAGCACCCATATATCAACGTTTGGTATGATCCTTCTGAAGCAGAAGCTCCACCACCAAAGATACCTGACAAGCAATTAGATGAAAGAAAACACACAATAGAAGAATGGAAAGAATTGATATACAAGGAAGTTATGGACTTAGAGGAGAGAACCAAGAATGGAGTTATACGAGGGCAACCCTCTCCTTTAGCACAGGTGCAGCAGTGATCAATGGCTCTCAGCATCCATCGTCATCGTCATCTGTCAATGATGTGTCTTCAATGTCAACAGAACCGACTTTGGCCTCGGATACAGACAGCAGTCTGGAAGCATCAGCTGGACCTCTGGGCTGCTGTAGATGACTACTTGGGCCTTGGGGAGGTGGGAGGCTGGGAGGGATGGGGAGTCATTTAGTCATTGATAGAACTACTTTGAAACAATTCAGTGGTCTTATTTTTGAGTGATTTTTCAAAAATGTAGAATTCATTTTGTAGTAAAGTAGTTTATTTTTTTTAATTTCAAGTGATGTAATTTAAAACTTAAGTTGTGTTTTAAAACAGCAACAAAACTGTATTGTATTTTGCTGTAATTAACTGTATAATGTAAACCTAATTATTTTATCATGGTTTAAATTTTTGCATATTTGCTTTATCTTATGCTGCTGATTTTTTTTTACTTAATTTGTAAGATTTTGTTTATCAAAGCAATTATGTGGTGACTTGCCTATATCATGAATTATTTAAGATTTTTATAGTTTTTTATATTAGAATTTATTTTAAATGTTTTGTTCATGATGCTATCCTTCAGGGTTATGTGCTTATCGATGAAATTACACCCTGAGGAGTGAGGGAAAATAACCTGTAGCCAGTTATATTCAGGAATAACTACTGTAAATGGTGAACGTGTTTTGAAGACCTCCAACATTTGCTACTTGCCAATCTTAATTTAGTTATATAACAGAACTATTGGTAGTTAATTCTATATGAATAGTGGCAAAAAGCCCCATCATCTAAATGGCAGAAAAGCTCAGAACATGTCTTTGAAGATGGTGGGCATCTGCCACCATCACCCTCTTTTCCCCCCACCTCACCTGACAAAAGTAAAATTAAGAGAGTATGATGTTTTCTGCAAATTTGTGGCATGCTCAAAGCGTATGATCACATAAAGTCAAGAGGATACTTCATGAATAATACATTTCAATGCAAATAAACAGATGGTTCACTTCTACTAGCTATGAGCCTGTTTTTGTATACACTGAGTTAATCTACTCAGGCTGTAGGTCCCAGCAGTGTTTTAGAGTTCGGTCTTCCCTGTCCTGCAGCCTTGGGCCGTTGGACCTTTCCAGTTTCCTATTAAAGTGTCAGTCAGTTGAGCACCAAAAAAAAAAAAAGTTGGGTTTTTTCTTTAGGCTTTTTGGGTCACACCCAGCGATGCTCAGGGATTATTCCTAGCTCTGCACTCAGGAAGACTCCTGGTGGTGCTCAGGGGACAATATGGGATGCCAGGGATTGAACCCAGGTTGGCTGCGTGCAAGGCAAACGCCCTCCCCACTGTGCTATCACTCCGTTCCAATAATTAGGTCTTTGTAGTTGTGACTGTTACAAATAGGAGTGGAAAGGGAGGCTTCAGGGGATAATAGTTCTCAAGGGAAGGGTTCTCTTCCCTGAAAGTTTACTTAGTGTTCTTGCTTCCCCTGAAATTTTATGTTGTATGAGTTCTCAAAAGGCAAAAAATTTATATTCTGAAGAGAAACCAGAGTACTCACGGCTGCTTCTCCTGGAAAGGAGCATAAAATGAGACTCCCATAACCATGCCACCAGCCTCCGTGCCAGGCTGTTTTCACTTGGGGCACCTCAGAGTAGGGCAGGTGAGAGCCCTCCCCACCCCAATTGACCCAGCCCCAGCAGCCGACCTCCACTACCAATCTGCCTCCATGTTCCAGGACGCTTTCCGGCCACGCAACACATCATAAGACACTTGCTACCCATTTTTCATAATTGCCACATCATATTTGATGAGTTTCAGACAGTAGGCAACAAATCATAGAGAGAAATGTATATATTTATGCCTCTCGGAAAGCCTGGCAAGCTACCAAGAGTATCCTGCCTACACAGGCAGAGCCTGGCAAGCTCCCCATGGCAGATTCGATATGCCAAAAACAGTAATAATAACAGGTCTCATTCCCCTGACCCTGGAAGGGCCTCCAATCATTGGGAAAGAAGAGTAAGATGACTGCTAAAATCTCAGGACTGGGAGGAATAGAAACATCACTGGCGCCCACTTGAGTAAATCGACAAACAACTAGATGACAGTGATACAGTGATACAGTGATACAATGATGAGTTCTCAAATGTATAGAATAAAGAGTAGGAAGAAAGCAAAGAGAAATACAGGTTTTTCTTTTTTTCCATATTTACACAATACTTTGCAGCAATTTGCTCAATAGGGCTGGAGCGATAGCACAGCAGGTAGGGCGTTCGCCTTACAAGCGGCCAACATGGCCGACCCAAGTTTGATTCCTCCGCCCCTCTTGGAGAGCCCGGCAAGCTACCGAGAGTATTCGATATGCCAGACACAGTAACAACAAAGTCTCCAATGGAGACGTTACTGGGCCCGCTCGAGCAAATCAACGATCAACGGGAGGGCCTTTACTTTACTTTACTTTGCAGCAATTATTCATCTTGATATTAGAATGACTTTTTGTTTGGGTTTTTGTGGGGAGAAACACACAACTGTGCTCAGAGATCACTCCTGGCAGGGTCTCTGAGACCATATGAAATACCAGGGATTGAACTTTGGTCTGTAACACATAAGACAAGTTCCCTACCCACTGTACTATCTCTCCAGCTCCAAGAAAGAATGATTTATCAGAACTGCAGATAACTCTAAGTCTTTCTGAGTTAACATAAACCATTTTTTTCATTTCTCTGGCCTCCTCACTATTATATGTGTCATGTGTGGTTGTGTGTGTGTGCATGTGTGTTTGTGTTTTCTTCAAAACATGACTTCTGCTGTGTATATCTATTGGACCCTTGGAATTTTATCAGCACTATCTAGACATTCCAACATTAGGTTGTGAAAGTGGACCCCTTAGCTGGATTGCTTTACTCTAAGATGTCTTTGGTCCATGGATCTATCAATCTCTATGGTATTCTCTCACCGAGAATATGATATTTTCTCCCAGGATATTCTTTCGCTGAAAAGATTCAGAAATACGCATGTATCCTTTTCTCAGGAGAAAGGCCTTTCATAGCTGAGGCTGGAGGAACATTTCTGTAACTGAGTTTATTCTCCTGGGATTCACCAGAAACTCCAGGACCAACTGGATCCTACTTTTCCTCTTCCTTTTCCTCTATTACTTACTGTCTTGGCCAATGGACTCATTATCACTGTGATCATAATAGATGCATGCCTTCACACCCCCATGTACTTCTTCGGCGTCTTCTCTCTGTTGGACCTCAGTTATGCCACCATCGCAGTGTCCCAGATGTTGGTAATTTTCATAAGCAAGAACAAGACCATCTCCTATATTGGTTTTGTGGTCCAGATGTATGTTTTCCTGACTTCAGACATTACTGAGACCTGAATTTTTGCAGCAGCCATGGCCTACAACAGATAGAAATATGCTTTCCACTCCACTGGTAAAGATGGGCTAAATACTATATATTCTCCTGGATGTCAGCTCTGCTTTTTGTGATCTCATTTGTTCTCTTCTCTCCCAGGTCTTTGCCATGAAACTACCCTACTGTGACCCCAGTGAGATCAAACACTTCATTTGTGAAATTCCTGCCATCTTGAAGTTGGCTTGTGCAGATACATCTCTCAATAACCAAGTGGACTCTATCTTGGGTTTCATCTTGTCCTGATCCTATTATTCCTCATCCTAGATTCATATATTCATATCTTCCTGGTTATTCTGAAGATCCATTCCATGCAAGGAGGAATTAAGGCTTTTTCTACACGTGCTTCCAACATCCCAATGGTCATCATGTTCTATATTCCACATATGGTCATGTATATTCAGGCCCTGCTCTGAAGAGCGATAGCACAGCGGGTAGGGCGTTCGCCTTACAAGCGGCCAACATGGCTGACCCGAGTTCGATTCCTCCGCCCCTCTCGGAGAGCCCGGCAAGCTACCGAGAGTATTCGATATGCCAGACACAGTAACAACAAAGTCTCCAATGGAGACGTTACTGGGCCCGCTCGAGCAAATCGACGATCAACGGGAGGGCCTTTACCTTTACCTTTACCTTTACCTTTGCTCTGAAGCCTCTTCTGAAGATGATAAGAATTTTGCCCTGCTTTACAATGTAATTTCTGCCTCTCTCAATCCTATCATCTACAGTATCCAGAACAAGGATGTGAAGAGGACTTTCCTCAAGTTGACTGTAAAGAGTGAGGACACTCAATAGCCAATGGTTAGAATTGTCTGCAATCTCTCTGGTCCTGTATAAGCCATTCCCACTTTCACTGAAGTCTTTGGACTTAATGGCAATGCCAGGATAGAAGTGATAGCTGGAGGAAAACTTGACATTAATTTGGCCTCTGTAAATATGAGGAAAAGATTCATGGAGAATTGTGCTCAAGGTTTAAATATATCAAAGATCTTTTGTGACTTTAGAAAATTCACCTAAATTATCTGGAGTTTAATTTCCATGTGTGTAAAATGTATATATTTATTGTTCCTACATAATAACTGGAATTCCAATAGAAACATGCCAAGTTGGATGAGAAGGTAACATAGGAGCCAATTAAACTCAACAACCGAAAAAAAATAATAACTAGAAGGCTCAACCTGCAACAAACGGCTTAGTAAATCCTCAGAAAAAGACTTAACCTCATGGTGAGATAGAACAACTTTCACATATTTCACATATTCTTTTCCTGAGTATTTTTGAAAACCTTTTTGCCATTTGGTTATTACAAGCAATATAAAGCATATTATTGTGTGTCTGCTGTAAGGGGGAAGGCTTGGGGAGCGGTAAGGAAAATAGAGACAATGGCGAAGGGAAAGTCACTCGGGTGGTGAGATTGGTGGAATATCAAAAGCCCGTAACAACTCTACTATGAACAACTTTTCAAACCATGGTGTTTAAACCATTGAGCTACAGCGATAGCACAGCAGTAGGGCATTTGCCTTGCACAAGGCCGACCCAGGTTCAATTTCTCTGTCCCTCTCAGAGAGCCCAGAAAGCTACCGAGAGTATCTCGCGCACATGGCAGAGCCTGGCAAGATTCCCGTGGCGTATTCAATATGCCAAAAACAGTAACAACAAGTCTCACAATGGAGACGTTACTGATGCCTGCTTGAACAACTCGATGAACAACAGGAGGACAGTGCTACAGTGCTACAGAGCTAAATAATAACTGACTTTAATCCCATGCTGAGATGGTTGGGCATATGGGGATGTGAACAGGGAAGGAGGTAGGTGAGACATATCATGAGACTTTGGGCACCTCAGCTGCTGACCAAGAGCAAGTTTCCAGCGTGGAGAGGGCCTGGGGATGCACTCCACCTTGACTGTGTCAACAAGTTATGATATCCTCTCATACCAACCAGGTTACCGGGAACCACAATAGCAAAGTAAAATACTCAAGGTTCCCCAACACAGAAGATGATTGTATTAAAGTCATCAGTTTATGAAAAGCCATTGTGCTTTCTCCAGTGTTGATTTTTATTGTATCTTTGTCCTGAACTCTATCCTGTTGGCTATATCAGCAACAGTGTGATGGGGGCAGGAGTGGGGGAGGAGGACTGTTCTCATTCTAATCATTGGCACACGGTGTTTTTGCTGGGATTTTATCACCTGAATATCACCTTCTATGCATCCAAAATCTATCAGGATTACTCCTTCAGTGACATTTCAAATGACTGGAACCCACCTCAACACTGAAAAGTGTCACAGATGGGAAAATCTCAACTTACAACATGAGAAAAAAAATAAAGATTGCTAAGCGCTAAAGTATTTTGCTGATTGCAGAAGTTTAATAAAACAAAGTTAGGTTTTTATGGGTCCATCCTAAAGATGTTAACTGAATTTACAATTAACTAATTAGAACTGTTATGTTTCATCTCCTGCTCCTGCTTAAAACTCCTGACAAGTTTTTTCACAGGAGTGTTGCAATGTTGACTGCATGGGGAAGTAGGAATGTATTCTACAGTAAAGAGAATTTCTTCCATCACTTTTTCTAGAACTGAGTAGCTCTTTCCATTGGTTCTATTGTCAATTTGTTATTGTGGAAGAATATGGTATGTCAAATTTCTTATTATTAGATTTTCAAAACATCTAAGTATATTTTCTTCTACACTTATCACTCGCCTGCACGGCAGAGCCTGGCAAGCTCCCCGTGACGTATTCGATATGCCAAACACAGTAACAAGTCTCGTGATGGAGATGTTACTGGGCCCGCTCGAGCAAATAGATGAACAATGGGAGGACTGTGACTGTGACTGTGACTGTGACACTTATCACTAACTTCATATTCTACTGGACAACCTTGTGAAGTTCAACTATTATTGTGGTGTGTTCATATTTTCTACTTTTTTTTATTACTAAAAGTCAAGAATTTTTAAAAACCTTAGAGAAAAATTTTAAATGTATATAGAGGGCCAGAAAACTAGTACAGCCAGTAGGTGCTTGTCCTGCATGTGGTGAACCCAGCTTCAATACCCAGAACCCCAATATGGTCCCCTGAAACTACCAGGAGTAATCTCTTAGTGCAGATCCAAGAGTTAGCCCTGAGCACAGCTCAGTGTGTATGGCCCAAAATTTTAAAAATAAAATATAAAAACTTTTATAAATCACAAATCTTTGACCAGTCTTGATCTGTTTCTCCAAGAAGTTGGCCAGATTATAATTTAGGTCATTCTGTCCTTTGTACATTAACATGTTCTGTATAACACCTTTACACACTGGATTAGTGGCTATTATCTAAGAGATATGGAAATAAGTGGTCCGATCTCGTTTGGAATTTTGGAACAACAGCGACATCAGTCCGGTAAAACCATCGAATGAGGGGCCAGAGCGATAGCACAGCAAGTAGGGCATTTGCCTTGCACGCGGCCCACCTGGGTTCGATCCCTGGCATCCCATATGGTCCCCCAAACATTGCCAGGAGTAATTCCTGAGTGCAGAGCCAGGAGTGACCTCTGAGCATCACTGGGTGTGACCCAGAAAGCAAAAAAAAGGTTGATTGAATATGATGTGGTCAATTTTATTGTGGAACCATCCACCGAGAGACTCCCATGTCCAACGTTTGGATTCAGCCCTCTGGAACTGTGAGTTACCATGGATGGTCTTGGTCAACATGATGAACTCAGACAGTCTCTCACCCTGTTCGTTCCATTCTAGGCCATGGGTCCCGATGTGGAGTTCTTCAGCTGATCTACTCGGTTCTATCTTGGCATTAAAATCACCAACAATGATCTTGTAGAAGGTGTGGTCTTCTTTATAGAACTTCTCCAGCTCCATGTAGAACTTCTCAATTTCTTCATCATAATTGGATGTTGGTGTGTAGACAAAGAAAACAGAAACTGCTGGCAATGAGCCACATCTACTCAAGTGTAGTTGTCTGATTGGGGTTGTTAGACATTCAAATGAATCAATGATCATGGCCAAGTTCATGTTGACAGGAACACCAATACCACCAGCGCCTATTTTGTCGCATGTTCTGAGGAACAGTTCTTCTCCAGTGTTGAAAATGGCGTGATGTGGTTGATACCTTCTTGTCTTGGTGAGACCAATGATGTCGTACTTGATATTTTGCGCTTGCACCATCAGGTCCTCAATGGATGCATCCGATGCCAGTGTACGTACATTGAAAGTACAGACAGTCATTTTTGTCTTTCTTTGTTTTGGCAGCCTAGTTCAGCCTTGAGATTTTATCAGCCTCTCCTTCCTCATCCTTCTTAACGCTACTGTAATGGTGGCTCTGTCAGGGTCAGGGGAATGAGACCCATTGTATTTACTGTTTTTGGCATATCGAATACACCACAGATACCTTGCCAGGCTCTGCCATGCGGGCGGGATACTCTCAGTAGTTTGCCAGGCTCTCAGAGAGGGATAGAGGCTCTTAGGGCAGCCTCTAATAGCCCACATCATATTCAAGCGACGGTTTTGCCTGACGTTTGTCGCTGTTGTCCCAAAATTCCAAACAGGATCAGACCACTGTCTCCTTCATGAGAAATTCTACTTCACGGAGTGGGGAGAAAGGGTTGCAAAATTTAAGAGAATTCCCAGAACGACCACCAACTGGGAGCTCTTTGGCCTACTGCGGCAACATGAGAAGATGCCATCATTGACAATATTGATGAAGAATACGATCAACTGGTTCAGCACCTCCATGACTGTGTGAGGAACGCCAAGAGAGATAGCCACAAAAAGACGCCTGTCGTCGAAAACTCTCTAGCTCATTCACCAACGTGGCTTGGAGCGAGCCTCAGGCAACCGCAAACAAACATCCGAGCTTGCAAAGCAGTGCAGAGAAGCGATAAAGGATGACCTCAAAGAAAGAAGAGCAGCAGTGCTGGTCCATGCGGCAGAAATGGGGAAAAGCATTCACAATGCCCGCCTGTCCTTCACCAAGTACAAGACCAAGATGACTGCCCTCCAACGTCCTGATAGATCTATCACATCTTCCAGAAGGGCAATGAAGAAGATTATCCATTACTTCTACTCAGATCTCTTCGATAGCCACATCCAAATTCCACAGGATGGATATGTCGTTCCCAATGTTCTCCCTTCCAAAATCCAACACTCCATTTCGTCAGTAAAGAAGCAAACAGCACCCAACACAGACAAGGTCAGACTTGAACACCTGAAGAACCTGCCATCAGTACTCATCAATACACTGGCTCGACTCTTCACACACTACCTGTCTGAATGCAAGGTTCCGTCCCAATGGAAAACCAGTAGGACTGTTCTACTGTACAAGAAAAGAGATATCCACAACAGTGGCAACTATCTCCCAATCTGCCTGTTATCTGTCGTCTACAAGCTATTCACTTGAGTTATCCTGAATAGGATTGGCAGAACACTAGATGAAGGACAACCATGTGAGCAAGCCAAGTTCCTAAAAGGATTCAGCATGATCAACCATATCTACACGGTAACCAAGCTCATTGAGGTTTCTCAGGAGTTCAAGGTGCCACTCTGTCTAACGTTCATCAATTTAAAGAAGGACTTTGATTCTGTTGAGACTGACGCAGTCATCAAAGCCCTAGTCAAACAGGGCATTAAAACTCAATACATCAGGATCCTCCATGAACTGTATTATGGATTCACTACCAGGATCTCACCATTCTACAAGGAAGTGATCATTGATGTTAAGAGAGGGGTTCAGCAGGGTGATACCATTTCACCGAAACTCTTCAGTGCCACCCTCAAGAATGTCATGGGATGACTGGAATGGGAAAGAATTGGAGTGAAGATAGATGGTCGGCAACTACGCCACCTCTGCTTCACTGATGACATCGTCCTAATAACACCAAACATTAGCCAAGCGGCACAAATGCTGGCCAACTTCGACCGTGAGTGTGGGAAGGCCGGACTGCAGCTGAATCTCACGAAGACAATGTTCATGAGAAATGGCCTCGTTCCTGATGTTCCATTTGCTCTCAATGGAATGAACATCTCCGAATGCAGCAGTTGTGTGTACCTAGGTTGAGAACTCAACATGACGAATGGCCTGTCACCTGAGTTGTGCAGGAGGAAGAGAGCGGCATGGAACACCTTCAAGAGCATCGAAGAAATAGCTAAGAGGACCTAGAACCTCCGGCTCCAGGCAAATCTCTTCAACACTACCATTCTTCCTTCATTAACATATGCCTCAGAGACCTGGGCCCTACAAAAACAGGATGAGAACGCTATTTGGGTCTCCCAAAGAGGAATCAAAAGAGTTTTGCTTGGAGTATCATGTTTCACTCAAGTGAAAGAAGGAATCCGGACATTCATCTGGGGAATATAAAGTAACAAAATATGAGAGTAATACCCAAGAATAGCTGAGATCAGCACCAGGAGGATTACTCCATAGCTTAGAGGCCAGCCAGGCATTCTAGGGGAAAGGGCAGCTCAGATAGAGAAGGGAGCACCAAATAAAGGATGTTTGGAGGATCCTCCCAGGAGGGAAGATGCATGTTGAAAGTAGACTATGGACTGAACATGTTTGCCACTCAAAGCCTATTTTGCAGACCACAACACCCAAAAGGAGAGAGAGAACACAAGGGATCTCCCTGCCACAGAGGCAGGGTGGGATGGGAGGGATGGGGGTGGGAGGGATATTATCCATGGTGGTGGAAAATGGGCACTGGTAGAGGGATGGGTATTTGATCATTGTATAATCTAAACCCAAGCACAAAAAATTGTAAATCTACAACTGTACCTCATGGTGTTTAAAAAAAAAATTTTCGGAATTTCAAAATCACGTGGCCCTACTGCAGCCACGCAACATCATGTTATTCATAACCAGAAATAGAACACAAATTGTCTACTGTTGCCTTTTCAGCAGATCTGAGTGTTGGAGTAAAATCTCAAATAATAATAGTGGGTTTGGTGTCAAAATATTGAATGTGATCAAAGTAGAGAGAGAGTAATGTGGAGATCATCTGCCCCACAGGCAGGGGGAGGGTGTGGGATGGGGGTATACTGGGGTTTTTGGTGGTGGAGAATGGGCACTGGTGAAGGTATGGGTGTTTCATTGTATGACCGAGACTTAGACCCGAAAGCTTTGTAACTGCTCTCACGATGATTCAATAAATAAAATTATTTAAAAAAAAAAGAAGGAATCCGGAGTTACGACCTCCGTCAACAATTGAGAATCAGGGATGCTGTCTTGTTTGCCAAGGCATCGAAAATCAGATGGGCTGGACATGTAATGCAATTTGGAGATGACGACTGGACTAGAGCCGTTACCAACAGGATTCCACGGGACATCAAAAGATCATGTGGCCGCCCACATACTAGATGGTCAGACTTCTTTTTCAAGACCCTGAACAATCAGTTTGAGGCTCTTCATGTTCCTGGAGAGAGCAGACACCATTGGGTTACACTAGCCCATGACAGGGATGAATGGAGAAGCTACTGGCGCCCGCTCGAGCAAATTGATGAGTGAGTAATGGGATGTCAAGTGATCAAGTGATGAAAATAAGTGGTTATTTAGAATTTATAACTGCCCCCCATGATTGGCACCTCATATTATGATACAATTCAGTTGAGGACCACAGAACTAAGCCTGGATCCCTAAGTACTAATCTATGTACTGTTTTTTAACATAATACTGTGATTTACAAAGTTGTTCATCATAAAGTTGTTTCAGATATTCTTTGTTCCAGCAACAATTCCTCCACCAGTGTGACTTTTTCTCCACCCATATCTCTAGTTTCCCAACCAACACCAAGTCTGACACCTCAGGAGCCACAAACAACGTTTCCAAAAGGTTGGACCAATCAGTATTCCCATCCGCAGTGACTGAGAGTCCCTCTTTCTTCACATCTACACCAATGCTGGTTGTTTGTCCTTTCTGATGTGTGCCACTCTCACTGATGTGAGGTGATATCTCATTGTTGTTTTTATTTGCATTTCTCTGATGATTAGTGATGCAGGGAATTTTTCACAGACCGTTTGGTCATCCGTCTGTCCTCCTTGAGCAGGTTTTGTTCATATCTTCCCCACATTTCTGATGGGATTCTTTTGTTTTGTTGAGTTGAAATGGTGCTTTATCTTTTTTTTTTGCTTTCATTTTGGGGGTTCACACCCAGTAATGCTCAGGGGTTACTCCTGGCTCTGCACTCAGGAATCACTCCTGGCGGTGCTCGGGTGACCATATGGGATGCTAGGAATTGAACCGGGGTTCTCTGCATGCAAGGCAAACGCCCTATCCACTGTGCTATCGCTCCAGCCCCTACTTTATATATCTTGCTATAATCTCTTTATCTGATGAGTGGTGGGGAAATATCCTTCCAGTCTTTGGGGTATCTCTTTATTCTGGCCATTGTGTCCAAGTGCAGGAGCTTCTTAGTTTGATACAGTCTCATTTGTTATCTTTATTTCAGTTTGCTTGACCAATGATTTTGAATCATTGAAGGTACCTTGAGCTTCAATATCATGAAATCCTACCTGTGTTTCTCTCAAAGTAATTTATGGATCCAGGTCTGATACCAGGGACTTTTAATCTTTTGTGCATGGTGTTAGAAACCAATAGTTTCTTGAGGATCAACTGAAATAATGAGTGCAAGACTACTCAGGAAAGAGTAAACATTCTATCATCATTCCAGATCATAACTATAATATCAGATTCATAAAGGTTAGAACTATATTGGGTACTTTAGCTTGTCCTCATCAGCATTCCATCGCCTAGGAAATAGCACTGTGTAGTGGAATAGTAACTTCTCAATAAAGATGTATGGAGTGGGGCTGGAGCTATAGCACAGCACGTAGGACATTTGCCTTGCATGCGGACAACCTGGGTTCCCAGCACCCCCATAAGGTCCCCTGAGCACCGCCAGGGGGAATTCCTGAGTGCAGAGCCAGGAGTAACCCCTGAGCATCGTCGGTGTGAACTAAAAAGAAAAGAAAAAAAATGATATATTGAGTGATTTTTCTCAGCCCCACCCCTATTTGTGGTACAAAATTTCTAAATGTTTCTTTCAGATTTCTTCATTTTCATGCTCCCTTTTCTATTTCTATGGAATCTACTGCATCGGTGGTTTCCAGCAATTCAGACTTCTATTTACTGGGAAAGCATCTTAGGTTCTATTACTGAATTATTCTTTAATTTTTCTTCTTTTTTTTTCTCCTCTTGGGTCACACCAGGAGATGCGCAGGGATTACTCCTGGCTCTGCTCTCAGGAATTACTCCTGGCAGTGCTCAGGGGACCATATGGGATGCTGGGAATCGAACCCGGGTCGGCTGGATGCAAGGCAAATGCCCTACCAACTGTGCTATCGCTCCAGCCCCATTCTTTAATTGTTCACTGCTTCCAGGGAGGTTAGGTGGGTATGTAAAAGGTCCTTAACTTTAGCCTTAACAATTTGTTGAGATCATTTAAAAAATCTCCTATCTTTTTTGGAATCCAGTCCTCCTACCCCCATCTGTAAAAATGGTTAGAATGATCCTATCTGACTCTGGCAAATCTGTAAAGTAATCTTAAAGTTCAGATGAAAACAGGCCTTAAAGCTTAACTTCTTCAGGTGGTGTCAGAGGCTCCTGGCTGTGCGTGGGGCTCATTCCTGGCTGCCTTAGGTGATCATAGGTGGTGCCAGGGATTGAACCTGGTTCAGCCACATTCAAGGCAAGCAGCCTACCTATATACTCTAGTCCCGAAAATTTAAATATTTTTTATAAATTACAATTTAGAGTCACTGTGTTCAAAACTAGATACTTTTTTAAATGTTAAATGATTAACAGGAGCTTTTATTTTTCAACAACAAATGTTAAATTCAGGCAAAGCCATACCTTTAACAAACACACACATACATACAACTCATGAAATACAATAACAATTCCAGCTGCCACATTAACCCATAAACATTAACTCATGAAACACAGTAACAATACCAGATGCCACATTAACCCATTAACCACATTAACTGGCATCTAACTATTTCTAGCACCATCAAAGCCAATAAAATCTCTATTGCTTTGCAATTGAACCTGGCATAAAATAAATCTTTCAAACTAACTACTATATCTCTCTAATATGATTCCATGGACAAGTGTTCTGGTTATTCTTAGCAGCTTAGGAAGTTTTTCTTTGTAAACCAAGCAATTTCTGAATATTAAGAAGACCCAATAGACTATTAAATGCTAAGAAGCTGCCTTACTCATTAACAACTTTCTCCAGAAGCTAAATTGAGGGGAGCTGTCCCCCTCAAAACTTTCCCCACTCCCCGTGAGAGTGGCGTGCCACTGTGACAGAGGAAGTGCACGTGCCAGCCTTCCTGCCTGGAAGCCAGGGTCTCTGAGGATGCAAGCTCTGGGGAAATAGCAGACTTGATTTTCTGGAGAGAAAATAAATTATCAGCAAGATGTCTGGGTTGTGTTTCTTGGGGGGTTGTTAGGAAAATTGCTCTGGGGTCCTGAGAGGGAGCATAAGAGAATCATCTCTGAGACTAATGGTGCTTCCTGCTTGGCGCTCTGAGAATGTGGAAATTCACTCCATGCCCACCCAGCGTTCCTACTCCTCAACCATCACTCTACTCCAGCCAACCTTGACTCTGGGCCCCTCCACCTACAGTGCCCTCTCCTGCCAGCCACCTAACCTCCCTTTTTCGTCCAAGAAGGTGTCAGGCAGGTTCCTCCTTTAGGAAGTTTCCTATTTTCAGTCCATATAAAAGTAATTTCTCTCCCCCTGAATTCTATTCTGCCCACTAAGCACTCAACTTTGATCTCAGAAACAGACAGGGAAAGATCTGAGTCCAACCCTTTGGGGGCCTGGAATTCCTTTGTTGAAAAGAACCACCAATATGGCACTTCAAATATATTTGCATAAAGTTTAAATGCACATAATCTTTTTCTCATTTATGATTTTTGAAAATCTCAGCTAACTAAATAGAAGGAAAATTTCTTTCTCACCTCCCCCTCCCAGGAAGAAAAAAAAACAGAACACCTCCATGTTAAATCATATCAAATAGTCAAAGACTGTTTCCCCTTAAAGTAAGTATTAAAGCATGAATTCTTGCTCTGAATACTCATTTTCAAAGTATTACTACAAGTCCTAACCAGGGCACTAAAAAAAGAAAAGAGAAAAGGAAGAAATAAATCCATATCTGTTTTCTGATAACAAAATTGTCTATGTAAAGCAAAGCAAGAATTCTACATAAAAACTTCTCAAATGTATGGGTTTAGTGGTGCTATAGGATTAACACCTAAGATTCACATATATTTCTACAGACTAACAATGAACAATCAAAACTAAAATGCCGTGTAGTATTTATAATAATTGTTACAATTAAATATTTATGTACAAATAGACAAAAAATTGTGTTACTAAACTGTAAAACACTTAAAAGAAATGAAAGGTGACACAGGCATGTTGATAGATTGGAAAACTCAATATTGTAAGGATGCCAGTTCTGATCAAAATTGTTGTTTTGCTTTTGCTGTTGCTGTTGTCTTTTTGTTTGTTTTTGTTTTGGGGCCAGACCCAATGATACCCACGAGTTACTCCTGTCTCTACATTCGGGAATTACTCCTGGCAGCATTTGGGGACCACATGGAATGCCAGGAATTGAACCCAGGTCAGCTACATGCAAGGCAAATGTCCTACCCACTGTACTATCACTCTGGCCCCTGCCTAAGATTTTTTTACAGCTGAATACAATTACAGGAAAATTACTAGCAGTAATATTTGTTGCTGTGTATAAGCTATTCTGAAAACTCTTATTAAAAGTCTCCAAAACTAGAATAAATAAAGCAATTTTGATTAAGATGAATATATATAAAAATCTGATTTTAAGACTATTATGATCCAGAGAGTGTGATATTAGTGAACAAATAAGCATGTTTATCAAAAGCTGGACTACTCAGTACAAAAATGGGCCAGACAATTAGGGAATGGAAAAGCAGTATGAGAGTTAAGCTTTTTGCCTTGCAGGAGGCTGACCCTAACTCAATCTTCACCACCACATATGGTCTCCTGAATATGGCCAGGAATGATTCCTGAGCAAAGAGCTAAGAGTAAGCCCTGAGCACTATTAGGTGTGGCCCACCACTGCCCCCTGCCTAAATGGGCCAGACAAGTATGGCCAGATAATATTTTTTGAATCTGTAGAAGTATTAGATGTAGAAATGATAGAACTTTCAACACACAGTTAAACAATTGACCGTTCACTAGAATATAATACAACTCAACTAAACTTCACATCTTAGACAAATATTAACTCAAAATGTATCACAGATCTACATGGAAAATATATAACTACAGAACTTTTAGAAAAATGCAGGAGAAATATTCCTTTAAAGATATGAAATTCCAGGGCTGGAGAGATAGCACAGCGGGTAGGGCATTTGCCTTGCACGCGGCCGACCAGGGTTCGATTCCCAGCATCCCATATGGTCCCCTGAGCACCACCAGGAGTAACCCCTGAGTGCAGAGCCAGGAGTAACCCCTGTGCATCACCAGGTGTGACCCAAAAAGCAAAAAAAAAAAAATTCCTTGACCATTGACTAAAACATAATCTTCAAAATCAAAATTTGATATAATGAACCTGTTAAGAGACTTAAAATATAAAATGTTAGTAGATTTGGTTTCTGCTGTTACCTCTCACCTGTGCCTCTTGGTGTCGATTCTGTGTTGATGCATCCTCAGTCTTTCTGTGTCCATTTTTTTCTCTTCCTAAAAAGATACCATCTAATTGGTTTAGGGCCCACTCTATGATGTCACTCAACCCTAATTACCCTTTAAATATAATCATATCATGGGTTAGGGTGAAAAATATATAAATTGGAGGCAAGGAGACACAATTTCATCCATAAAAAAAAAACAGACAAAAAATGTAAAGGAAAAACTGGTGAAATCTAAATAAAGTCTAGTTTTGTGAATAGTATTGTACTAATGTTATTTTCTAATCTAATAACATACAATGGAGGAAGTTGGATAAAGAGCACAAAATAACTCTAATTTTGTAACTTCATGTATCTGAAATTATTTCAAATAAAATCAAGTGCAAAACTCCTATTCCTGTAAATGACTGAACACCTAACTGAGTCACCATGTGATGAGAGGCAAACCAAATAGCTTGGTATTGTCTCTCCATCCTTAATTGTCTGGTCCATTTTGGTAGTGTGTGATCAAGCTTTTTATACATGTGCTTATCGTTCACCAATACCAAACCAAATCATAAGCTGGTGATGTATGTGCAGGCATGCACAAAAGAATTCCATTGTGAATAGAAGCAATCTTTATTATTTTTAATTTTTATGTTATTATAGTTTTGGTAATAAGGTTATAATACTGTTCAACTTTCTAGTATTGATGTCTAAAGTTCCTATACAGCCCCAGTCATCAAAGTACCCATGACCCTTCCTCCTCACTCCTATTGTTGATTGACAGTTACGACTCTTATGCATACTGTTACCTCCCTTAGCACTACCCATGTGCTCAAGAACTTCCACTAATAATCACTTATGTTACTTCCTGGCAACCTATATTTCTCCTCCCCCGACCTCTTAGACTTGGCGCACTCAGGTCTGTATTCCAGTATCCATAGTGTATTATCAATTGATATTGTCCATGCCCTTGATTTGTTTCTCTCTATATCACAGATGAGTGAGATCTTCCTGTATTTGTCCTTCTGCCTCTGGTTTATTTCACTCACCATGATACAGTCTTTCCATGTAAGTTTCCACAAACCGCATGAATTCGATTTTTTGAGTAGCTGCATAGTATTCCATTGTGTAAATATACCACAACTTCTTCGTCATTTGATCTGTTGTTGGACATTTGGTTTGTTCGGATGGAAGCAATTTTTATGAGGTTGGGTCTAGGTGGTGGGCTTCACAAATCATCCTGGGTCCTGCTCCTACTTCTCTGCTGCTGCTCCTTCAACCTTCAGGACCATATTCTCTAACTAATTAGCAGAAGGTGGAGGTGGGGGAAGGGGAGTTCAGTGCATTGCCACCATCCTCAATAGAGGAAGCTCCGGGTGTGGTGAAAAAAATTGCCTTGATGGGCAGAACTTTGGATGGCATGTCTGACCATTCATTTTATAGGGAGTGAGAGACATCCTGAAGTCAGGCTGTACGCTACTTCATGGGCGCTTGCTAATGGCAAGAAGACAGTCAAGGACTTGGAAACATAAATATTAAAATATTCATCACAGGGGTCTAGAAAATGTTATGTGACTATATCGCTCTCTTACAGACCTAGAAACTGAAGACAATTGTGGGGCCAGAGAGAGAGAGAGAGAGTACAGTGGTCAGGGCACTTGCCTTGCATTTGGCTGATCTGGGTTTGGTCACCAGTACCCCACATAGTGCCCCAAGCACCACCAGGAGTGATCCCTGATCAGAGATAAGAGTATACCCTGAGTACTACTGCTGTGGCCCCAAAATGACAACAATAAAAAACGAAGGAACATTGAATACACAACAGCAAACTTCCACAATGGGTGTGTTCTCAAGAAGCTGTGCATAGAGTCAACCAACTGAACTCATAGGAAAATCTAGGGACCCGAGAGGGGTCTATATACCCACACAGTCAGACCCTCAAAGTACTTACTAATTGTCAGGATTTTTGAGAATCGGAGCAATAGCACAGCGGGTAGGGCATTCGCCTTACAAGCGGCCAACATGGCCGACCCGAGTTCGATTCCTCCGCCCCTCTCGGAGAGCCCGGCAAGCTACCGAGAGTATTCGATATGCCAGACACAGTAACAACAAAGTCTCCAATGGAGACGTTACTGGGCCCGCTTGAGCAAATCGACGATCAACGGGAGGGCCTTTACCTTTTTTTTACCTTACATGTTTTCTAAACTTGCATGTGTTATACATCATTTCACTCACCCCCCACCATCCAAACAGGCAGAACTGAGTCGAGCTTTGCTCAGTGGAATATTCAGCTGGGGGCAAATAGATGAGACCTCCGTTGAGTCTCATACAAAATCTGTTCACAAAGCTCAATAAATCCTCACAAATATTCTGGGGAACAAAAATCTCTGCTTAAACCACAAAAGTAGAACAACCATGTGGGTACAGTTAATAGTGGGTGCTGGATTGGGTTCATTAGGAAGCCCCGTCTCCCCTGACCTGACACAAGGCTCCTAACATATAATTCAAGCTGATGCCTCAGAAAGATTGCAGATAAAGATAGACTAGGGTTTCTCAGAGTTCAAAACGTTGCTGGAAACACCAAATGTAAGCCAGCAAGTGAGAAGTAGAAACTGTAGCACACAGTCTATGATACGGTACATAATCATGATGGTACCAGCCTCCACGGGGAGGAAAAGGAACGGAGCATCTCCTCAAATGGAAAGACGCAAAGGTGACTCAAGTTCAGAAGCAGCCAAATATGAATGAAATGAATATCGGGCTTAAGGTGCAGAGACGTCTCCCCACCCTGTGCCAGGCTGATTTCATCAGGGCACCTCTGAGGGCGGCAGGTGTGTCCCTCAGTCTGCCTCAAATGAACCCCAGCAGGCATAAACATCCAGAACCCAATCGCCACCACACCATGGCTGACCTTCACAGGCTCATCCCCAGCCCCTCACACATCAGAATGAATCCACTGTAAAACCCAGTATGCAGGACCAGTGACTGAAAACTCCAGGCTTCATGGAGTCAGGGATGGGAGACCTCCCCAAATCTCCCTTCGGGTTTCCTGGCAGTCATGCCCAAGAACTGCCTCTGTGCCCCGTTTAAGCCCATCAATGACCATGATTCAGAGACTCACAAATGAATTTCACGAAAGAGCAGCACACCACAGAGATGTCTCCGGACTTCAAATATTTTTTTAAAAAATTAATTTTAGAATTCCAGGAGTGTGCGTCCACTTTTGTGACTGTGTGACACATCATACTTCTCATGGCAAGCAGTACAAAATAAATTAGCATCTGCCTAAGGAGCAGGCTGGTGTGGTGGTGGGAAGATTCAAAGTAATATAGGTGGGAAGGAACAATGGTGGTGGGATTGGTGTTGAAATACTGAATGTAAACAATTGTGGAACAACTTTATGAAAAATCTATTTTAAAAAAATTTTAAAGGGGGACTGGAGTGATAGCACAGCAGATAGGGCATTTGCCTTGAACGCAGCTGACCCAAGTTCAATTCCCAGCATCCTATATGGTTCCCCGAGCACCACCAGAAGTAATTCCTGAGTGCATGAGCCAGGAATAACCCCTGTGCATCGCCAGGTGTGACCTCCCCAACAACAACAAAAAAATTTAAGTAATGAGGAATTCATGCCTATTTCAATCAGCTTAATCAGTGGCTGAATAAATAATGAACAGTATTACTCCTACATAAATACACACACACATATATGTATATATATGTGGTATGTATATGTTGGGCTTAAAGAAATGAGTGCATTTCAATACAAATGTGGTAGAATTGGTAGAATATTTACTCCAGTCTTCATGAGTTCACTTCCTGCCTGGCCTGATTCTATACTGAACATGCCCCATTTATCAGCCAAGTTTAGCTATAACCTCACTAGAAACAGGATCAAATCCTAGGAATCGCCATTGCTTGGGACATATTCCATACCCTGTAGGAGGTCTGTCCCTTGGGGGCCCATAAGATGTCAGAAGCCATGCAGGCAAGGACCCAGCAGGCCTTGTCAGTGAATAGAGCAGGGATATGGAACTGAGAATAGAGAGGCGCTTTCCCTTCCATCCCTCTTCTCAAACCTCTTTCCTTCCTTGTGCTTATGGAAGTCTTCCCTTACGCTGCCCATCTAAGAATACTCTGAAGCTCACGCATCTGCCCCCTTGAGCAGTTGGGAGAGGCCTGTGGGAAGCACCGGGGGAACAGCCAAGAGGCTCAGGGGACCTGGTGTGCAGACCTTGAGTGCCAGGCTGGAATGCTGTGATGTGCCCAGGGCTGCAGAGGGGCGGGGACACTGCCGTGGGGCCTGGAGAGTCCCACGGCACAGGAGTTTCATAACAAGCTACTTGATTTCTCCTCCCTGAAGATCAGGAGCACAATATCAGGTGAGGACCCAGCCGTCTCCTGGTTCTAATGTCGCTGAGCCCAGCATCAGGTAAGAAGGGGAGCTTCAGGGTCTGGGCTCTGAGCCGTGAGGAGTTGCTGCGTGACACTCCTGCTTCTCCCTGTGTATTTGTCTGTGTCTGGACACTTGCCTGCCTTCTCCTCCTTCCACCCACACCTTCCCTTCAGGCCTGAGCCTCTATGCTACCCCCAGCCTCAATCCTTCTCTGCTTACTCTGCCTTTCCGTCTCCCTCTGTCCTATGGGCAGCCCCTTGGTTGAGTGAAGAGAAGCAAGCTGGAGCATGGTTGCTGTGGAGCGGAGGCGGCTGGCTCTCCTTTGAGGAAGGAGGGTACAGGGCAACCTACTGCCAGGAGAGGAAACAGGAGGATGACAAGCGCTGAAGGGGGTTAGGGACCTTGAGGGTTCAGGGAATGTTGGATGTTAGAGGAACGTATTGGGGCTAGACGGGACAACTGGAAGGCGACTGCCTTCACACAGGAAAGGAGACCCCAAGTTCCCACTCTGACCATCCTGAGAAGCCTCATCTGTCCCTTTCTAGCCCTTTTATACACCTCCCCCCCTTCACTCGCTTCTCTTCTTCCCTCTATACCATATTCTGGTCACTGTGTGTGTGGCAGGGAGTGAGATGCAAGTGGAATGCAATGGGCCAGGCAGCTGGTATTGGTTCCTGGTGAAGACGGAAGGAGAACACAGGGGAATAGCAAAGTCTTCACTCTTCCAGAAAGAGTGGTCCAGAGGCGTCCTGCTCTGCCTGCAGGCCTGGCCCCAATGCACCCTGACATTTGTTTGATCCTGTAGTGGGGTCATTACCTTCCTTACCTCCCAGAGCAGTTCAACCCATCTACAAACCCCACTGAAGTAATTTGGTTCTATCAAGCTGAGACCCGTGTCCTCAGTTTAAGTCACAGATGGCTTACCAGGGCCCACCCAGTGCAAGTCTCCTCTGTCGGCCACACAAAAGCCTTTTAGCGTTCACCCTCTATTTCCAAAAGGCCCTTCGCCTTTCATTTTGCGTGGCAAACATCTCTCACACAGCCTTCTTGGCTTCAACTCTTCCAGCATGTGTGGTTTCCACACACTTCCTGGTTTCCTTGTTCCAACTGGCTCATGCTCCCCTTAAAACGTGGCCCTCCCATGGGAAAGATTCCCCAGGTGCAGCCTAACGCAGGACAGCTCCGTGTCCCCTCTCTGGTCTTAGCTCTTTCCTCCTTTCACCCTCTCCCAGCTCACTCCTTGCAACCCAGATATCTGACTTCTGCTCTCATTGCTCTGAAGAGGTTTCTCAAACTTTGCACTTCTCTTTTCCTGACCCTAGCATTTGGGCCCTCTGGCATTCTTCTCTCCTGGAGGCTGGGTGTTTGAATGGTGGCATCAGGCTCTCCTGCCTCCCTACAGCTCTTGTTCTGTCAGCCAACAGCGACCCCTGTTTCACTCCCCAATGTCCATGTTCCCATAGGTGTCTTGGGAGCCCCACCTGTCTGAATTTTCCCAAAAGGTTATCCCTCATCCTGTGTCTTAGTCACTTTTGTATTTGTATCTTGGGCTGGAGCGATAGTTAGGGTGTTTGCCTTGCAAGTGGCCAACATGGCCGACCCGAGTTTGATTCCTCCACCCCTCTCGGAGAGCCCAGCTACCAAGAGCATCTCGCCTGCATGGCAAAGCCTGGCAAGCTATCTGTGACATATTCAATGTGCCAAACACAGTAACAATTGTCACAATGGAGATGTTACTGGGCCCGCTTGAGTAAATCAATGAACAATGGGAGGACAGTGACAGTATTTTTTATCTTACACTAAGAGTGTGGACATGTCATTCTCTCGAAGTCCATGTCCTCAAGAATGCCCCATGTTCAAACTGTGTTTGACAAAAGTCTGTGGGTGACAGAATGAATCCTAAGTCCCAGTCACTTCACCCTATCTCTTCCTCGCCCTGGGTTTGGCTTGTACCAGTATGGCTGCCAATGTGGGTTACCAACCTAAAACTTCGAGCTCATTCTCGTTTCTTCTCTTTCTAAGCTCCTGCCCTTTTCATTACCAAGTCATGTTCATTCCATTTCCTACACCATTTTCTAAGCCCTCCCCCCCTGTATTATCATAAATATTAGCTTTCTTATTCCTTTTCCCTCACACGTCAACTGGTCTTCCTCCAACTGGCCTTCTCCTAAATTCTACCCAAGCAGTGATGTTTCTTTTATCCATTTCTTCTTTTAATTGGAATATAGATAACATCATCATAACAGTGCTAGCATTCATGGTTTTGATACATAGTTACTGCACATTCACCACCACCAAATGCCCCAGACCCTCTACTTCCATCCTTCTGTCATCTCTTGTCCACTTTTCCCTCCCCACTCATCTCCCAACTACCAAGTAGTAATGTTTCTTAATCTAATCCTGAAAAAATTACCTTCTGCTTAAGAGTCATTTGTTGGGGGTCAAGAGAACTAGTACAATCAGTAAGGAACTTGCCTTGCATATGGCAGATCCAGGTTTAATCCCAAGCACCCCATAGCCCCCTGAGCTGCCAGGTGACCCCTGAATAAGCCCAGCTAGGAATAAGCCATGAGAACCACCAAGTGTAGCCCCCAAACAACGAAAGACTTATCTGTGACTTTCATGCGTCTAAATCAGTGTTTCCCAGCCAGAGGCTGTATATTCCACCAGCCTTTGTTTCCCAGAATATTCCAGGGATGCACATGTAAAAAAAAACCACACAAATGTGAGGAGGTACATAGCACAAGACTGGAAGTACACCTGGTAGAACAGGAGAAGTAACAGAGAGGAAACACAACCATACGGGGGCCACAGTGAGAAAAGTTGAGAAACACTGGTCTAAATGTCAAGACCATGCTCCTTATCCAGGTACACAAGATCCTTCAAAATTTTTCTCCTTCCTCTTATATTCCTAATTATTCCTCCATGTATATATAGTCGAGCGGGCCCAGTAACGTCTCCATTGGAGACTTTGTTGTTACTGTGTCTGGCATATCGAATACTCTCGGTAGCTTGCCGGGCTCTCCGAGAGGGGCGGAGGAATCGAACTCGGGTTGGCCATGTTGGCTGCGTACAAGGCAGACACCCTACCCACTGTGCTATCGCTCCAGCCCTATATTTGGACTTTATGGCTTGAGTTCCCTAGTTAGTTACATGATACTTTTCCTTGGCTATGACCGTATGCATCAGCAGATGCATCTATTTGCAAGTCTCATTCTTGCACCTTCTTCTTGGTAACTCCTATTCACCTCTTAACATCATGCATCTTCCTGAAAAAAAAAGTCTTTCCCAAAACTAGCCCACATACTCCTTTAAGGAATAACAATGCTCCAGTACTTAATCCTGTCACAGTACTTCTCACCGGTTGTCACTCTTTATTATCTGGATCCTCACTCTCTATGCTGCTGGAGGACAGAGATTTTACCTTCTGGGTACCTAGTACCTAGCACAGAGCAACGACTGCCAGCATGTCTTTTTTTCTTAGACCCAAACACATTTGAATGTCATCTGTGTCTCTTCCCCTAACCGGATTAGATGTTGCTTTTAGGCAAGGAATACACCTTGTCTGTCTTCATATCTTCAGCTCCTACTACAGGGTCTCATAGGTAATAGGCAATCAATTAATGTTTGTTGGCTATCTGATGAGCAACATCAGAAAAAAGAGAACTTGGTGGAAACAATTTTATATTGAGTTCACATTTGCAATACTTGTGATGCTTTGCACATATTATGAGGCTGCTCTTTATGGAGCTCTTCCTGATCGGTACTGGGTCCATCTAGCAGAGCAGGAAAGCGAGTCTCAAGGAGATTAAAATACTTTAATAGGACCATAGTGAAAGTACCAGGACTCCAAATTCCAAATCCCAAGATTCTCCTTTAGAACATGTCACCTTTTCTGTCACCACAAATAAAAACCTAATTTTAAAGACACAAACTAAATGCCATCGCTGTCTTTAATTGGGGCTATTGGAAAATGCCTATTCAAAAATCTCCACTCCAGGAGAGAAAGAGACTTCAAGGGACAGGTGACACCTGGGAAAGCTATTCCTGCCACAGTCTAGGGACCCAGAGAGGTTAAATTTTCCTTTCAACAAGAACAAAAAAGATATTATTCATCAACTTTAAATGGAGTTTGGAAGTCACTCAGGAAGACCCTCGTCTCTAGTTGTAGGTAAATTCAGGGAAAGGTAGATTGGTAAGCAATCATATCTAAAATAAAATCAGATGAGGGAATCATCCTGAGGCCCAGAAGACCCATGGATATTTCCAAAGTCACATGTCTGCTCCACATCTGACTTGTCCTGTATATGTAGATGTATGTGCACCGATCAAAGTCCCAGACACTCAGAACTGGAGAGAAAGCATAGCGGGGAGGGCATTTGCCTTGCATGGAGCCGACCTGGGTTCGATTCCCAGCATCCCATATGGTTCCCCGAGCACTGCCAGGAGTGATTTCTGAGTGTATGAGCCAGGTGTAACCCTTGTGCATCCCCAGGTGTAACCCAAAAAGCAAAAAAAAAAAAGTCCCAGACACTCAAGGCACCCAGAAAAGGATTTGATATAAAGGCAGATGGAATTATCAAAAGACAGATCAATAATCTCTGTGATGATTGTTATATCTCGCAATGGTGATAATGAAGTACAAAAGAATAAAAGTCATTCTCATTGCCTGAGAATCTATTATGCTGGTTGATGCTGATTGAGTCTTCTGTGTTATTGTTTTTGCTCATTGAGCTTGGTGCTCTTCTCTGCAACTTTTCCATCAAACTTTCTTTGATCCTAATGGACTGACAGTACTGTTAAGTTTGGAGGTATTGTGCAGCCATGCACTCCAGGAGCTATAAAGCTGGAATGGTTTGGTGTCTTGGAAACTTAATGAGGCTCAGTTGTGGAGCTGGGCTCTTGCTATGTTGGAAGGTGTCAGGTGTGGCTTCAGGCGACTGTGCCTTCAGAATAAAAGGAGAATCTGTCCATACCCATTCCAAGAAGTCCCCTGAAATATCAGCCCAGAACAGTCTACCTAGGAAGATTCAGCGACATTATGTTCTTCTTGAGATTAGTTATGTCTATTTATTTTCTTCCCTGTGATGACTATCATACTTGTTTCAAGTATAGGAGCTAGTTTTGCTGTGTCTTAGAAGTACCCTTTAAAAGAAAAGGTAAAATATAAATGTAGGAAATATATAAGATCATTTTCTTTGTCCTGAAAAAGATGGTTACTCGTATTCTTTGTATTAAAAAATAAGACTTGAGTCTAAAAGAAAAGGAAAGAAAGAAAAGTGCTTGTTTTATGAGAGGGGAGAGTTTTATCACCTCTCTTCAGAACTGGGTCCAGGGGAGAGGAGTCACCATATGCTGTCGGCTCCTGGAGGGAAAGAAAGCATATGGTTCTGGGAGGACCAGGAGGGGATGAACAAGAACCTAGAGGTCTTGAAGAAATATTTGGACCTGAGAAACAGAAAATTCTGTTTTTCTGCATTTCCCAATTTAGATTATTTTCAGCTAGACCTTAGTCTCCTACTTCACAGGCTCAAGTAGAATCCAAACAACCACTGACCTTGCCAGCAACTTCAAAACACAGCCTAAGCTGGGCCATTACAGATCCATTTCTCTCTCTGCAGCTGAAGAAGGATGCAGGAATTCCCCTGGAAGAACCACAGCTCCGTGTCTGAATTCGTTCTTCTCGGTTTTTCCAGGGACTCCCAAATTAATGTGATCCTCTTCAACATCTTCCTCTTCTTATACATCTTGACACTTGGAGGCAATGGGCTCATTGTCACCTTGATCCACCTGGACTCTCGTCTCCACACACCCATGTACTTCTTCCTCAGTGTCCTCTCCATGCTGGATATGAGCTATGTCACCACCACTGTGCCCCAGATGTTGGTGCATCTGCTCTCAGAGAAGAAATCCATCTCCTATATTGGGTGTGTAGCACAGATGTTTATTTTCCTGGTGTTGGGCATCACTGAGGGTTGGCTGTTCTCTGTCATGGCCTATGATAGGTATGTAGCCATCTGCTATCCACTCAGGTACAAGGTCATCATGAGTCCATGGCTGTGTGTGGCAATGGTCATCTTTTGTGGACTCTGGGGCATCAGTTGCTCCCTGGTCTACACTGTCTTCACCATGCGCCTGCCTTACTGTGGCTCCAATGAGATCAACCACTTCTTCTGTGAGGTGCCTGCTGTTCTGAAGTTAGCCTGTGCAGACACATCTTTCAATGACCGAGTGGATTTCATCCTAGGTTTCATCCTTCTCCTTGTGCCTCTGTCCTTCATTCTGGCTTCTTATGTTCGTATATTTGCTGCCATCTTGAAAATCCGCTCAACCCAGGGTCGGCTCAAGGCTTTTTCCACCTGTGCTTCCCACATCACTGTGGTCACCATGTTCTGTGGACCTGCTATGTTTATGTACATGAACCCTGGGACTAATGCCTCCCCAGAGCGGGACAAGAAATTGGCCTTATTCTACAATGTTATCTCTGCCTTCCTCAACCCCATCATCTACAGTCTCAGAAACAAGGATGTGAAGAGAGCCTTCCTCAAATTAACAGGCCAGGGTAGAGCTTCTGAGTGAAGGCACAGAATGTCACAACTACACCAAAACCATAAGTTCTGTGGCCCTCCCCTCTAACTCCTTCCAATCACCCAATCACCCAACAAACAGGCTGATAGGAACAATGATGTGTAAGGTAAGGTTCCTAGGGGGGATTGACTGCAGCAGTTTAACGTATCAAGAGATTCAATTGTAGACACAATGCCAAAACAAGACCTGTCTGGTTAATTTTCACTTTCCCAGGACTCAGCAGGCTGTGTGGCACAAAATAAGCATCATTAACATTTGCTGATTGAGTGACTAACACAGGAAGATTTGGCATCTTAAATTGGCTCAGATGACGAAGGTAAAATAACTCAGAAACCAGACTAGTGATTTTGTCACAACCAGAGAAGGATCTAAAGGAGTGTAGTGTCAGGAGAAAGGAAGAGTGATGCAAATGATGTCAGGGCATGAGTGTGGTCCCTCCAGCTCGTCCATGGGAAGGGGGGTCTTGAGGTACATAGTGCATCTTACTCTAGCAAAGAGACTTGTCGCAGAGTCTCTGCACAGACAGAACATCATCCAAATCACATCCAAATCGCATCAGTTTTTATTTCGCAGGCAGCAGTAAATTCTATAGGATTGTTGTGAGTTCTTAAAAAAAATAAATAAATAAAAATAAAACTGTGCTTCAGCCAGAGAGCTAGTACAGGGAATAAATCACATGCCTTGTATACTATCAGCTCTAATTCATACCCCCTGCACTGTTCCCTAAGCAGAGTCAGGAGTAGCCCCTGGGCACAATGGGTATGGTCCAAAAAAAAAAAGTGTTTGACCTATCACATGCTGTCTATAAGTGCTGTTATTCTTCTTCTGATACACACATTCTATTTCCTAACACGGCAATTACCAAGCAAGCAACTGAAACCATTTCAACCTAGAGGAGTTGGTCATGCTGCTCTTGGGAGAGATGGTTACCAAGACAACACAAAGGAAGGCATATACTTCTCTCTGCCCTGGATTCAGCAAGTATGCTTCTGTCACCAAGAAGCTCAAAAACTCTGAGTTGACAGAGCTGTTTTGTAAAAGATGATATCCCCTTGAGATAAGAAAGGAAGAAACTGATCGCAATAGCCAGTGCTCCTCAGATAGCCTCCCTGGTAATCTGAAATGCTAGCACTTCTACAAAACATGGGCTCAAATGTGAGTGAGTGACAATAACTAGAGCAGTTCATTAAAGAGGGTACAGAGAGGTGTGGTGGATCATGAGGACCCTCGTGAGTTGGCTTCGCTTCCTCGTGTCAGAGCCTTTACCTAACACTTACCTCAGAGTTCCAGCACCTCCAAGGACATGCCAAGAAGCTGTTTCACAAAATCTTAGAAATTGTTGTTTATCTCATTTTATTTTTACAGGGGGAGGGAGGCTGTCTCCATCAGTGCTCAGTGTCCAGCAGACACTTCTCTTGAAACAAGCGCAACCTGGCTAAAAAACAGTTCAATGCCACAACCTAGCAACAACACAGTGGCTTAGGCTCAGAGGTGCTGGGGACCTCCTGGGTCACTCCAGTGGTGCTCCAGGGCCTCGAGAACTCTCTGACAGTGCTAGGTGGGCCACACAGTGCCATGGCTCCAATTCAGGGCCCTGTGCATTATAAAGCATGCACCACTGACCCCAGAGCTATCTCCCAGTCCAAAATCTCAGGAACTATAATGTGCACACTCTGTATTAGACATAAAGGCAAAGGAGGCCACAGTGAAGCTTGAGTCAGAGAGGCAAGCTTCCCCCAGCGATGCTGCATCTAATCACGTTGGTGGAGTTTTCTTCAACTTTCACCTTTATTCATTTGACCAAGGGGTGGGGGGAGGGGAGAGTAGGAGTTCTTAGCATTCCTTTTACCCTATTGTCATTCTTTTTTTTTTTTTGCGACCGGCGATGCTCAGGGGTTACTCCTGGCTCATGCACTCAGGAATCACTCCTGGCGGTGCTCGGGGGACCATATGGGATGCTGGGAATCGAACCTGTGTCAGTCATGTTGGCTGCATGCAAGGCAAACGCCCTACCTGCTGTGCTATCGCTCCAGCCCTACCCTATTGTCATTCTGACATCCCCAGAGTACACCAAAACTTCTCAGACTTCCTGCTTCAAATCTAGTTTTAAAAGTCTTGAAATTCACCCAGTGGTAGGTGATTTAGGGAAATACTGCCTCGTTGCAGTACTGATATATTTCTATTTTGAACAAAGTAAATTAAAAATTATTAGACTTCTGAGCATTATGCTTTGCATGCTAAGACCCCAGGTTCAATCATAGTATAAATGCTCCCCTGAGCACCATCAGGAATGATCCCTAAACACCAAGTCAGGGGTATCCCCTGAGTTTCTCCTGGGATGGCTTCATAAAACAAACTTTAAAAATCATTTAGCCTTCCTTTGGTAAATATCAAGGCTAGTTAGAATCATAATTATTGAATCTTCATAAAATAACAGTCTTAAATAGAATAGTGATGGTTACAATTAAGTTGATAGTCCAATCAGATGTCAAAGACAGTATTTTTATTCAATAAAAAGATAGTGATAATTACAACATTAATTAAAGTATAGTTATAATATGATTAGAAAGAATATATTCAACTTTCTAGGGCATTTTAAAACATGTTTCTGAAATTATAAAGGAAGGGAGATTAAATAGAGATGTTGGGGCACTGGAAGATAGAACCAGCAAGAGGAGTCATTCATTCAATCAAAAGATTGGCAGGATGCAGCAAGGTCTCTATTCCTAAGATGGTAGGGATATTGTAAGATCTGAGTCATGGTATCCAGGACTGGTACTTTAGGAAGAAGTGAGAAGACAAATGTATTTGAATGATCCAGAGAACAGACTGACAGGCAGGAGAGAACTGTGTGGAAGTTGCTAGAAGAGACTATAATACAGGAAATTTAGATACCAGAATGTGAAATACTTGAGGTGATTCTAAAAAAAAATTATCCCAGAAAGAAGTCCCTAAGAAAAATGCAGATTAGGGTAAAGAAGCAGAGAGATCACTCATTTAGGCAATTTGCTATATGCCTTCATTTTAGGGAGACTGACTCTGGAATGAAGCATCAAGAGAAGCAGCTCAGTACAAGAAAGAATGACTGGATGGATGAGTGGTTGGACTCAAGGATGGAACATGTAGGTGATTATAAACAAAATGAAGTTTAAATCCCAGTTCCTATATCACTAACCTTGGAACTTCAGACACAGCTCCTAACCACTGTGTGCTTCAGTGTTTCTCTTTAATAAAATACAGATAAGAAGTTAGCTTTGAAAAGCTAGACTGTGGTTCTTTGAATTCAATAAGGAGAGAAACTACTCAGTAGGTTAGATAAGAGATATTCAACAGAAAGAGTTAAATACTGTAAGATGAAATATTTGCGTATGTTTCAATTAGTGTAATGAAACTCTACATGAAATGCCAGGGCAAAAGATAGTAGTCAATGGGGGCCGGAGCGATAGCACAGCAGGGAGGGCGTTTGCCTTGAACGCGACCGACCTGGGTTCGATCCCCGGCATCCCATATGGTCCCCCAAGCACCGCCAGGAGTAATTCCTGAGTGCAGAGCCAGGAGTGACCCCTGAGCATTGCTGGGTGTGACCCAAAAAGCAAAAAAAAAAAAAAAGATAGTAGTCAAGGAGGAACAGACTTGGGAGGGGGTTGGACCTCAATGGAAAACGTGTGGTCCAGGGAGAACTACAGTGGAGAGGAGTTCTCTGTTTTGAAGCTAAGTTAGAGTTGATTTAAAGTCGCTAGGAAAACTAAAGTCATCTTACAGAGTTCATGTGAGGGTCATGCAGTTAAATGCAGGGAACCATTAGGAGCAGAAAACCTTTAGCATTGCTCTGGAGACAGAACAGCTGTCCACTTTAGATCCTGAGCACTGCAGGTACCTGCATACCACCAGAAGGCGTTCATAGGGAGCAACTTGAGACCACTATAAGGCTTGCTGACGGAGTAAGGCAGATGGCACAGGGCCATGTCTTCCATGATGAGAAAACAGCTCGACAAAGGAAGCCTAGTTGCAATGCCTTCTGGATAGCCTATAACTTGGGCTAAAGTTGCAAAAGCACTTGTTCTCCTGCAGTGCTGCCCTAGAACCATCAGAGGAACCTTAACATCAGTCTTATTTTAATCTTAACATCACGCTAAGCATCACTTGATCACTTGACATCCCGTTATTCATCGATTCACTCGAGCAGGCGCCAGTAACATCTCCCTTCATCCCTGTCACGTGCTAATGTAGCCCAATGGCATCTGCTCATTCTAGGAACACGAAGAGCCTCAAACCGATCATTCAGGGTCTTGACGAAGAAGTCTGACCATCTCATAGGCATATATATACTTAAGTGTACACTTAAGTAGAGTCTATGGTTTATTTAGATAGCACAGATTTAAAAACTTCATTTAGAATTGACAGGTGGTTAAGTGGTTAACTGTTACAATCCATTCCTTTGGCTGCTCAGCTTCCACATACATCCAGCTGTGAATAATTCCAATCTCTTACAATTAAAAAACTCTATATTTCTACTACCAAGATCATCTATCCTTCTTACCAGTGAAAATGATTGCAGGTTATGTTACTTATTCCTCGGAATTTACCAGAATTCCATGAAATATTCTGTTACTATAAAGTTATTTTCCAATAATATGTGCATAAAATGATTTTAATGGTCACTGTCACTGTCACTTTCCTCCTGTTGTTCATTGATTTGCTCGAGTGGGTCCAGTGAAGTCTCCATTGTGAGAGCTGTTGTTACTGTGTTTGGCATATCGAATACGTCATAGGTAGCTTGCCAGGCTTTGTTCTGCGGGCGAGATACTCTCGGTAGCTTGCCAGGCTCTCCAAGAGGGGCCGGGCGGGGTCAGCACTGGAGGGCCCCAGACCTACATTGTCCACCGCTGCTTGGGCTCCAGTGCCCAGGCCACAGGTTTCAAGTGGAGACACCTGGAGGTGGAGCCTTCTGCAGCCCTTCTCAGGGTCAGCCATTCAGAAAGCTTTGAGTCGGCAGATGCCACCATGTTGACTCACATCATCCCTGCTCAACCAATTCCCAGCTAAAACTTATGGAATCATTGGTTCTGCAGCTGAAAATTCCTGGACACCCAGTGAGGCAGGTGAGCCAAACACTGACCCAGCCAAAGCTCCAAGTAGCTGCACCCACACCATACCACTGCAGACTTGCCAAGAGCTCAATTCCACCACTTCACAAGTATTCTCTGCAGAGACGCCAATCTGCCAGTAATTTCAAGTACAAGGTGACCAGACTAAGATCTCTGATTTTTGGGGTTGGCGTGGGCAGCCTTCCCCCAACAACCCATACTTCTAGAAGCCCCAGCAGCCACGCACACCTTCCACAGCCTCCAACATGTTGACTCATTGGCCCAGACCATGGAGCCTGAGTCTCTGGACCACATGGCTATGGGACCCCTCCTAAAGCAACAAACATTGCAAATTAACTTATTTAAGCAACAAACGGTTTAAATAAACCCTTAGATAAGGACTTAGCCCAGTGATCTGATAAAACAATTTTCACATAATTGTTGATTTTTGATTTTTGATTGATTTTTGATACTTATTGATTTAAATATTGGAGCTTTGTTATCTAATCAATCTTAATTCCAAAATTGTATCAACAGTTGTGACTTTTTCTAAATTAAAACTTTCAAGAAGAATGAATAAGAGACTGAATGAATACAAATAAGCATACACATATTATAACTCGGGCTGGAGCGATAGCACAGCGGGTAGGGCGTTCGCCTTACAAGCGGCCAACATGGCCGACCCGAGTTCGATTCCTCCGCCCCTCTCGGGGAGCCCGGCAAGCTACCGAGAGTATTGGATATGCCAGACACAGTAACAACAAAGTCTCCAATGGAGACGTTACTGGGCCCGCTCGAGCAAATCGACGATCAACGGGAGGGCCTTTACCTTTACCTTTACCTATATTATAACTATAGAAAAGATATGTGAAGCAACTCTATTGTTTCTGAGATTAGCATGGCATGTGATTAGCTATGGCATCAGAGTTTATTTCTGTAACTTTCTTCTTCAGCCACCCTTTTCAATTTCCCTTCCTTTTAGCAAAAACCTCAATTTCTTTGGGTGATCTATTTTCATGACCCAAGCTTTCTTTATAAATGGATTCTACAAATTATAACTATAAATTATCCTGCCTGTTCTAGGTGCAAATAATTTTCCATTAACATTTACTTTTGAGTATAGAAATGCTAAAAATTACCCACAGTGAATTCTTGCGTGCAGTTCTTACATTTAATCTTGCAATAAATGAATTCCTCCTTTTGCAACTTAGTGGAATATTGTTTTTTCCACTGATAGAAACATTTCCTGCTGGGGGGACAAAGATCTCCAAGTTGGCAGACTTAAAAAAAACGCTGTTGTGTGAGAAAACAACTTATCTGAATGAATTACTGGGTATAAAAGAATTTCCACATTTCCACATCTATTCCTGAACTCATGTATTCTGGTTATGGGTAAAACAGTGTATACAAAGTTCTTTGATTCAAAGCAGAAACTATATCCTGTAAGGAGGTTCCTATTTTTTTAAGGTATTGTAACCCAATTATAGTTATAACTGAACTTTTAGTAATCTATTCCATCTTTCAACTAAATCAGGTGTTTCTGGGCAATGGAGTACATGACTAGGTTATTGGATTCTGTAATCATGAGCTCATGTTTGTGCTTCCGACCTGGTGAAATGAGTTCCTTAATCTGGCTGTATGGACTGCCATGATGGGTTAGAGTCTCTGTGAATTCACAAGATGAGGTGCTAAAGGCATTACAGAAAGGGTAAGAAAAGACATATCTAGAGGGGCCAGCGTGATAGTACAGTGGGGAGGGCATTTGCCTTGCATGTGACCCACCCATGCTCTATTTTTGGTATCCCATATGGTCCTCTGAATACTGCCAGAAGTAATTCCTGAGTGCAGAGCCAGAAGTAACGCCTGAGCATCTCCAGGTGTGGCCCAAAAGAAAAAAAGAAAGAAAAAAAAGAAAAGTTATGTCTAGAGTCTGTATTTCTATAAGAACAATTCTCTGTGTCCTCCATGATGGAAGAGGCTCATTATAATACAAACACCACAGGTGACAGGTAGCTCTCCCTGGAGATCGGCACTATGTTAGTGACCCTGCATTGTACACCTCAAGTGGTGGCCTGGTTAGTCTTGTATGAGGAGGAACATGTTATTGCGCCCATCTAGATAGTCTTCATTCCTGCTTTGTGGCCATTTGTTCACATGTCCACCAAACAAATAGCAAAGTGGTGACTGGAATCATTTGTCCACCTGATTGCAGTCTCCTCTGCTGTGGATGAATTTCCATGGACAATCATTTGGGACATACAGTTCATGGCTATCCTGACAGGTCCATTCACTCCACATGTTTGCCTGTCAATCTTGTTGTGTAGTATTACCTTTCTGGGGGCTGGAGTGGTAGCACAGCAGGTAGGGCATTTGCCTTGCATGCGGCCAACCTGGGTTCAATTCCCAGCATCCCATATGGTTCCCCGGAGCACCGCCAGGAGTAATTCCTGAGTTCAGATCCAGGAATAACCCCTGTGCATTGCTGGGTGTGATCCAAAAAGAAAAAAGTATTGACTTTCTGACAACTTTCTCTCTCCATCACATTGTTCTGCAAAAATCGGTTTACATAAACTCTCTCTCTGCAGAGGTTCCCAAACTTATTCTGCTTTCCTCCTGGTTTTCAGAAAAGAAATAAGCCAGTGCCCCCTTGGAAATACACCTTCTTTAAGGAACAAACAGAAAACACCCTCCCCCAAATTCTACCCAAGGCCACTACCACCCCCTTGAATCACTCAAGTGGCAGTATCACCCATTCTGAGAAACACTGCTTTAAAATATTAATTTTGATAAACTACATTTCCCTGGGAAATTATTAATTTCATATTTCCAAATTCAATTATGTAGACCTCTGCAGAGTAGTCCCCTGTGATTTCTAAAGCATTTCTAATATTTTAATATTTCACAATTACATTTATTCTTAAAGGATTAAACAGAGTTGGAGGACTTAAGCTTCTTCCAAAGAACAAATAACTGAACAAATTGTAAAGTGCTCCTACAAGTCTCTGACATCATTAGCAAAGATTTGAGACAAAAGAGAATTTGGAGAAAGTAACATTTCCATTTACTATATCGGAGTTTTTTGAAATTTCATCCTTCCTTCCCTACCTCCATACCAAAACTTCAGTACTCTTTGGGCTTGGACTTTGGAGGGTTGACAACCTCTCCCTGAGAGAATCTGCCTGTTCTATTGACTCTGGTAGAGTCAAAGTGTAAACTTAAGAATAGTGTTGCCATGCTAGGGGAAAAGGGAGCTCAGATAGAGAAGGGAGCACCAAATAAAGGATTTTGGGAGGATCCTCCCAGGATGGGAGAAGCATGCTGAAAGTAGACTATAGACCGAACATGATTGCCACTCAATGCCTCTTTTGCAGACCACAACACCCAAAAGAAGAAAGAGAACAAAAGGGAATGCCCTGCCACAGAGACAGGGTGGGATGGAGGGGATTGGGGGGGTGGGAGGGATACTGGGATCCGTGGTGGTGGGAAATGGGCACTGGTGGAGGGATGGGTATTTGATCATTGTATAATTGAAACCCAAGCACAAAAATTTGTAAGTCTACAACTGTACCTCATGACGTCTCACTAATAAATTTTTTTTTAAAAAAGGCAAAAAAAAGTGTTGCTCTGATATAGACCCTAGTCCCTGGCTGGACTATAACAGCCAATAGAGATTGTGCATTAAATCATCTTTGATCTTCATTGTCAGGCCAAAAACCACACACTGTTGGTAATGTTTCTCCACTATTTTCTGTACTTATATGTTCATTGTTTTTTTCCTCAACTCTGCATGTTCACCATTGTCCCTCAGGACTGTGTATGAGATTCTTGGAAAACTTCTATGACTTCACTCTATTTCAACTGGGCATAAAACTGGACCCAGAACTTTATCTCTCTCTCTCTCTCTCTCTCTCTCTCTCTCTCTCTCTCTCTCCTCTCCCTCTCTCTCTCTCTCTTTATTTCTGTTTTGGTTTTGGACCACATCCGGCTATGCTTAGTACTTGCTTTTACTCTGCACTCAGAGATCAGAGGACGGGGGTGCCTGGGATTGAACCTGGGTCAGGTTGCCATGAGCAAGACAAGTACACTACCCACTGTATTATTACTCCAGCCCTAGAACTCCGCCTCTTTGAAGCTCTTCTCTAGCCCAGGCTGGAAGACAACATTCCCAGCTTAAGTTGTTTTATTGCTAACTCATGTTCCTGTGCTTATTCTAGGATGACTTTAAAAAAAAAAAAAAACCTGCCCTAAATGTGTGTCCACCAGACTTGAGAACCTACTGTCTGACTTTTTTTTTTTTTGCTCAAGGAAACATGGTGGGCATGGATGGGGGGGGGGGGGGGCGGGGAACGAGGGCAGAGGGCATAAAAAACAAAATAGAAAACATTTATAGAGACCCAAATAAACAGAACTTATTGATGGCAATAAGCTAAGTTTTGGCCTAAAGTATACATGTTTCTTATAAACTGTGGTATTGTATGAACTACACATTTCATGAGAAATTCTTTCCATCGAATGAGCATTAGTAGGAAAATTGCCAGGGCCAGAGCGATAGTACAGTGGGTCGGGCGTTTGCCTTGCACATGGCCAACACAGGTTCAATCCCTGGCATCCCATATGGTCCCCCGAGCACCACCAGCAGTAATTCCCAAGTGTAGAGCCAGGAGTAACCCCTGAGTATTGCTGGGTCTGACCCAAAAAGCCAAAATAATAATAATAATAATAATAATAATAATAATAACAATAATTGCCCATTAGTTTTACGGAAGCAGATACAATGGTGGTAAAGATGGTTTAAAATTACATGTATACCCCCCATTTTTGCCATTTATCCTTTATTACCATCATCTAATGGCATGTTTCATGTAGCGAATCTTCCTTCCAGTTGCTTAGTATCTAATTGCCAGAACTCAAATAGCCCACCTGCAATTTTCATGGAATATGAAAAACAAATGTATGTTGCTAGTGAAAGTTATAAATATTCTTTTTTTTTAAGTAAGCAGATTTTATTTGGAAGATTTGAGGGTGTGGAGGGGGGAGAGAGAGAGAGAGAGAGTAATGCTCTCAAGAGAGAACGAAGGATTCTCCAAGGATGGAGAGAGCCTATAAATATTATTTTATTGTTGCAGAGGAATTACCCCAATCCCTCAGCCAGTGTTTTAAGATCCCTCCACCATTAGTTCATGGTTCCTTTTCCCTCTCCCCACCACCTCTCAGTTCCTACTTCTACTGGTCATACCTCAGATTTGTCCATCTCACTCTAGAGGGATAATAAATATAATTTGATTGCCATGCTCTTTGCTTAATTTTTCTGTAGGAATAAAACTAGCTAGATCAGGTGGCTTATTGTGATCACTAAAATTAGAACAAAAGAGGTAAGAATTACTTCTGATAAAACCTTTAAGAGTCATCCTATATTAGGGCCTTTAAGTCTTTACTATTATTATAAAAAGGCACATTCCACGTAAGGATTTTTCTTTTGGTCGCATATAAGTGTCTAATGGCCAGAAGTTCACAGACCATCTACAGTCGACATGGAGTATAAAACTTAAATGAATGTTACTATTTGTGAGTCTACGTTGTTTGGCTCTGTACCCTAATAGAGCTAGCTGATAGAGAACCATATTGGTTTCATTATCTGCCTTTGTTCTATTGAAAAAGAACGATGACGGTTCAATTGATAATGATAGTTGCATATGTGTGTACTATTTCTTTGTTCAGCACTGGACTCAGCACTAAAGTTTTGTCTGACCTGGTTCACAAGGCCACCCTACTCCTTCACATCCCTTAGGGGAAAATCCCCTTTCCTCTTTCCTGTCCTTATTCCTCAGACTATAGACCACCGGGCTGAGAAGGAGAATGAAGACATTTTAATAGAGTGATACCTGTCTATCTCGTTCTGGGGAATAGCTAGAGTTGGGCCTCATGTAGATGTAGATGGCTGGTGAAGAGAAGAACGTGGCTACAGTCTGGTGGGAAGCGCAAGCACAGGAAGCCTTGCAGCGGCTCCAGATAGACTTGGTCTCGAGAACGGATGGAGCAATACAGACATGGAGGCCACAATAAAGGAGAGGGGAGCAGCAACTATGAAGACACTGATAACCAGGTCCACCAATTCAATGTCATGGGTATCCATGCAAGCCAAGCACTATTCTGAGGGAACTTCACAGAAGTAGTGATTGACTATGTTGGGTCCACGGTAGGGAAGATTCACTGAGAAGAAAGAGATTAAGATCAAAGAGAAGAAACCAAATGCCCAGGTCCCGGCTGCATAGTGGCCATACCCCATGACTGAAAGGAAGATGCACTCAATCAGACCCACTTAGTCAAACACATACACCTTTACCCAATAGTCAGGAAAGGATATGGCCTGAGAGTGAGTCAGAAGATGGATTAATGTCTGGAGTATGGTGGTGGTGACAAATCCCAAATCCAAGGAGAAAATGGTGCAAAGGGAAAGGTATATTAGAGTGTACAGATGCATGTCCAGGCAGACCAGGCTGACAATGAGCCCATTACCCAAAACTGAACTCAGGTAGAGGAGAAGAAAGGTAATGAACAGGATCTGACTGAACCTGGGGTCCCTGGAGAAGCCAAACAGGATGAATCCAGACACCCAGTTGTGGTTCTGCCCTGAAGGTATCTGCATGAGGGGGCCTCTAATGAAATCACACTGATTATTCAGATGACAATAGACGTCATCTAAAGTATGGTAGCCTCCGGGCTGGAGCGATAGCACAGCGGGCAGGGTGCTTGCCTTGCACACGGCCGACCAGGGTTCAATTCCCAGCATCCCACATGGTCCCCCGAGCACCGCCAGAAGTAATTCCTGAGTGCATGAACCAGGAGTAACTCCTGTGCATCGCCGGGTGTGACCCAAAAAGCAAATAAATAAATAAATAAAGTATGGTAGCCTCCTCAATACCTCTACTACAAACCACAACACCCAAAAGGAGAGAGAGAACAAAAGGGAATGCCCTGTCACAGAGGCAGGGTGGGGTGAGGGGGGATGGGGTTGGGGTGGTGGGAGGGTTACTGGGATCATTGATGGTGGAGAATGGGCATTGGTGGAGGGATGGGTACTTGATCACTGTATAACTGAAATGCAAGTATGAAAAGTTTGTAAGTCTACAATTGTACCTCATGGTGATCCACTAAGAAAAAAATTTAAAAATAAAAATAAAGTATGGTAGCCTCATTGGAGCACAATAGCACAACAGGGAGGAAGCATGCCTCGCATGCAGCTGACCTAGGTTCAATCCCCAGCACCCCTTGTAGTCCCAGAGCATGCCAGGCATGATGCCTGAGCACAGCTGGGTGTGACCTCCCCCCCCAAAAAAAAACAAAGAAAGGAAGGAAGGAAGGGAGGGAGGGAGGGAGGGAGGGAGGGAGGGAGAGAGAGAGAGAAAGAAAGAAAGAAAGAAAGAAAGAAAGAAAGAAAGAAAGAAAGAAAGGTAGCCTGACAACAACCCTAAAGACAGACAGCCTAAAATTTGCATTCTCATCCAACTACATCTGCTGCAAAATGTTAAATTCCTTAATCTCTCTGAGTCTCACTCCCTCATCTGTGAATGTGACTTACCTTGCAGGGTACTGAATACTTTCCTCACAGAGGCAAACTACATTGTGTTGCTTAGCAGGATTTATAGAGTTTGAGAAATGCATCATCAGGCGATTAATTCTTTCTAACATAAGTTAACAATGGATTTTTTGATATTTCGAGGTTCGTGCTTAGATGAACAAAGCAAGATGAGATAAAACGCGTGCAGGGGAAATAATGCTGTTAGAGACTGGCCGTTCTCCAGGAAAGTGTTCCTCCTGGCAGCGACTGTACACACTAGCCCTGGCTTTCCCTCAGTCTCACTCCCCACCGGGACACTTGTGCGTGAGCTCTGGTCCGAGCCCCCAGCAGCTGAGGTGTGTTGCTCTAGTCACACCCTCCTTGAAAAATCTGAACTTGTCAACTTGGAAATGGAGCCGGTGAGTAGTGGGAGAGGAAGGCGTGTCCTAAACCCTTAGTCTCTGATGTCAACTCTCCTTCACAAAGCAGTATCTGCTTTTTTCCCCACCTGCTCTTCTGGATCTTCTAGAATTCTCTCTCATCCCTTTTATTAACCTTTATTAGATAGTACTGACAAAGATGCTAAATCATTGGGGAATAGGATGCTTACCTAGTGTTGAGCTAGTTTTAACAGTTCATAAACTATTGATTATATATAAAGGATAGCAGCTATAAATGGAGAAAGTGCCCATTTTAACTGAATTATTGCAATCAATAACAATAAGAATGATATCACATATCTCCTTATATAAAATACAAACCTATGTATTCTTTTAGCCAAACTAGCAAAATCTGAATCAAGATAACAACAAATATAAACTGTGCAAGAGTCTATTAAATAACCAGTTTCTAATCATAAAAATATGGTATCACCAAAGATAATAAAAAGATAATGAATATTACATAGAAGAGACTGAAAAGCACAATAACTAATGAACATGTATATCATTCTGGAATAATACAATCAATAATCCAATAATATAAATAATCACATTCTATAAAATAACATTATCGTGATTACTTATATCATTGGAATATTGATTGAAGTGTCTTTTCTAAATTTCGTTCATTTGATCATTTATAGGGAGTTTTATGTAGAAACTATTTTTCACATAGATAATATATTATCAATATATTATCAATATTATATACATAGGGCTGGAATGATAGCACAGCGGGTAGGACATTTGCCTTGCATGCAGCCAACATGGATGACCTGAGTTCAGTTCTTCCACCCCTCTCAGAGAGTCCCGCAAGCTACTGAGAGTAACCAGTAACTCATCCACATGGCAAAGGCTGGCAAGCTACCCATGATGTATTCGATATGCCAAATACAGTATCAAGTGTCACAATGGAGATGTTACTGGGCCTGCTCGAGCAAATCGATGAACAATGGGAGGACAGTGACAGGACAGTGACATTATATACAAAAAGGAAGATAATAACTGTATTTATTATATCTTAGAAAGTATTTATTGAAATATTAAGGGTTAAAGGACCACAATATTTTCAAATTTCTCTACAAGGGGACTGTAACTATAACAGGAGACAAAAAAATCAAGTTGTGGTCATGGTCCTCCCGCTGTTCATCGATTTGCTCAAGCAGGCCCAGTAATGTCTCCATCATGAGACTTGTTGTTACTGTGTTTGGCAAATTGAATACGTCACGGGTAGCTTGCCAGGCTTTGCCATGCGGGCAAGATACTCTCTCTAGTAGCTTGCCAGGCTCTCTGAGAGGGGCGGAGGAATCGAACCTGGCTCGGCCAGGCAGGCTGCGCGCAAGGCAAACACCCTACGGCTGTGCTATCGCTCCAGCCCAAGCTGTGGTAAATCTAATGAATATAGTAGAAAAACTTCACTAGAAAAACTTGGGAAGGCCTAAAACAACAGAGAAATATGCCATATTCAAGACCTTGACAGCGTAACATTATAAAGATGTAAAGTTGATCTAAGATAAAGTGCAGTGACTGCCACCAGCCGTCCCCGACTTTGCTGTCTGAGGAAACAAGTCATGGATCGATGCTGTCACTTCCTAATGCAAAATTAAGGAAGCACACTGGCTCCAGAGTCCAGAAAGACAGGATTCCAAAATGGAGTATGAAGAGTCTGAGGATGCTGAGAGGTCCTAAGTGGGAGCAACCGCCTAGCTCCATCATGCAGCACTTTGTGCCTGAAGTTCTTGTCTGAGTGGCTTCTGGGGTATGGAGGAGAGAGATTCGGTCATGGGAAGCTCTTCCCATCAGCCCACTTGCTCGGCTTTATGGTCCTGTCTACTTGCAGGTGGTCTGGGATGCTGGTAAGAGTCATCTGTCTCCTGCCACCTAGCCCCAGCTCCAGGGGAGACTCTGGGATAAATTCCCTGATAGTGTCAGCAGGAACACTGGGAAGGAGGAGGCGCTGGGAGGACAGAACAGGAATAAACACATTTTCAGCTCCTAGGGAGTGACCATAGTCTTTTCCCACTTTCTAGGGAACATGCCAGCCCAGGGAGGGGGGCTGACCCCGCGTCACCCTGGTGATGTTTCAACAGCTAAAGGCTCTTTGTGATTCCTCTCTTCTATCCCAAGCCCCTGGGTCCTGACTTCCAGTGACACCGTGCTTGAGACATGTCTCTCTATTCCTTACAGGCCAACCTTGGGCAAGGTAAGTCCTTCTCCATCCACCCCACCCCACCCACCAACTGCCACCACCTAGGCAAGATCTCAGCCTTCCAGGGGATGATTGACAGTTGACCACCGAACACTTTGCTACAGCAGGTAAAGTAAAAAAGTAAAGGCCCTCCCGTTGTTCATCGATTTGCTCGAGCGGGCCCAGTAACGTCTCCATTGGAGACTTTGTTGTTACTGTGTCTGGCATATCGAATACGTCACGGGGAGCTTGCCAGGCTCTGCCGTGCGGGCGAGATACTCTCAGTAGCTTGCCGGGCTCTCCGAGAGGGGCGGAGGAATCGAACTCGGGTCGGCCATGTTGGCTGCGTGCAAGGCAAACGCCCTACCGCTGTGCTATCGCTCAAATGGGACATTAATATCTCTGTCCCCTATTAATTCTGTTTTTCTCACAGTCACGGTCACGGTCCTTCTTTTGTTCATCGATTTGCTCGAGCGGGCCCAGTAACGTCTCCGTTGGAGACTTTGTTGTTACTGTGTCTGGCATATCAAATACTCTCGGTAGCTTGCCGGGCTCTCCGAGAGGGGCGGAGGAATCGAACTCAGGTCGGCCATGTTGGCTACGTGCAAGGCAAACACCCTACCACTGTGCTATCGCTCCAGCCTGCTACAGCAGGTACTGACACAAAACCTAGGAAATAGCATCTGAAAAGTATTATTTTTCTTTTAATCTCAGTCCCAAGTTACATGGAGAAGTAGAGGCCCAAGAAGTGAGAAACTTGCCCAAAGATTTTCTTCTTCTAAGCACAGAACCATCAGGTGACCCACATCTATTCATTCTAGTGCCATTCCTCATAAACTCTTATTCTAAGGTTCTTACTTGGTCTCCAGTTTCTACTTTACAGGATGATCATTAAAAAATCTATCATATCTCTACCTTTCTGAGATAAGAGGGAATGTAAGGATGCCTTGGAAGCCCTGGTACAAATCCAGGCGATGCCACCAAGCCTGTGAATGTCGTCCTTGTCCTCTGTCTGGGCCTTTTTGATTTTTTTTCTCCAAACACCTATTGTATTTGTGTGATTAAGGAGCAGCATTGTGTTTGTGAAGAATTAGGGATCACAAGGGATGAGGCACAACACTGGAGGAGTACTTGCAGCGTACCTATTCAGAGCATTAAGATTGGGTTCCAAAGGCCCTCCTAGTTAGCACAGGTTACCAGAACAATGGGTACAGTTTTAGAGCAATTGTACTGAACGTCAACAATATATGCAGCTATCCTGGGTCATTGGCAGGATGAAACTAAAGCCACGTAGATTTAATTGGCATTCACATTATGTGAACAATAATAAAACAAAAATGCATTAAGTTCATATTTACTTGGGGGAGATAGCACAAAGGCAGAAACACACACCATGAAAGCCAGCTGGATGAGCCCAAAGATCAGAAGGAGGGATTCTAGACCAAGAAATCAGGACACTTGGATATCTGGATTGACATCCCTTTCCAAGAACCCAATAAATGATCACCATCCCATTCCCTAACTAAAGGCCCCAACTTGGGTTTCTCACATGTGTCACTGACCCTCATTTCAGTTTTGAAGAACATAGATAGGTGTCTCCCCATTAGCTGTAGGACACAGCTCAAGACAAAGGACGTACTGTAACTGGCCAAGATCAGAAGATACACAGTCACTGGCAGGATAAGATTAACGCCACCTAGACTTAACTGGCAGAATTATTTAAAGTCTGCCAAGCACAGTCAAAGCTTCACTGGGGCTGGAGCAATAGGACAGCTGGTAGGGTGTTTGCCTTGCACGCGGCCAACCCAGGTTCGATTCCCAGCATCCCATATGGTCCCCTGAGCACTGCCAAGGGTAATTCCTGAGCGCAGAGCCAGGAGGAACCCCTGTGCATTGCCGGGTGTGACCCAAAAAGAAAAAAAAAAAAAAGCTTCATTGCCCAAGTGAATGGAATGTGACCAGAAAGAGCTAAGACATTTGGCCAAGCTCATGCTTCCAGGTACCAAAAGATCCTGCTCAAAGCCCACATTACCTCTTTGGCTAAGATTGTTCCCACAGTGCGCTGTGCTTTAGAGCTTTGATCTAAGCACCTCGATACTCCTGAGTTCTAAGAAAGCCCCTCATGCTGTCGTGGGATGTGTTGTGGCCACAGTGGGGCTGGGAAGAGGGCAGGGATCAGAAGGGGGGAAAGGCTTGACTCTGGGTACTCTGTGAATGACTTAAGTAGCCCTAAGGCCTCAAGGAAAGAGACTGGGCTTGACTCGACAGAGAACTGACAATTGAGACTATAGCCTGGGACTCTCTAGTTGCTCCCTGGCTGAGAATGCTTCTGAGACCAGCTCTGTGGGGATTATGTCTCATTTACTAAGACATGTGCTCCCGTGGAGTTCATGCCCAATTCAATCAGCCTAATCAGTGGCTGAATAAATAGCAGTACTCCTACATAAAAAAAAAAGAAAATAAAGAAATGTGCTCCAGAAAGTTTTCTGGGTTTGTCTCTTGAGAGGAGGTAAAGCAAAAAGTAAGCGGTGACCATGATACTAATGATCAAGACAGTTACGGTTGTTTCAACTTCCTCACAGACCTTGAGCTGACAAATCACTTAAAAATTAATTTTTTTCCTGGAGGCTGGAGTGATAGTAGAGAAGGTAGAGAACTTTCCTTGCACATGGCTGGCTGGGGTTCTATCCCTGACACACCATATGGTCATCTGAGCCCACCAGAAGTGATCCCTGAGTGCAGAGCCAGGCGTAGCTCCTGAGCCTCACTAAGTATGCCCTCCCTAAAATAAGGAATTTTCTCATCAGGTTCTGCCAGAACTGAGAGTGGGTGCTGTGGCTCCCATTTCACAGACTGTGATAAGATGATGGCCGTACTTACTGAACACTTGTCAAGGGCCAAGTCCTAAGGGAAGCATTGGCACTGCTTCTGGTCACTTCCCTTATCTCTGAGGTGGAGGGGCTCTTCAGGGCCAATATGCCCACCTCCCAGCAAAAACTGACCAGAAAAGGAATGCTTGGCCTACCTGAATTAGTATAGGAACCCAGAGCCTAAATATCCTTCCTCCTTTCCATTGTCTGCAGGCTCTCTGTTCTCACATGTTGCAAGTTTTTCAGAATGAGACATTTATGTATTCACACACACAAAAAAGAAATTAATCACAAACATCTGATTATGTGTGTCTTCAGCATCCTGTATCAGAATTTGTTCTTCCCAAGGCTACAAGTCATGTATAAATTAATGAAAGGACATATAGATTTGACACATGTTCTGTAATCATAAAAATAATATTGTTTTTGATAATGATAATCTATTAAGATGAAACTATAATAAAATTAGGATCTGGAGCAATAGAACAGCAGGTAGGGTGCTTGCCTTGCACATGGAAAACCCAGATTCCATCCCTGGCTTCCCATATGATTCCCCAAGCATCATCAGGAGTAATTCCTGAGTGTGGAGCCTGAAATAATGCCTGACCATTGTCAGGTGTGGCCCAAAGAAACAAAAAATAAAATAAAAGTGCATGCTTAACCCCTAAACTGTAACCAGCTATGGCTGGTGGCAGTGAGTCTTCAAAAAATAAAAGAATCTTTGATTGGATTCTCCAAAATCATGTTTATATGTAAGGCAAACTTAACCCAAGGTTTTCCTTCAAACACCACCAAAAACTAAAATAAAATTTTAAAAAAACAGAATTTGGGCTGGATAGTACAATAGATAGGGTGTTTGCCTTGTACAAGGCCAACCCAGGTTCAATCCTCAGCATCCCAGATGGTCTCCCAAGCACCACCAGGAGTAATTCCTGAGTGAAAAGCTAGGAGTAACCCCTGAACAGGTAAGTGTGGCCCCCAAAAAACCAAAAAGCAAGAAAAGAATTTATCCCAACTTTTTATGTCAAACTTAGTAATAGGAAGATAGCACAGGGATTAAGGCACTTGCCTTGTGTACAGCAATTTCCGTTTTATCCCAAATACTTCTATGTTCCCTGAGCACAGCCAGGAGTAAGCCTCGAGCACTGCCAGGTATAATTCCATCCCCCCCCCAAAAGAAAAAATGAAAAATGGAATTTCAAATACAATTGAAACAGAAAGCTTCTGTCAGTGCTTGTACCCACCTTACGGGATGCCCTAGCCTCAGGGAAGGGTAAACACCCTGCCCCCGGCTCCCCTGCGGCAAAGTCAGCAGTGAAAGAAATGATGCCATTGTGAACAGTGCTGCAATGAGCATCCAGGTGCAAAAGTCATTTCTACTGTGCTTTTCTTGCACCCTCAGGATATAGCCCCAGAAGTGGTATTGCGGGGGTCGTATGGAAGCTCAATTTCTATAGAGGCAGGGGGAGGGCTAGAATGGGGGGGGAGGAATACTGGGGAAATTGGTGTTAGAGAATGTTCACTGGTGGAGGGGTGGGTGTTCTAGCGTTGCATGACTGAAACTCGAGCATGACAGCTTTGTGACTGTATCTCACGGTGATTCAAAGAAAGAAGGAAGGAAGGAAGGAAGGAAGGAAGGAAGGAAGGAAGGAAGGAAGGAGAAGGAAGGAAGGAAGGAAGGAAGGAAGGAAGGAAGGAAGGAAGGAAGGAAGGAAGGAAGGAAGGAGAAGGAAGGAAGGAGAAGGAAGGAAGGAAGGAGAAGGAAGGAAGGAAGGAAGGAAGGAAGGAAGGAAGGAAGGAAGGAAGGAAGGAAAGAAGGAGAAGGAAGGAAGGAAGGAAGGAAGGAAGGAAGGAAGGAAGGAAGGAAGGAAGGAAGGAAATGATGCCTGGGAAAAGGAAGCAGGACTAGGAAGAGGAGGCAGGAGAGCTGTGGGGACCTCCAGGAACAGGAAGGAGGGGGCTTTCCTGGAGGCAGTTTCCACAGTGAGGTGGTCAGCAGAAATGAGGAACATGGGAAACAACAGGCCTCGCTGGCTCTGAGACCAGGTTGTGCCTGTCTCTGCTCCAGGCTAGTCCATGCCAAGAAGCTGGGCCTGAAGCTGAACATGCTTACCCAGTGTGATGGCAACACCTGGCACCTCATCAGAGACGGCGCTATTGTACCAGGGAGATCCAGGCCAGCCCAGAAGTCCTGTGCTGTCCCCTGAGTCCCCAGAAGGGCAAGAAAGTGAAGACTCTTCTTCCAGGTCATCAACAAGGTACCTCTGCCTGTCCTCGGCCACATACGTGCAGGCTCTGGCCTGAGGTCACCTGTCCATGGCCAGGTCCCCTGACTCCTCCCTGCTACTCATAGTTGATTTCCCTTCTACTACTCCCTAAGAAAACTGCACCCACCATCAGGGCCTGGCCACTCCCTTCTCCCCTTCACTGTGCTCCAGCCCTGTGGTGCTTCAAGGAATTCGTCAGTCAATGAATGGCTTCCATTTGAGTTTCCATTTCCAAAGGCCTTTCAGGCTTTCAGGGGATGTATATGGGAAACTGGAGAATTCAGGGGCTCCTGGGTGTACCTTTACCCAGGTGTCCCCCCACAGGGCCATCAGAGAGCCCTGGAAGCCCACCTCTGGCTCTGGTTTGCTCTAACACTGCATCCCTTCCCTCCCCTTCTCCCTCTGCAGCTCAAACAGAGCATACAAAAAACAAACCACTGTCCTCCCGTTGTTCATCGATTTGCTCGAGCGGGCCCAGTGACGTCTCCATTGGAGACTTTGTTGTTACTGTGTCTGGCATATAGAATACTCTCGGTAGCTTGCCGGGCTCTCCGAGAGGGGCGGAGGAATTGAACTCGGGTCGGCCATGTTGGCTGTCTGCAAGGCAAACGCCCTACCGCTGTGCTATCGCTCAAACAGAGCATGAAAGACTTAAACTGAAGCCACCTGGTGCCCCTTTATGATTCTTCCTCCACCAGGTGAGGAGGCAAAGAAACCCCCGGTTAGAGTGAAGTGTTCTGGCAAGGTGGTAGGACTGTGCTCAACTTAGCTCCCAGAGTGAACCTCTACCTACAACACCCTTTCTTCCCACTGCCAAAGTTTCACCTCTTGTGAGAGTCCTCGTTCGCCTCCCAAGGGCCTGACCTATGGGCAAAGCTCTCCCTCTGGCACCTCCAGAGGGTGACCCCACCACACGGCTCCCCACAGGCCACCTGCAGAAGGGTATCTGAGCTGAGATGCAGGCAGGATGATCTGGGATGTGCTGAACAAGGATGCAGGTACTACAAGTCCCAACTGGAGTCTCTGCGGACAGATCTTGACTTCTCCAAAAGTGACGGGTAAGGCCAGTCTGAACCAGGACCCAAGGTGTCCCCACCCCAAAACTCAGAAAGGGCACACGGAGCAATAATGGGTGATATGTAGTATTCATTGCATGGATATAATATACAGTCACAGGCAAAGCATGATTACTCTGAGCAATACTGCATACTGCATAACCCCATCATTCAGGGGTTACCACGAAGCAAGCACCCCCCCAGAACTGTCCCACTTCACCTGATGAACACCTGGACGACAGGTGCTGTAATCAGAGATGTTCAGAGGTGCTGGCGCTGAGTTTTGGGGATGCCAGAGTATTTCTGCAAGGACCCAAAGCCAGGCCCACAGCTGGACACACAGCACAGGTCAGCCCCACCTTTCCCCCAGGTGTCACTTTCCCAAAACGGTACATGGAACAGGAATCCCCGGCTCAGTGAGTAGGCAGTCCAAGGCGGCAAAGCTCCGCCCTCCCGCTGCAGAACCCTGCTGTCCCGCACCGAGGTGGCTCCCACACCCTCTCCCTCTCTTCACCTGCAGCTTTCTGGGAATCCCTGGGGGCTTGGGCCAGGTCTCTGATGCTCTCCATGGCAGCTCAAAGCCCAGCACCATCCACTTGGGCTCCAAGGTGGAGACGGAGAGGAGGCCTGAGCCCAAGTTCCAGCCTTCCTACTGGACAGATGAACCAGGTCCAAGGTGGCACACCCTCACCACTGACTTGGTGGTCATCTCGGCCTCCATCAAGGCCATACACCTCATCACCTTTGAACCCCCACTGTCCGCAGAGAGGATGCAAGAGCTATGCTCCATGTGCCACACCAACGCCACCAAAGTGGTTCTGGCCTATGACCAGCCGTTCTGGAAGCGGGATGGCATCCAGGGTGGCTTCTCCGTCACTGACCAGCCCTAGTGCTACATCTACTACCTCAGCCATTGCCTCCTCAGCAGCACAGGAGTCCTGCTGCCTGCTATACCATGGATGGCCATTCCCTCTTCTTCCTCCCCCTAGAGCCTGGGCAGGTGCTGGAGGTGGTTCTGGAGGCCCTGGTGATGAGCTGCGGCATCTGTCTCCTCCTCTGTGATCAAGCGCTGGTCTCTGGACTCCAGAACCATGTGTGCCTTCACCAAGTTCACACCCTACCAATTTGCAGACTATTCGTGGCAAACTATTCTTTCAACCCAAGGGCCATGTCGACTTAGATGGCGAGCACACATACCGGCCTAGATAAACATGACCATCTTGTCCGGCTTCCAGACTGCCATGGCCCAGGAGGCTGAGGGGAGGGAGACCCCTAGCCCCCACATACACAATCATTTCTCACCCCAAGCAAGATCCCTGAGGGGTTCCGGCAGGAAGCAGGCTGGAGGGTGGAGACAGAGGCAGAGAGCTGGGGGAGATGTCCCTGTGGCCCACAGCAGGTGCCCAGGACACCAAAGGCGCTGCTGGCAAGGCCACAAGACACATCAACCCGTTTCCCAGCAATCCTGCATGAAGGAAACAGCAGCTCAGGGTCTGTGGAGGGGTAAGGATGCAGGTTTCAGCCCTGGGCTTGGAGGAAATTGTTTCCTGATACCAACAGGAAAAGACTTGGTCACAACTTCATGCCTGTCTGTACAACCCAAAGGAACCAACAAATCTCCTCCACCACCGTGTTAAACCACACACCAGGGCCCACAAGGACTCAAACCTAGGGCTGCGGGCCGGAGGGACCTCATCTGGCCCGAGATGGGGCCCGGGAGGACAGGAGAGAGAAGGTGCTTTCCTTCTCCTCTGTGAGGCCTCTGCTTCTTAAAGATTCTCCCAGCCTAACTACAACAATCTTCACACTCTCTCCTCTGAGGAAACGTTTGTGGGGCATTTTCATAACAAACAATACAAAATAAATTATTTTGGTTCTGCTTTGGGACAGGGGATGGGATTTGGGATGGAAACATCTGAAATAAGGTGGTGGGAAGGTGTAATGGTGGTGGGATTGTGTTCAAATATTGTCACTGTCCTGTCACTGTCCTCCCGTCGTTCATCGATTTGCTCGAGCGGGCCCAGTAACGTCTCCATTGGAGACTTTGTTGTTACTGTGTTTGGCATATCGAATACGTCACGGGGAGCTTGCCAGGCTCTGCCGTGCGGGCGAGATACTCTCGGTAGCTTGCCGGGCTCTCCGAGAGGGGAGAATAAATTCAAATATTAAATATAATCAATATTGTGAACCAATAAACCACTTTAAATAAATAAATGAAAATGAATTTAAAAAAGATTCTCCCTGGATCCTCCCAGGATGGGAGAAGCATGCTGAAAGTAGACTATAGACCAAACATGACTATCACCCATTGCCTCTTTTGCAAACCACAACACCCAAAAAGAGAGAGAACAAAAGGGAATGCTCTGCCACAGAAGCAGGGTGGGATGGGGGGGATGAGGGGTGGGAGGGATACTGGGATTCGTGGTGGTGGGAAATGGGCACTGGTGGAGGGATGGGTATTTGATCATTGTATAGTTGAAACCCAAGCACAAAAATTTGTAAGTCTACAACTGTAACTCATGATGTCTCACTAATAAAATTTTTTAAAAAATAAAAAAGATTCTTCCAGCTCAACAAAGTCTCCTTTCCACCCGCCTCTTGCCATCACAAACCAAAACGCACATGCGCACGTGCGCAAACACACACACACACACACACACACACACACACTTCCCCCTGTGAACCACCAAGTTCATTTCACACCCCCTCCTCTCACCTCCCTAAAACTCCACCTGCCCTTCAGGACCAGCGTAAACTTATTTCCTTCCCCAAACCCGCACTTCTGGGCCAAACCACAACACCTGGGTTAGCTTTGACCCACTCCCTCCTCCCGAACTCCCACTCATTCTGCCTGGGAATCTTCCCCAGCTCACAGGAATTCCTCTGTGAGGGTGTATGAGCAGACAAGATCGAGAGCCCCAAGGACTGGGATCCCCCCTTCCCTGCCCTTCTCCTTGTTCCTTAGATAGTCAGGAAATGCATACTGCTTGCTTCGGTCTGTCTGTGAAATCTTGATAACATCTCTCTCGTGTCAGACTCTGTGCTGAGTACAGACACAACAAATCAGTGCGTTGGGGACAGCACAGAGGGTAGGGTGCTTGCCTTGTACGCAGCCAACCCAGGATCAATTCTCAACACCACATATGGTCCTCCAAGCCCACCAGGAATGATCCCTGAGCACAGAGCCAGGAATAAGCCCTGAGTACTGTCAGGTGTGACCCAAAAAACAAACAAAAACATGAGTAGCACTGGTCAAAGGTGTCAGCTCTTGGAATCTGGTCCCAAGTTTGACTCCTTTTTTTTTTTTTTTGGCAGAGGAGGGGCGGGAATTGTTGGAGTCACACCCAACAGTACTCAGGGCTACTCCTGGCCCTGTGCTCAGGGATCACTCCTGGCAGGGCTGGAAGAACCTATGTGATGCCAGAGACGGAACCTAAGTCAGTCACGCAAACACAAATTGACCCCCTCTGCTCTCTCTACAGTCCTTAGCTCGTTTTGGGGTTTTTTTGGTTTTTTTTTTTTAGCTCTAAATTCTGTGTATAAAGGGCTACTCCTGGGTAGTATTCGGGTCTGATTAGACATGAGGAAGAAGCTCCTAAAGAGATAAGGCTTTGCCTAGAGAGCGGGGGACTCTGAGGACAGCGAGAGGAGGCACTTGGCATTGGGCAGTGTATTGTCAAACCCGGTCTATCTTGTTTCAACCAAGTAAAGAAGGCAGTAAATACAAGGTCCATGCAGAATTTTTTTTTTTTGCTTTTTTGATTACACCGGGCAATGCACAGGGGTTCCTCCTGGCTCTGCACTCAGGAATTACTCCTGGCTTTGCTCAGGGGACCATATGGGATGCTGGGAATCGAACCCGGGTTGGCCCGTGCAAGCCAAACGCCCTACCCACTGTGCTATCGCTCCAACCCCTCACGCAGGAATTTTTTAACTCCAAGTGACAGAAATAAAAGTCCAACTAGAACAGCCCCACCCACTTCCACCCACTTCCCATGTCTGGCACCACGTAGTCTCACTGGCCCTGCTCCATCAAATCTCGACTAAATCTCCCAGGAGATGCACATCAAGCAACTGAACGGTATGGAGTCGCCGGTCCCACCCGGGAGTGCCCCCTGGAGGCCAAGGCTGCAGCTGCAGCACCCAGTCCCACCAGCACAGCCGCGCCGGGGCTCAGCTCCACCATCCACAAATATTCTCTGCAGAGACACTCATCCCCCCAAAATTTCAGGTACCAGGTGCCCAGACTGAGAACTCTGGTGGTCTTTTTGAAGTCGTGGTGGGCAGCCTCTTCCCCAACCTCCCTACTTATCCAAGCCCCAGCAGCCACGCCCACCGCCCAAGGCTGCCCCCTCCACCCCCCCACCCCCCCACCTCCCAAACCCCCCGTCAACTGACCCCCTACAGGACATAGATCAGGAAGCGTCTGACCAGAGCGGCTGCATACACTGTTGCAACAAAAAGCTTAATAAATTCTTAAACAAGGACTTACCAACCCTGTAATCAGATATAACAATGTTCACATGAATTTATGTTCTAGATCTATTGATTCTAATATTGTAACTTTGTTATATAACCAATTTTAATCCTAGAACTGTATCAACAATTCTGCCTTATTGTACATTAAAAAATTTTAAAAGAATAAAAGATTAACAGACCAGAAAGCAGTTTCAACTCTACACTGAATTTGTTTGTTTTGGAAATACTTTTATTTCAATAAGCAAAGGAAATTCTAAACAAAAGTACTACAAATAGAATTTTTTTAATTTTTATTTTTATAAAGTTGTTAACAATAATTTATTACGTTCAGTATTCCAACACCTATTCTATTACCATTACACCTTCCCACCACCATTATTTCAAATATTCCCACCACTCCCAAGGCCTGTCCCTACATAATTTATTTTGTATTGCTTATTATAAATAATCTGCTAAAAATGATCTAAAAAAAAGAAGTTTCCTTAGAGAAAAGTATGTAAAGGTTGTTGTATCTCACCCAGGAGCCAGTAAGCTCTTGTACAAGAGATTACTAATATGTTGCTACAGGTTGAGCCTGTATGCAAAAAAAGAAAAATTTACCAAATTGGGTAGCCTTCTACTTTACAGCCCATCAAATGTGGTGTGCTACTCTTGGTACATTAGTGGCATGGAGTATGAGATATCACACAGCCGCACACTCTAGGAATTCTAAAATTTTAAACAGGGTGATACAGCTAGAATTAAAATTTTAACTGGATGGTGACTTTGGGGTCCGGAGGCATCTCTGCAGCTTGTCTACACTGTATTATAATAATCAATAGGAGCCAATTAGTGTGACACGCACTACCCAGCTGTCAATCTCCTCATCCATCTCAACCTAATGGTGAAATGACACAAGAATGTCTATCAAGGCATTTCTTTTGCTGTACTAAAGAATTTGTGTATCTTCTTTGCTTTCCACTGGCTAAATATGATGGCATAGACTATTTCTTAATCATGCATGAATCCCCAATGCCTACTGTAATTTGTAGTACCCAATGAGTATTCAATCCACTAAATCTTAATGTAAGGAATGAATAAACTAAACTAAATTGTGCTGTATTTCCAGTTTCCTTAGCTACATAATAAAGTACGACAGAGAAATTTGATAATAAAAAAGAAACCCCCAACCAGCTGAAGGGAAGTGGAAATGTTGGGGTTCATGATTCCACAAAGGATGTAGCTTTCTCCCTCAGGCTGATTGGCTTCGGGAATTTCCACATCACTGATGCCAAAAGGGCACCACCTCTGGTTGTTGGGCTCGGGAGTTCCCTAGCCCTGGGAGGCACGGAGAGACCAGACAGACAACGTTCCTGCAGGAATTTAAGCGGGGTTTTATTCAGACCAGCATGCTGGGGCTCTGCAACATACCCAAGAGCGGGCAGAGGCTGAGAGCCTCGAACTCAGAAACAGGTCATCTTTTATACAGTTTGAGAACAAAGACCACATATTTTGCCAATATTTTGCCAATACGTGTTTTGCTGGGTTCCTTGCGATTTTTCTTGGAGTATCTCGGCCCAAACATCTTGACCCGGTCAGTTTCCAGAATGGTCAAAACACTCTATCTATCTTTAAATAGTTATGTCTAGCCCGTACTTTACACATCTACTGGGTTCAATCCAATTTTGTAACCTCAAGGCTGCTGAACTGTTTACAGAAAGCAATTCTGCAAGTTAATTAACTCCTTCCTAGCCTTCCTAGCTCCTTTCATGGTGAGCACTGCCCCGAAGTGTGCGAGCACACAACCTCCTGTGATCTCAGGAATGACAACAAAGGGGAGAAGAAGGAAGGGGAGAGGGGAGGAGAGACCCAGAGGGAAAGAAAAAAAGAGACGGAGGGGAAAGAAGCAGAGCTGGGAGGGAAGAAAAAGCGGGAGGGTAGTAGAGAAGAAAAAGAGGAGGTTAAGGGAAGGGAGAGAAGGAGAGGGAAAGAAAATGGGGTAGAAAGAAGGAGAGGAGAATTGAGGAGAGGAAACGAGAGGATGGGAAGGGAGAGAAGCGGGAAGAAAGAGACGAAGACTCAGTGGGACAAGTGACTTGCTAGTGCTTTGGCAGCAAAGAACAAGGGAGGATTTGCAGCCAGGACCACCTGAGTCAGGAGTCTGGTCCCTGCCACAAACTCCTGTCACGCTGCCAGTCTGCTTGCAGAATGATTGGGCAGGAAGAGCAAAATCCAGACCAAGCAGTCTTGAAGCAGAGGCAGCCAAGGTGGCAGAAGCTCCGTGAAGGTCAAGGTGGACATGGGCCAGAACTGACCATCTGTCTGGGTGGCGCTGTTCCAATCAAGTTACACTCCCTCTTTCCTGACCTATGCTGTCCTCAAAGGGAAAATGAAGGGGCTGGAGTGATAGCACAGCGGGTAGGGCGTTTGCCTTGCATGCGGCCAACCCGGGTTCGATTCCCAGCATCCCATATGGTCCCCTGAGCACTGCCAGGAGTAATTCCTGAGTGCAGAATCAGGAGTAACCCCTGTGCATCACCGGGTGTGACCCAAAAAGAAAAAAAAAATAAAGTAAAAGGCAACCAATCTTAGAGGGAAATATATTTTTTAAAAAAAGAGAAAATGAAAGAGTGGAGCTGCAGCCCATGGACACGAGTCTCTCTACAGACCTCCACCATCACTCACCGAAACTGCAGTCAAAAATGACTCTGATAACTCATTTTTCATTTTCATTTCATCATCCTGTTATTCGTCGATTGCCTCGAGCAGGCCCCAGTAACGTCTCTTTCATCCTAGCCCTGAGATTATATTCAAGGCTATTTAAAAAAAGCCTTTTTTTCTTTCCCTCTGGGTCTCTCCTCCCCTCTCCCCTTCCTTCTTCTCCCCTTTGTTGTCATTCCTGAGATCACAGGAGGTTGTGTGCTCGCACACTTCGGGGCAGTGCTCACCATGAAAGGAGCTAGGAAGGCTAGGAAGGAGTTAATTAACTTGCAGAATTGCTTTCTGATAACTCAAAGGATAAAAACATGCCTCGTTGCACCTCCCAAACACACCATTCACACAATCCATCTGTGGGCGTCATTCTGGAAATCCAGGGTGAAGCTTCTTCTAAGGAACACTGAGAGTCTTGAGCAAACCCTCGCATGTCACTGGCATGTCTGCCTCTCCTAGGGATCCACCTTAAATTCCAGTGAGTCATGGTCACGCACTTGCTTTGCATGTGTAAGGCTCTGGATTCTATTTCCGGCACCATTAAATAGATAAATAAAAACATCACTTGATCACTTGGCATCCCGTTACTCATCGATTTGCTCGAGTGGGCGCCAGTAACGTCTCAATTCGTCCCTATCACGTACTAGTGTAGCCCAATGGCATCTGCTTGCTCCAGGAACATGAAGAGCCTCAAACCAATCGTTCGGTGTCTTGAAGAAGAAGCCTGACCATCTCGTAGGTGGGCGGCCATGCAATCTTTCGACGTCCCGTGGAATCCAGTCAGTAATGGCTCTAGTCCAGTGGTCGTCTCCAAATCGCATTATGTGTCCAGCCCATCTGATTTTCAATGTCTTGGCAAACGAGACATTGTCCCTAATTCTAGATCATTGACAGAGGTCGGAACTCCGGATTCTTTCTCTCACTTAAGTAAAGAGTGATACTCCAAGCATAGCTCTTTCGATTCCTCTTTGGGAGACCCAAATAGCGTTCTCGTTCTGTTTTCAAAGGGCCCAGGTCTCTAAGGCATATGTTAAAGCAGGAAGAACAGTAGAATCAAAGAGATGTGCCCGAAGCCAGAGTTTCTTCATCCTCTTAGCTATTTCTTCGACGCTCTTGAAGGCGTTCCACGCTGCTCTCTTCCTCCTGCACAAGTCAGGTGCCAGGTCGTGCATCATGTTGAGTTCTCAACCTAGGTACACACAACTGCTGCATTTGGAGATCTTTGTTCCGTTGAGAGCAAATGGAATGTCAGGAACGAGTCCATTTCCCATAAGCATTGTCTTCGTGAGATTCAGCTGCAGTCCGACCTTTCCACACTCACAGTCGAAGTCGGCCAGCATTTGTGCCGCTTGGCTAATGTTTGGTGTTATTAGAACGATGTCATCAGCGAAGCGGAGGTGGTGTAGTTGCCAACCGTCTATCTTCACTCCCATTCCTTCCCATTCCAGTCATCCCATGACATTCTCGAGGGTGACACTGAGGAGTTTCGGTGAAACGGTATCACCCTGCCAAAAGCCTCTCTTGACACCAGTGATCACTTCCTTGTAAAATGGTGAGGTCCTGGCAGTGAATCCATAATACAGCTCATGGAGGATCCTGATGTATTGAGTTTGAATGCCCTGTTCATCTAGGGCTTCGATGACCGCTTCAGTCTCAACAGAATCAAAGCCCTTCCTTAAATTCCCCTGAGCATCATCAGGTGTGACCTAAAAAGAAAAGAAAAAAAAAAGATATATTGAGTGACTTTTCTCAGCCCTACCCCTATTTGTGGTACAAAATTTCCTCATTACCCGGTTTCCCTCCAGCCAACCCCCATTCTGCCTCTATGGCAGGCATGATCCTCCTTTTCTCCTCCTGATCCTCCTCTTCCTCCTCCTCTTTCTCCTCTTCTCTCTCCTTCTGGGCATTACAAATTTCAATACAGGCATTGAAAGGTTATTATGTGTATTCTTTTTTATATATATTATTTATTTATTTATTTATTTATTGAATCACTGTGGGAAAAGTTACAAAGCTTTCAGGATTAGGTCTCGGTCATGCAAATATCAAATGCATTTCCCTCTACCAATACTTATTTTTCACCACGAAGAACCCCAATAAACCCCTACCCCCCACCCCTCCCAATGCCTGTGAGGCAGATGAATTCTAGTTAACACTCTACCTACTTTGACTAGATTCATTGTTTCGATAAAAGATGCACCATTATTATTTAGCGTTTACGACCCCCACCCCCCAAATCAGACATGCTGAGAAAGCATTGTGAAATGATTTGCTTTCTACAACTGGGTTCAAGAATTAAATGATGTTGCGCGGTTTTGGATTTCTGCTATTTTACTTATTAACCCTGGAAGTATTTCTACTGAGAGTCACATAATTAAGAGACTGGTGTCTGTGCTCTGGAGCCATGGCCATGCCGGAGAGCCGCTTGTGGGGGGCAACTGGTGACCTCGGTAGGGCGTGAAGGACGAGCTGGGAACGCCCCCCTTCCCATGGGTTTATGTGTATTCTTTTACTTCCTTTCAGCACTCAGTTCTTGTCCAGAGTGATCATTTCCAACTATGGTGATCCCTTCTCTAGCCTAACTCTTCCTTCTACTCCCTTCACCCCCCGCACCTCACCCAACTTTCACAGACAAATTTCCAACCATGGACCAGCCCTCCTGGCCCTTGTTTCTCTGTCCTTGGGTACCAAAATCATGTTCCACCCGGTCACCAATGCCTGGCACCTCAAACTCCCCTGATGTGACTCGCAAACTTAGCCTTAGATTCCTGGTTGCTGCTTGCTGCTCGAAGGTGGGTTCCTCTGTGTCTTTTTGGTGGGACTCAGACAGAATTGTGAGGGTTCAATCCAATTTTTGTGGTTAGGTTTTGTTGCAATCAAGGGAGAAAGTTGCGCAAGTTTTTCCTGTTTAATCATCTTGGCCCACCCTTTCTCTTCAGTGTAGGTTTTGAAAATTCCCTCAACTAGTGCAGACAAATTATTTTCTCATATGAACTTTTTTGCTTCATATAATTTTCAGTTTTACATAAACTTCTCCTTGCTATCAATTTGAAAGCCTCCATTTTCAAATGTATTGGCATAAAATTATACACGTTTTCTTATGATTAAAATAATCTTCTATTGACCTGTAGTTCTTGCTCTCTTTGGGTCCCATTACTGTTTATGTTTTCTCTCCACTGTGGTACAGTTTATATAAAACTGGATCCACCTGTTTCTCAAAGGTTTGGTAAAGTTTTCCTGTGAAAACATCGGGGTTTGGTACCTTCTAGGGCAGACATGGCTCTTTTTTTTTTCTTTTTAGGTCCCACATTTCAGAAATTAAAACAATTAAGCATGCACAGTCTAGGGAGGTGGCTCAAAGAACTGGATCCACCCAGGTTCCATCTCCAGCACCCCTTGGTTCCCTTGAGTACTGTTAAGGACAACCCCCAAATAACACAATAGGAAGACTGGTTCTGACTGGTTCTGACCCAAAAACAAAAATGGAAACACACACAGGAAGAGCACCCACTTTATTTTGTTGTTTTTTGTTTTTTGGTTTTTTTTACTGAATCACTGTGAGATACAGTTACAAGCCTTCATTTGTTTGAGTTTCAATCATACAATGATCAAACATCCATCCCTCCACCAATGCACGTTCTCTACCACCATTGTCCCCAGTATACACCCCTGCCTCCATGGCAGACAATTCCCCCCATACTCTCTCTCTACTATTGGGCATTATGGTTTGCAATACAGATACTGAGAGGTCATCATGCTTGGTGCTTGGTCCTTTATCTACTTTCAGCACACATCTCCCATCCCAAACGATTCCTCCAACCATCATTGTCTTAGTGATCCCTTCTCTATTCCAACAGCCTTCTTCCCCAGCTCATAAGACAGGCTTCCAACTATGGAGCAATATTTCTGGCCCTTGTGTCTACTATCCTTGGGTGTCAGCCTCATATTATGTTATTTTATGTTTCACAAATGAGAGAGCACACAGTTTCAATGAATCCATTCTCTAAGTTCCCTTCTAGCACCTAGCTATAATCCAAAGCTGCGTTGGTTGTTTTAATAAAAGCTCCTTGAGAAACTGAGAGCAGAAGCCCACTTGGTACTAGGAAATGATAAACAAATAAATGAGTCTTGACCACAGAAAATGTGTAAACAAGGAAGGCTGGAGAGTTCCACAACCTGAGTTCATGATCAGCTCACTAGAAATACTGGCATAGAACACTTTGCATTCAGAGTGCTATACTGGCACAGTAAAGACAGGGAAGTGAAAGAAAGGATATTTATTTAGCACAATAGAAACCGCTGTTCCAACTCAAATCTGTCTTTCTCTGTACGCCCACCCAAACTGCACATTCAGCTTATGCTAATGGTAGAGTTCAGCCTTTTCTCAGACTTAATAGTCAGTCACTCTAAACTTCCAAGGCACCAGATCAAAAGGAGATTAAAGTGTCTGTGTGTGTGTGTGTAACAAGTAACATTCTTTGAGTGTGCTATTTCCCAGTCATTTTTCTGCCTTCTTTGTGTAAATATAAAGATATAAATATGTAGATATATGAGTATGTTTCACAATAACTTTTTTTTTCCTTTCGGGTCACACTCGGAGATGCTCAAGGGCTACTCCTGGCTCTCAGGAATTACTTCTGGCAGTGCTCAAGAGACCATATCGGATGCCAGGGATCGAACCCTGCTCAGCCGTGTGCAAGGCAAACACCCTGCCCCCTGTGTTATCACTCTGCCCCCACAATGACTCTTTGTGGTTCACACTATTATTCTTCTCATCTTACAGATGAAGAAACTGGGGCACAAATAAATCACTTTTCCAAAGAAAATGGTAAAAATTCTGTAGAATTTAAAAGTAGGTAATCATATGCAAAATCCCATTCAAAGCAGATCATGTGGGACCAGAGAAATAATACAGTGGACACGGGTTCTGCCATGCACACAGCCAACACAGTTTCAATTCCCAGCATCCCCTGTGGTCCCCTGAGCTCTGCCAGGATGATCCCTACTCACAGAACCAGAAGTAAGCCCTGAGCACCACCCAGGTGACCCAAAAGCAAAAATAAAGAAGAAAAGAAGAGAAAAGAAAAGAAAACTTGTACACAGAGTGTGAGAAAATATTTGCAAAAATATCTAATAATGGAGAAATTACACCAAAAATATATAAAGAACTCTTAGTAATAGAGACAAGTAATTCAATAAAAATAGAAAATTAAATTGAGTGCATTGCCACAAATAAGTTACACAAATGCCCATTAGGTATATTGAAAACATGATCAACATCTTTAAACATCAGGGAAATGCAAATCGAAAGCACAGTGAACCACCACTTAGCTATAATAAAAAATACAGATAACAATTATGGGCAAGAGTTAGAACCCTTCTATATTGCTGGAATAAAAGATGCAAAGAGTACTAATACTGAGTCATTCAGTGTGTGCTAGTTGAGTATTCTCCCAACATACAGAGGACATCTTTCCACATCTAAAATGTAGATCTATTGGTATTCTGCGACGTGGATTAAAGTGAATTGGAGGTGGGGATAGCTTAAAGAGCAAGGACACACATTTGGCATGCTGGACGCTGGGTTTGATCCCCAACCCTGCATGGCTCCCCAAGCACTGAGTCAAATATAGCCACTGAACACTGCCAAGTGGGACCAAAAAAGCCAAAATAACAACAATAATAGTAGCACTGTAGCACTGTCCTCCCATTGTTCATCCATTTGCTTGAGTGGGCACCAGTAACGTCTCACAACAAATTGTGAGACTTGTTACTGTTTTTGGCATATCAAATATTTCAGCGATAGCACAGCGGGTAGGGCGTTCGCCTTACAAGCGGCCAACATGGCCGACCCGAGTTCGATTCCTCCGCCCCTCTCGGAGAGCCCGGCAAGCTACCGAGAGTATTTGATATGCCAGACACAGTAACAATAAAGTCTCCAATGGAGACGTTACTGGGCCCGCTCGAGCAAATCGATGATCAACGGGAGGGCCTTTACCTTTACCTTTACCAAATATTTCACGGTTAGCTTGCCAGGCTTTCTCTCTCCAAGAAGGGAACAATAATAGTAGAATACTGAAATAGTAAAGTCCCTTTTGTTTTTATTTGGGGGTGGTGGTGCTTTAATGTAGGGTCTTCTTGTGGGTCTTTTGTTTATAGGTCATATCCGGCAGTGCTCTGGACTTACTCCTGGACTTGTGCTCAGGGATCACTCCTGGTGATGCTCGGGGGACAACATGGGGTACCAGGGAATCAAACCTGGGTTGTATAACTTAGGTTTTTAGGGGGAGATGGGCAGTTTTTCATCATACCCAACAGTGATTGGGCCACTGTGTGGTTCTCAGAATTAAATCAGAATTAGTTGCGTGCAAGGCAGGTACCCTAACCCCTGTACTATCTCTTTAACCTGAAATTTGTTGTTTTGCCTTTTTTTGTGGGGGCGGGGGGGAGATCCACACCTGGCAGTGCTCAGGGTTTACTCTGGCTCCGTGCTCAGGTCTGATTTCTGGCAATGCTTGGATGATCATATGAAATGTCGGGGATCAAACCCAGGTCAGCCGCTTGCAAAGCATATGCCCTACCACTGTTATTATTGTTCTGGCTCCTTAAATTTGGTTAAGTTTATAGCACTGTAGCACTGTCCTCCTGTTGTTCATCAATTTGCTCGAGCGGGCACCAGTAACATCTCACAACAAATTGTGAGACTTGTTACTGTGTTTGGCATATTGAATACATCAAGGGTAGCTTGCCAGGCTTTGCCGTGTGGGTGAGATACTCTCGGTAGCTTGCCGGGCTCTCTGAGAGGGGTGGAGGATTCAAACCCGGGTCAGCCATGTCATGTTGGCTGTGTGCAAGGCAAATGCCTTACCCGCTGTGCTATTGCTCCAGCCCAGCAGTAGGGCATTTGCCTTGCACGCGGCCAACCCGACAGACCCGGGTTCAATTCCTCCGCCCCCTCAGAGAGTCTGGCAAGCTACTGAGAGTATCTCTCCCGCACAGCAAAGGCTGGCAAGCTACCTGTGACGTATTCGATATGCCAAACACAGTAACAACAATTCTCATCATGGAGACATTACTGGGCCCACTCAAGCAAACTGATGAACAACGGGAGGACAGTGACAGTTGGTTAAGTTTAGCACAAGAAACTTAGTACCAGAAATTCTTGGGTCAAAGGACATTAAAAAATCATATTTCTGATCTCCAGCAGAGATCATGACATTAAAAGTGATGGAACTCTAATACATAGTGCAAAGAGAAAGACTGAAGTCTAGTGGTCAGGAAATGGAGCACCAAGGAATGAGAACCCTCAACCTCGTGGAAGCTTTATTATACAGGGGAGGTAGAAGACAGGAAGGACAGCAGAAACGTTAAGAGTATACACAAGATCTGAAGTCAGATTAGCCGAGATTCAATCTCCTATCTTTTGAAATTAGTTGTATTATTTTATTTACACTTTCTTGGATTTGGCGATATGGGGAAACTTCACATAAATTATTACTCATAGTTGAACTAAGAAATATATGGTCTCCAAGCCCCCAGGAGTGATCCCTGAGAGCAAAGCCGATCGTGGCTCCAAACTAAGATAGACAGAGACAGAGACAAAGACAGAGAGAGGAGCAGGTGGGAGAGGGAGAGACAGCTCAAAGGGATGGAGCACACATGCTTTTTTGCATGCAGAAACCCCAGATTCTATCCCTGGCACAGCAAGGTTCCTGGAGCACTGCCAGGAGTAGCCCGTGAATACCATCATATGTAGCCCCAAATCCAGAAGAAGTAAAAGAAATATATATTTCGTCCATTTGATTTTTTTAAGCCTTTACTTCAGGGTTGAAAACTTAATAGAGGGACTAAGGTGCTTGTCTTAAACAAGGCCGGTTCAAATTCCCAGAACCACATACAGTCCCCTGAATACCACCAGGAGGGACCCACAAACCCAGAGCCAGAAACATTGCCAAGTGTGCCCCCCCCCCAAAAAAAAATAAAACTTGGGTCAGAGAGATAATATAGTTGCCTTGCAAGTGGCCAACCAGGGCTCAATCCCCAGCACCACCAATGATTCCCTGAGTGCCATCAGGAGTGATCTGTAGGCACAGAGCCAGAGTAAGCCCTAAGCAATCCCAGGTGTAGCCCAAAACAAAATGTGAAAACACAAAAATATGAAAAGTTAAAAGGTATTCCTTCCTGGAGTCAGAGAGAAAGTACAGGGGTCCAATAAGCTGTTGGCTCACATGTGTAAGATTCCGGTTCAATCCCAAGTACCACAATCAGGAGATTGCTGAGCATGGAGTCAGGAGTGAGCCCTCAGCACTGCGAGGTGTAGCCCAGAAAACAATAAACAAATGAAAGTAATTACTTATCCAAACTTAACGTATAGTAAAAAATAGTCATCACTATTTTTAAAAATACAGCAAAATTAAAGACATGAGAACAAGATAGAAAGCAAACCATAAAGAGGAACATTTAAAAAATAAAAAGAAACACTTTCCAATAAATGCTTCAAGAAAAATATATCCCTGACATTAAAACCAGATGATAAACCCCAAAAAAGCAGAAAATGATAGGCCAGTTTTACTTAGGAATATGGATTAAAATTCCTCAATAAAACAGAAGTTAAAAAATCAAAACCAACATAGGACAAAATGAATAATAACCTAATTCCCAAGCAGTAGCTAAGCAATTTAGCTCATTTTTAAACTTTGCTGTGTCTCATTTTCTCCTATGTAAAACAACATGATATTAATATAAGAGTAGCCTTATAGCTACTCACAGAATTATAGCATTGAGTTGAACATAAAGAACTAAAGACAATGACTGGCATAGTAGAAATGCTTAATAAATGTCAGTTTTAAATATCATCCTCCCCACCACCATCACCACCACCACTGGAAACGAAGGATCATTCAGGCCAACAGAAGGACCTAAAAGAAGAGAAAAAACCGGGTCAGAGCAATAGTACAATGGGTAGGGCATTTGCCTCGCACACAGCCAACCCCAGTTCCATCCCCAGCATCACATATGGTCCCCAAACCCTGCCAGGAGTGATCCCTGAGCACAGAGCCAGGAGTAAGTGCTGGGCACCTTTGGGTGTGGCTCAAAAACAGAGAGAGAGAGAGAGAGAGAGAGAGAGAGAGAGAGAGAGAGATCCTGGCTACCTTAATAATAATAAAAGTATGTCATAATTTTCTACACTCGTTTCTTTTTGCTTGCTTACTTTATTGTTTTTTTTGTTTGGGGCCCATATTGGCTATGCTCAGGACTTCTCTTGGCTCTGTTGTGCTCAAGGACCACTGCTGGTGGTGCTTGGGGGGAGGGGAGAGGATGGGTACCATATGGGATGCCAGGGATCAAACCCTCGTCAGCAGCATGCAAGGCAAGCTCCAGCCTGACACCTACTTCTTTCTTTCTTCCTTCCTTCCTTCCTTCCTTCCTTCCTTCCTTCCTTCCTTCCTTCCTTCCCTTCTTTCTTTTTACTTTCTTTCTTTCTTTTTTCTTCCTTCTTTTTTCCAGTTTTTGCGCCACACCCAGCAGTGCTCAGGACTTACTCCAGGCTCTGCAATCAGGGATCACTCCTGGCAGGCTTGGGGAACCATAAGGAGTGGCCAGGGATCAAACTCAGGTCAGCTGAAAGCAAAGCAAAGCAACGCACCCTGCCTACTGTACTATCACTCTGGGCCCCCTGACACCCATTTCTTTTAAAAAGCACTTAGCTTGGACTTTTCCTCCTCTGGAGAAGCCTGAGGTCTCTCTTGAACACATATTTCTCTCTTTCTCTCCACTCACACTTTTCCATGTAAATTTCTTTAAATAAAAACAAGTATGCTTCATTCAAAACAAAGAAACTAAAACTCCGCCAGGGGTGAGAAAGATGGTATAGTGGGTAAGGCACTTGTCTTACATGCTGCAATTCCTGGTTCAAGCCCCGGCACCACACACGGTCCCTCAAGCACTACCAGGAGTGACATGACCTCTGAGCACAAAGCCAGGAGTAATGCCTGAGCACTGTTGCGTGTGCTCCAAAACCATCTTTCCCCCAAAAAAAATATAAAATAAATTAAAATTTAGCCAGTGGGGTCAGGGATGGCTCAGCAACAAAAATGGTCCATGAACATTGAGCCAGGAATAACCTCTGAGCACCACTAAATGTGACCTAAAAATCCAAATAAACAATAGAGTGAAAACAAAGACAAAACCCTTATTTGCAGATGATCTAGTCAGAACACCTGAGGTAGGGCAATCAACTGGATAGACTATTAGAACTGTAGGGGGCTGGAGCAATAGCACAGCGGGTAGGGCGTTTGCCTTGCACGCAGCCAACATGGCCGACACAGGTTCGATTCCCAGCATCCCATATGGTTCTCTGCGCACTGCCAGGAGTGATTCCTGAGTGCATGAGCCAGGAGTAACCCCTGAGCATTGCCGGGTGTGACCCAAAAAAAAAAAGCAAAAAAAAAAACTATTAGAACTGTCACTGTCACTGTCCTCCCATTGTCCAATGATTTGCTCAAGCGGGCCCAGTAACATTGTTGTGAGATTTGTTACTGTGTTTGGCATATGTACACATCATGGGGAGCTTGCCAGGCTTTGCCGTGCAGGTGAGATACTCTCAGTAGCTTGCTGGGCTTTCTGAGAGGGGCGGAGGAATCGAACTCCGGTTGGCCCGGTCAGCCACATGCAAGGCAAACGCCCTACCCGCTGTGCTATCGCTCCAGCCCCATAACTATTAGAACTAACACAAAAAAATTGTGGGCCAGAGAAATAGTACAACAGGCAAGATATTTGCCTTGTACACACCCATCCCAGGTTCCATCTCCTGCTTTATTAGGGTTCCCCCAACCCCAGTTCAGTCAGGAGTGCATAACCGGGAGAAGCCCTGAGTATTGTCTGGTGTGGCCAAAAATAAATTAAAAATTCAGGACATGCATTGAAACTAAGTGTTTAGTGTGATGATCTGATATAAAAATAATATATAGGGGACCAGAAAGATAGTACAGCAGGTGGGGTGCTTCCCTTGCATGTGGTGGACCTGGGTTCATTCCCCAGCGTCCCATAGGGTCCCCTGAGACCCACCAGGAGTGATTCCTGAGCATTGTCAGGAATCAAACCAAAACAAAAAATATATATGCATATTTCTATGTATTTAGAGCCTCAAAATATGTATCAGTAAAATAGACAATGATAGATTGATAAAACAATAAATATAAATTCTGTTGTTAGCAAAATGCTTTTCACATAATTTACCCTCATAAATAAATGATTATAGCTTATTTACTTATAAAATGTGCTCTGAGAAGATTTATGAAAGATATGCAGCATTTTTGCTTATGTTTCTCTAAACAAGGGGACATTTTTTTTAACAAAGGAACATTTATGCAATAAACAATTGGACATGTTGCATAGTTCAAACCATATGTTCAAGGCATTTTACTGCCATCTGGTGACAATTTATCTGAAAAGTCTAGTCAAGTTTGGAATGCTCCTCAAAACACAAACTGCAAGCCTCCCTAATTATAGTAGATCTAATGCACCTTTTTTTTTCTTTTTTTTTTGGACAGGCATTTAATTTCATCATTATAAACAACTCTGCAATCCAGCTAGACTTGGAGTGGGGGTAGGAAAATAGGGAACCCGGAGACCCCAGGAAGAGCCAGAGGATTATAGGGCATTGCCAGCACACAGGTGAAGTCACTCTCCTGAGCTCCAGAAGGATGGTCTGGTGATGAAAAGACAAACGGTGTTTATTGGACTTAGCCACACTCTGAAATCATTATCTTCTTGCTGGCTTTGCGATTCCGGGACATAGAGCACACCGTGACTTCCGCACTGTGTTCATTCCCACCTTCACCTTGCCCAAAAGCTCCTTTTTGCCATCCAACCACTCAGCCTCAGCTGTGCAGATGAAAAACTATGCACCATTTGTGTTGGGTCCAGCACTTGCTGCGGACAAGATGCAAGGACAGGCTATTACGGTGACTCAGGTCTGCACCTGGGATGATTCTGGGAACGAGGAAACCTTTATAACCAAACCCATCCTCCCCAGTGCTCAGCGCGTGACCATTTTCTGCTGCAAACAACTTGAAGGCGACACATCGCAAAGGCTCGCCACCCACCGCAGGGAGGGTTGGCCACAGCTGCAGGACTCCGGAAATCAGGCGGGGTGGTCACTGCACGACCTCTCGCTTACTCTGTCCTGAGACAGAACCTCCTCTGACAATCGCAGAAAACTCAGCGGTCATTGAAGACGGAACAGCAAGGCTCAAACTTGCCAAACAACTTTAGAAAAATACTTAAAGAAAAACTCAGTTCTGGGGCTGGAGCCATAGCACAGCGAGTAGGGCGTTTGCCTTGCACGTGGCCAACCCGGGTTCGATTCCCAGCATCCCATACGGTCCCCCAGGCACTGCCAGGAATAATTCCTGAGTGCATGAGCCAGGAGTAACCCCTGTGCATCGGTGGGTGTCCCCCAAGAAAGAAAACTCACTTCTTTGGGTCTGCTTACTAGCCCCATTCTGAGACCTTGGCCGAAAGTCAAGTGTAGCTCAGGGGTGAAGCCCTTGCCCTGCAGGAATTCTATCCCCAGCATCAAAAGAGGGGTGGGGGGGGTAGAGTGATGGAGTTCATCGATGAAAGTTATGATTATTCTTGGGAAGACAGTGTGAGAAATAACGGGAATCTGGTTCAAGTGGGCTTTGTGGTCTCAGTACATGGGTTCTGTTGTTAAGAAAGCTGGGTATTTTTCTTTTTTCTTTTTTTTTTTTTTTTTTTTTTGCTTTTTGGGTCACACCCAGCGATGCACAGGGATTACTCCTGGTTCATGCACTCAGGAATTACTCCTGGCCTTGCTTGGGGGACCATATGGGATGCTGGGAATCGAACCTGGGTCTGCCGCATGCAAGGCAAACGCCCTACCTGCTGTGCTATCACTCCATCCCCTGGATCTTTTTTCTTACCATCATCTTCTCTTAACAACCATGTGTCCCAAATTTTCGGTCCTCAATTCATTTTCTTCCCTTGGCTTTTGTTTGTTTGTTTGTTGTTTGTGTTTTTGTTTGAGAATCACACCTGGCAGTGCCCAGGAGTTACTCTCAGTCATATTCAAGGGATCATGCCAGAGGAAATGGAAACTCCTCCATTCTTCAGTTTTCTTATCTGTAAATGTAACTAGGACTCCCTTCTTGGGTACTAAGGGAAAAGTAAAGTTCAGTCTTTTCTGCTCCAAGGGAGGCTTTCATAACACAAATTAGCTCTCGTGTGAGCTAATTAGTATATAAGAGAATGGTGTCATTGTTGTGGCCAAATTGCATTAGTTTGCATACAATTTTTTTCCAGAATGCATTAGCTTTGCACCAACAGCAAATCAATTTAGGTACAGCTAATGATACTAGATGCAGGAAAATAAGAGGTAAATCTATATGATCCATATTGTACAAGATACTAATTATCTCTGCAGTCCTCTTGGCCACAGTCCTGTCATGGAAATAAAGGATATAGCATAACTTCTAATATTTGTATACTTTGCGCTTGTCTTCATAGCTCAGAACCTACATGTCTTCTTTAGATCTCTTCTGTCAAGTTACCTTTTCCTTTGCAGGCATAAATATTAACTTCATTAAGATATTTTTCGATTCCTTAGAGGTTTAGCGTGTCTGTTTGACCATGTTAGTCTATCATTAGGATCATTGTGGGAAGGTGGAGACGCAGTGGACTTGCCCTGCATGTGACCAACCCCCTTTCAATCCCGAGCACCATATATGGTTCCCTGAGCATCTCCAGGAGTGATTCCTAAGTCGAGAGTCATGAGTGAGCCCTGTGCACTGTTGAGTGCAGTCAACCCCTTTTCCCAAAAATAAGAATCATTTTTGTATTTTCTATTGCTAGGAATACAATGAGTAATTTCATAAAGCACACTTTCAACTGTGCCAAGAGAATAAACTTTAAAAGGCAACATTGTGTGATAACTAAACTTACTGTGCTGATTATTTTGCAATGTATACAAGTATTGGGCTGGAGCGATAGCACAGCAGTAGGGCGTTCACCTTGCACGAAGCCAACATGGCCGACCCGAGTTCGATTCCTCCACCCCTCTCAGAGAGCCCGGCAAGCTACCGAGACTATCTCACCCGCACGGCAGAGCCTGGCAAGCTACCCGTGGCGTATTCCATATGCCAAACACAGTAACAACAAGTCTCACGATGAAGACGTTACTGGGCCCACTCGAGCAAATTGATGAACAACGGGAGGACCATGATATAAGTATCAAACCATTACATTGCACACATGATACCAATATTGTTATGTGTTCTTTATAACTCAGTAATCCGGAGTTCCAACCTCCGTCGACGATCAAGAATCAGGGACGCTGTCTCGTTTGCCAAGGTGTCGAAAATCAGATGGGCTGGTCACGTAATGAGATTTAAAGACGACTGCTGGACTAGAGCTGTTACCGACTGGATTCCACGGGATGTCAAAAGACCGCGTGGCCGCCCACCTACCAGATGGTCAGACTTCTTCATCAAGATCACGAACGATTGGTTTGAGGCTCTTCATGTTCCTCGAGCGAACAGACGCCATTGGGCTACACTAGCACGTGACAGGGACAAACGGAGACATTACTGGCGCCCGCTCAAGCAAATCGACGATTAATGGGAAGTCAAGTGATCAAGTGATAACTCAGTAAAAAAAAAAAAAAATCAGGGCCAAAGAGCTTGTACAAGAGTTAAGGCACTGACTTTTGTTCCGTCTTCACAATGAATATGGTTCTCCAAGTTCACCAGTAGTGATCCCTGAGAAAGAGCCAGGAGCAAATCCTGAACACTGCCAGGTGTGGGCCCAATGCAAAAAAAAAAAAAAAAAAAAACCTCAAAAATCTTCTTTCAATGCGACCCTGGCATCAAAAGGAGACAAGCTAACGCCATGAGTATAATATATTAAGAGCACAGTCATGAAACTAACTCTGTCATGATCCAAAAAGAAGTAAACGAATAAGAACCCTGCTGGGATTAGGAAAGACTAACCTGGCCTGAGGACTGTGGTCTGGAATACATAGCGAGATGTCCCCAGGAAGAACCAACCTTTAAATTTAATATATATCTCTTACTGTGTTCATACAAAATGACTAGAAATATTATAAGAAGTAAATTTACTTCTTATTATTTTTAAATGGATAGTTAAATGGATTTAAATTATTAGTTAAATGGATTACCAGCTGAGAAAGGAGAAGGCAATACACCCTGGATGGAATCCCACCCTCAGGCAGATCTCCTAGTAATCTGAAGTGCTGAACCCTCAAATGAGATTTTGTCCTTGAGTTAATCTCCTAGAACTTGTCCTGAAGGAGTGGCTTTACCTCTGTTTTTATGACAATGTCCAACCCCACCTATGTGTACCCTCACCCTTCATGATTTCTATACAACTATGCTGTAAGGGGAAAGAAGACACTTTGGGACTTTGAGGTCTTTGAGGACTAGAGAGTCTGTGAGGATTAGAAGGAGGACTAGATGACGACAATGACTGGAAGTAGAGGACTAGGAGACTACGACAAGACAAGGAAGAAAATGCAATGTGGTAAGGACTTTGAAGTCTACAAGGAGACTGGGATGATGAAACTGTGATGACTGGGACTACGACCAAAACCATGACTATGACTGCATCATAAAGGGAGAGATGGGACAGTGCAGGAGAGGAGAAAGAAATAAACTGACTGCCAACCAACCTGGGGCCCGGACCCAATTTCTCCACTCCCTCCAGTCCTTCATCTGTCGCTGTGGATCGAATGCTCAAGTCCCACAAACCCACGTGCTTCCTTTTGAAACTCACAAGGTGTGATCTCCCTGCCAAAATAAATATAGTGGCAATGGTTTTAAGAGATCTACCCTCAACGCTTGTTTTTCCACATAAATTGTTACTTTCTCTGCATGATTTTGTACTCTGGAAGATTTTTTTCTGTAGGTGATGCACCTGTACTTACCTCACCCTCAGAGAATGGGCATGTCATTCTCTTGTCCAAAAATAAAACTAAGATGATTGAATAATAACTGTTCATTTAGTTGTTATCTTGTGCCAGACACCTTCCTAGTGGGTCTATGTACATCTCTGCATATGCTGCTGCTAATCTGAAACATTATCATCGTCTTATACAACAGGAAGCAAAAGCCCTGTCGTTAAAACTATAACACGTAATAAGTAAAATAGCAGAAATCCAAAACCGCGCGGCCACAATAGCGGCCGCGCGACATCATTTAATTCTCGAACCCAGCTGTAGAAAGCAAATCATTTCACAATGCTTTTTCAGCATGTCTGATTTGGGGGTGTAAACTCTAAATAATAATGGTGCATCTTTTATCGAAACAATGAATCTAGTCAAAGTAGATAGAGTGTTAACTAGAATTCATCTGCCTCACAGGCATTGGGAGGGTTGGGAGGGGGGCGTTTATTGGGGTTCTTCATGGTGAAAAATAAGTATTGGTAAAGGGAAATGTGTTTGATATTTGCATGACCGAGACCTAAACCTGAAAGCTTTGTAACTTTTCCCACAGTGATTCAATAAATAAATAAATTATTTTAAAAAAGACTATCACACAATGCTTTCTACCATATTGCAGATATTGCATTTTAAAATATATTAGTCCAGTGCCTATATTTAAAAGAAAATAAATTTGTGGAGCAATAAATGAAACACGTACAGAAAGGTAGTCCTAAAACATCTAAATATTCAGTCTGGCTATTGAATTACACTTTAACTCAGAGTTGTCAAGCCACTTACAAACAATTTGCAGTATGTTGCCCTCTGTGTTGGAATGAGCTCTAGACGAAGCGTTTCTGAAAGGGCCCCATGTACGTGAAAAGCCACTGGGAGCTGACTCTAACTTCAGCTTTACGCTCAATTTATTGATCTTCTGGCGGCTCCCTCTTCAAGAATGCTAAGTACACTTCACTCACTACCTTCCATGCTCCTTCTTTTCACCATTTCATTCTTGTAGTTAAAATAATTCTGCAGGGAAGGGTAGCACCCTTGATCCCCCACTCCTTGTGCTTATAGAAATGTCTCTCCTACTTTGTCTTTTTCTTAAATACTTTACTTTAAAATACCCCTCCCCCCAAGACATTGGTGGTGGACAATGTGCACTGGTGGAGAGATGGGTGTTCGATCATTATATGACTGAAACTCAAACATGAAAGCTTTGTAACTGTATCTCACCGTGATCAATAAAAATAAAATAAAATCCCTCCCAAAAAAAACAATACCTGCTATTACCTCCAAGATTCTCCTCCAAACTAATGACTCATTCTGCAATGCATAATTTTATTATATAAGGATTATATAATAACTTTAGTATCACTTTATTGCCACTGGCCAACAAATATTAAAAGCTGTCATCAACTTGAAGAAACATTTCATTCTGGGGTAATAGGGTAGCAGGTAGGGTTATTTCCTTGTAAGCGGCCAATCCTCGTACCCTATATGGTACCCCAACCACACCAGGAGTGATCCCCAAAAGTAGAGCCAGGAGTAAGCTCTGACACAGAAAGTAAGGAAAAAAGGAAGGGAGGGAGAGAGGGATGGAGGGAGGGAGGGAGCAAGGAGGGAGGAAGGAAGGAAGGAAGGAAGGAAGGAAGGAAGGAAGGAAGGAAGGAAGGGAGGGAGGGAGGGAGGGAGGGAGGGAGGGAGGGAGGGAGGAGGGGAGGAAGGGAGGGAGAGAGAAGGACAGAGCGATAGTACAGTGAGTAGGTGCTAGCCTTGCATGTGACCAACCCAGGTTCAATCCCCAACATCCCATATGGTTCCCAAGCACTGCCAGGAGTAATTCCTGAGTGCATAGCCAGGAGTAAATCCTGAGCACTGTTGTGTATGTGTCCCTCAAAAAAAGGAAGGAAGGAAGGAAGGAAGGAAGGAAGGAAGGAAGGAAGGAAGGAAGGAAGGAAGGAAGGAGAAATATTCCTCTTTTTTGGGGGGTCTCACCCAGCAATGCTCAGGAGTTCAGGGGTTACTCCTGACTCTGCACTCAGGAATTAATCCTGACAGTGCTCGGGGGGCCAAATGGGATGCCAGGGATCAAACTCCAGTCTGTCAGATGCAAGGCAAACATCCTACCTGCTGTTCTATCACTCTGGCTCCAGAAATATTCCATATTCAAAGTTCTCTAAAATGTAAAAAAAAAAAATGCATAAAAATATCAGCAAAATCAGTCACGGTCATGGTCCTCCTGTTGTTCATTGATTTGCTCCAGCGGGCCCAGTAACGTCTCCATTGTGACACTTGTTACTGTGTTTGGCATATCGAATACTTCATGGGGAGCTTGCCAGGCTCTGCCGTGCGGGCGAGATACTCTTGGTAGCTTGCCAGCCTCTCCAAGAGGGGCGGAGGAATCGAACTCGGGTTGGCCATGTTGGCTGCATGCAAGGCAAACACCCTACCGCTGTGCTATTGCTCCAGCCCCAGCAAAATCAGAAATACGTACAATTCTACCACAACTCTATGACAGAGGTTCCATTATCATCTTACTTGTGTAAATAAATTAAAACACAGAAAATAGCTAAGTAACTTGTCCAAAACTGCAATTACTCAGCAGTGAAGCTGGGCTTCAAATCCAAGAGTCTGGTTTCAGAGCCTCCGCTTTTTGCTTTGTTTGGGGGCCACACTCAGCAGTGCTCTGGGGCTACTTACTCCCAGCTCAGTGCTTAATGCTCAGTGTTCAGGGTGCCATGAGATAGTGGTATTGAAGCCAGGCCTTCTGCATGCAAAACATGTGCTCCAGTCCTCCAACCCCAGAGTCTCTGTTTTTGGAAAATTCTCTGTTTTTATTTCATCCAAGCTTTGTAATAAATACGAAGAAGCAAACATTTACACTCTTCTCCTAAGGCAAGCTAGAGGGAACAGATCCTAATCAGAAGACCCCAAGGAATTTAAGGAATGTTATTATTTGTACAAAAGGCAACTGGCAGCCCTGCCCTAATTCGACACATCTCACAAGTTAAAATGATAGGACATTCTCCACGCTGCTGCCTTCTAGACTTTCACCTGAGTATGCTGTCCTTGCAACCAACTCTTCTTTTTGGAGACCCGGTAAATGCAGTTTTGAAAATGGAATTCCGACATTTTTTTTCCCTGCTAAGATCCTTAGATTTCTCTAGGTTTAATCAAGATCAGTTTCCTTTTTCCCCCAAATATCCAAGGGTTAGCATTCCAAGTCATGTCTAACTGTGTGGTCATTTAACCACAAAAATTTATTGAACAGGAGGCTAGAGAGATAGTACAACAGGTCAGGTGCTTGCCTTAAACAAGGCCAACCCAAGTTTTATACCCAGAAACCCATGTGCCCCCCACCCCCCAATCCACCTGGAGAGATTACTGAGTGCAGAGCCAAAGGTAGGCCCTGAACAAAGCCAGGTATAACCCAAAATCATAGACAGATAGATAGAATGGCATGGGGGATATGATGATTATATACCATTTTTATTCTAAGAGTTCCACTTCAAGTCTCAGATCTGACTCCAGAGATCAAAATTTTTCTTCTGCTTTTTCATAATGAATCGAGATCGTGGTGCTACTTAAAAACAGAGAGGCTAATCCTGGTGTGGGTCAAAGCTATAAAAGGGACTGAATTCTTTGTACTCACAGATTTAGGTTCAGTGACCTGACTCTTAATAAATATTGTTTAATTGCCTAGAGAGATGTATGGATACATGGATGGACAGACAAATCAAGACCTCTTCCGGAATCAGATATGTAAGGAACTGTAAACCCCAAAGTCTCCAAAGAAACTAAAAAAAAAAAAAAGATACTAACTTTCCAATCTCTGTTTGCTCGGTCTAAAATAGTATAAAGATTGCCTCTTGGGGCTGGAGTGATAGTACAGCGGGTAGGGCGTTTGCCTTGCACGCAGCCAACATGACCGACACAGGTTCGATTCCCAGCATCCCATATGGTCCCCTGAGCACCGCCAGGAGCAATTCCTGAGTGCATGAGCCAGGAGTAACCCCTGAGCATCGCTGGGTGTGACCCAAAGAGAAAAAAAAAAAAAGATTGCCTCTTGGCAATGACTTGGCATGATCCAAATCTGTCACTAATAACCCAAAGGAAGGGCCCAGAGACAGAGTGCAGGGGCTAACGTGCTTGCCTTGGATGCGGCCCAGCCCAGCTTGATCTCTGAGTCCCACCAGGAGCAACACTCCAAGCACTGCCCTTTGTGACCCAAACTCCCACCCCCAACTACCATCACCGCCAAAAGAAATCTAAGAATTCTTTCAATATATAATCAATCAAAACTTAATGTGATAAGAAGGCACTGGTACATTTTTTCTAGTTTTTTTCCTTAGAGGTACATAAAATAACTTGTACAGTCACCCACCAATTTGTTTGGGGTCTTTTTTTTTGGGGGGAGCACTTTTTGGGTCATACCTGGCAAGGCGCAGGGCTTACTCCTGGCGGTGCTCAGGGGCCCCTATGGGATGCCAAGGATCCAACCCAGGTTGGCTGCTGGCAAGGCAAATGCTCTACCCGCTGTGCTATTGCTCCGGCCCCCCACCAATATGTTCTTAACTGCAGTTCAATTTCACTCATTTCATTGTATTAGACACAGAATATCTCACACAGAGGCACTAGCTTGGGGCCTGCCTGGCTCAGCCCATGCACATTTAGTCTCTAGCATTGTCTTCTGACGTCTGGGCTGACCTGAAGCTCTAGACAGAGATTCCTGCGACCTGAAATCTTGCACCTCACCAAGCCCTGGACAAAGCTCATCAGTGGCTCGGCACCACCAAGCAAAGACTTTGTTGAGGAAGAATGTTTGTTCTCAGGTATTTCACTCTACAAGGCCTGACCTAATCATTTAGAAAGGCAAATTGTAGATAACATCTCTGGTGATCTGTCCATTAGCAGACATTTCCAGCTGGGGCTGTAGGAGAAGAGAAGGGGCCCCACTAGCCAGAGAGGAAATTTAAAAAAAAAAAAAAAAAAAGTTCATCTTATGCATATAGAGACAAAGTGATAGAGAAACCTTCCTTTAAACAAATATGCTATTTGTGATCAATTAAGATGCTACTTCATGCAAATTCAAAGGTTTAAAAAAAAGCATTAATTTTTCCAAGTTGCATAAAATAAATAGGGGGGAAAAAAGTCAAAAATAATTTAAGTAGGAAAAGTGGTGCCAGGAGGAGTTTAAAAACAAATTTTCAAATTGAATTAATTTCCTCCCTGAAATTTTCCCAATTTAGCAAAGGCAATAAAACCACTGAAGCAAATTCTTTAATTAAGTCATTTAAAGGAAATCTCAAGTCTCATCTCTGTGCTTGCCTCCATAGCTCCAAAGGGTTATAATTAGAACCACATTAGCACTTCTCTGCACTTGTTCTTACTCAGTGTAGTTGTATAATGTTGAATGCAGGAAGGTACCTATAGCCACTAGGGGTACCTTTGTTATTCTCCCGTCAAGTAACAGCAGAGCCTGAGGGAGAGCGCCAGGATTCACCCCCTTGCGTGGCAGGCAGGCACCCCTGGTTCAATCCCTGCAAAGCACCACCAGGGGTCACTCCTGAGCAAGAGAGATGCTTAGGAATGATAGATCCCTAAGCACAGCTAAGTGTGGCCCCAAGCCCCAAAACTGGGAAAATAACAACAACAGTAATAATAAAGCCCATTTAAATCAAATGGAAATCTAGAAACGATTTGACAAAACATTCAAGTCAAGCACAGAAGAAAGCCTGTAGGAAAAGCTGACAGGAGGAAGCAGAGAGCGTCTTTACCTGGTCTCCGGATCATTCTGACACAGGTACAGGTGAGCGAGGCAAAGTCCTAGAAGGTGATGTTTGCCCAAATCTTTTACAGCACTACATGGGGCCCGGCACGAATGATGAAGGGGGAGGAGAAGATGATGGTGATGAAGAAAGATTAAAAGATACATTTTGGGGGGGGGGTCACACCCGGCAATGTACAGGGATTACTGCTGGCTCTGCACTCAAGAGTTACTCCTGGCGGTGCTCAGGGGACCATATGGGATGCTGAGAATCGAACCCAGGTCGGCCGCGTGCAAGGCAAATGCCCTGCTCTGCTGTACTATCGCTCCAGCCCCCGAAAGATTAAAAGATATTGATGGGGACTGGAGCAATAGCACAGCGGGTAGGGCGTTTGCCTTGCGCGCAGCCGACCTGGGTTCGATTCCCAGCATCCATATGGTCCCCCGAGCACCGCCAGCAGTAATTCCTGAGTGCATGAACCAGGAGTAACTCCTGTGCATCGCAGGGTGTGACCCAAAAAGCAAAAATGAATAAATAAATAATAAATAAATAAATAAATAAATTATATTGGTGAGGACTGGAGACATAGTACAGCCTTGCACACTGTAGACCTGGGTTTAATCCCTGGCATCTCATGGCCTCCCCACACTGCCAGGAGTAATTCTTGCATGAAGCGTTAGAAGCAACCCCTGTTGCAAGAGTAACCCCTCACATCATGGGGTATGACTGCTCAGACCGCCAAAAAGATATTGATGAGAAGGTGATGAAGATGATGAAGGACAGAAAGGAGGAGAGAAGGAGGAAGAAGAAGCTGGAACAAATGGGACACTGATGATTTCCAACCTTTGTAAATTTTCTCCAGGACCCTGGAAGCAAACTGTCACCTTTTTTCTTTTCTTTTTCCCGCTTCCTCCTTGTGCCCAATTACGCTGTTTTAAGGGGTTTTTTTTTCTCTCTGTTTCACCATGGGCTCTTGAACGAAATGGGGGAGAAGAAAATACGTCGAATACAAGGGGGAAAATAATCTCTGGTCTCTCCTTTCCAAATTCATTTTTATCCCTTTTCTGTCTCACATAAATTTTATGGAGTTCAACACCACCAATCTCTGGGGCTGGAGTGATAGCACAGCGGGTAGGGCGTTTGCCTTGCACACAGCCGACCCGGGTTCGATTCCAGCATCCCATATGGTCCCCTGAGCACCGCCAGGAGTGACTCCTGAGTGCAGAACCAGGAGTAACCCTGTGCATTGCCAGGTGTGACCCCCCAAGAAAAAGCAAAAAAAAAAAAACACCACCAATCTCGGTGGGAAAATGAAGAATCTTCTGCTCTCTTAGCTCTGCTGGATGCTGGAGGGTGTCGGGCCACTGACAGCAAAGCTTGGAGTTCTAGCTCTTCCGTGTAGTGGGCTCAGAAGCAACTGCAGACGGCTAGCACGCCCCAAGTTAAAAATGGACCTAGAACATATTCTAGATCTGAAATTAAGCATATTTAGATCTGAAGTCAGAAAGATCGGGCAGAAAATGTGGATCAGTGAACCGAGCGCGGGTTCTGCATGAAGAAGGCCCGGGTTTAGTCCCTGGCACTGCGCAGTCCTCTTAGCACTGCAGGGTACGGCCTCCCCAAGATAAAAGACGACAAAAACAAAGACCCTGTTGATTTTGGAAAAGGGAGCGCTGCTAGCGTGGGGGTCTTGCAGCACGACTCCTTAAATCATGACCTGTAATTGGCTAGAGTCAGGGGTCCATAAAAGGTCAGACTTTCGGGGCTGGAGTGATACCACAGCGGGTAGGGCGTTTGCCTTGCACGCGGGCCGACCCGGGTTCGATTCCCAGCATCCCATATGGTCCCCTGAGCACCGCCAGGAGTAATTCCTGAGTGCAGAACCAGGAGTAACCCTGTGCATCGCCAGGTGTAACCCAAAAAGCAAAGGGAAAAAAAAGGTCAGACTTTGACAAGGAAGTGAACTATAGTAACAGATCAGTAGGGCTGCAGAGATACTGCAAAACGTTGAGCGCAAACTTTTCCTGGGGAACCCCAGGTTTGCTCCCTGGTACCACAAGGTCCCTGAGAACTTCCCTGGGAGTAGCTCCAAAACACAGATGAGTTTGACAAAAAAAAAAATCACAATAATTTATAATAGGACTGAAGTGATGGTACAGTGAGTAGAGCATCTGCCTTGCAGACAGCCAGCTCGGGTTTGTCCCCAGCACCACCTGCGGTCCCCCAGACCCTACCAGGAATGGCCCCTGAGCACAGAACTAGAAGAAATCCCAGAACACTGCCAGGTGTGGCCTCCCCCAAAAAGGATTCAGGAATAATCCTTGAGCCTGGATGAAGTTCACAAAATATGGAGGAAGAGGAGGAGGAGGAGGAGGAGGAGGAGCAAGGAGGAGGAGCAAGAGGAGGACCAGAAAGAGGAGCAGGAGGAGGAGAGGGAGGAGGAGGAGGAGGAAGAGAAGGAGGAGAGGAGAAGGAGGAGGAGGAGGAGGAGGAGGAGGAGGAGGACAAGAGGAGGACCAGAAAGAGGAGCAGGAGGAGGAGGAAGAGGAGGAGGAGGTGAAGAAGGAGGAGGAGGAGGAGCAAGAGGAGGACCAGAAAGAGGAGCAGGAGGAGGAGGAAGAGGAGGAGGAGGAGGAGGAGGAGGAGGAAGAACAAGAGGGAGGACCAGAAAGAGGAGCAGGAGGAGGAGGAAGAGCAGGAGGAGGAGGAGGAGGAGGAGGAGCAAGAGGAGGACCAGAAAGAGGAGCAGGAGGAGGAGGAAGAGGAGGACCAGACCTACTTCATGAAGCTGGAGGTTTTCAGTCACTTGTCCCGCGTACCTGGGTTTTTTTTCAGTGTATCTGCTCTCATGCGTGAGGGGCTCCGGACCAGCCTGTGAAAGTTGGCCATTTGCCTGGCAGCGATTGGGTTCTGGGAAGTTTGTAGCTGCCGGGATTCATTTGGGCAGGCGGAGGGACACACTTGGCTCCCTCTGAGGTGCCCCAAAAAATCAGCCTAGCACGGGTGGGGAGACATCTCTGTGGCGTGCGGCTCTCCTCTGAGATTCATTCGTGAGTCTCTGAGTCATGGCCATTAATTCACTTAATGGCCTGCTTTTGATTCTCTTCCGAGATTTGTTTATGGGTCTCTGAAGCAAGGCGTGAGAAAGGAGCTGTATCGCTGGAGCAGAGGTGGTCTGTGGTCTGACTCCCATGTACCTAACTTTTGGCCATTTCATTTCTCAGGAAACTTGGTCCAAGTTGTTGGGGGTCTGGCCAGAAGCACAGTGGGCAATTTGGGGGTATCAGGAAGCCTGAAGGCACCATCAGGCTGCTGATTGCCCTCGCCCCATGGGTACAGGTTGACCTTCTGGGAGACACCATAAAACCC